>NC_062284.1:112766006-113069037 GCF_902655055.1 Lutra lutra
CATCTAAGTGAGAAAACCACTACATCTCAGCTAGTAGTTACTATAACTGGGTGCTGCATTAACTTACACCATTTTCATGACACAGATACTATTATTACCATCACCAATTCATAGATGAAAAAAATCGAAACACAGGTTAAGTAATTTTCCCATGGCCGTACCCCTAATAAGTGGTAAAGTAGAGATCAAAACTCAAGCAGCTTGGCTCTTGAAATCTGTGCTCTTAACCACCACAAAAAGATGTCCTCTCTAGGTACAGCTTCTTCATTTTAGATGTGAAAACTCAGGTCATGTCACACAGGTGGTTATGCACCAAATATAGACTACAGTGACAGAGAAGGCAATTTTCTCCCCGGGAAAATTCTAGCTTCTCATAAAAGGCTGGTTCTGCAGAAAATCACTGAGCTGAGAATGCATAAATTACTAAAGAAACTGAACCAGATATTTGAGCAGAATTTATGTTGATAGGAGAAAAAACAAAATGAGCCTTATCCTTGCCTTATCTTTCAAATATGGAACAGGAAGGATAAGCAGATGGATTTACTTAAATGTTTTCCAGGCAAACTTTTCCTGTGGTTCTAAGACATATCAAGGTCCTTAGAGGAGTGAACTCTAGTCCTTTGAACTTCCTCCAATGCGGAGCAGAGAAATAGTGTCAGGGTGATCATGAACCCAGACCAAGGTCAACTCTGCTTCTGAGAGCACTAAGCCAGGGTAATCCAAGTGTGAGGAGCTGCTAGGGGATTCCACAACACACTCCCTCCTTCTTGGGTCTCCTGAGATACTTGTATGTCCCTGCAGACATGCAAACAAAGAGCCTCACAGGGACTGATGCCAACTGAACCTCTTTCTGGACTAAGCCATCTGTGAACAAGACTCCACCCTCCAGATGCTGGCTGAAGCCACCACAGGGAAGAGAGACTTCTCTTGGTGTGAGACCAATCCCATTTGGTTACCTCCATATCAGAGATAATCTCAGGTATCTGTAAGCCCCGGGGGTAACATGCTTCTTCCTTGAAACCAACTGATGACAGGATCCACATGTCTTACTCATTCCTAATGATTCTGTTTATGGAAGGTCCTCATTCTCTGAAGACACATATGGAACCACTTGGATGAATTTCCAGATGCCTGGTCTGCCCCTTGCCATTTCTCACACTAAGAGAGATACCAGTCCGTGGTTGCTATAGGCCTGCACAGACCTTTTGAATACCTTTATCACCCCTATACAGACTGTTGATTTCTAACCATGCATTGACTTTGAGTTATTTAAGAAGACCCAGAAGCCAAGACACACTAACACAGATCTTAGGTGTGAAATGTCAGGAAATGATAAGATAAAACCAAGAAGAAAAAATCATTAAAAAAGAGAAGGTAACGTAGGGGGCTTGGGAGTCTGCATATGATAGAGGGCAATTAGCACACAGTCTTTTTTCTTTCAATCCCAAAACCAGGGGAGTAGAAATTCAGAAACACCTGCCCTTGCAGGTGCAAAAAATCAAGGGAAAACACTTATTCTCTACCTTTGGACGTCACCATTTGCAAAGCCTCTCCAGCATTTTACCTAATTTGGTCCTCAGCAGCACATTTCACAGGAACTGTGGTCAGTTTGTTTAAGTGATTTGCTACAGGTTACAAAGTTCTAAACAAAATTCATCTACAAATTCCAATCCAGGGCCCTTTGTCCTACAATATGCTCCCTCTCGCATCAGCATGTGAATTTGCGAAACATACAGGTTCTCCCATCAGCCAGCTGTATAATCAAGGCTGAATTACAACTTCGTTAGGGCTCAGTATCTTCACGTGGAAAATGAAGATACACTGGAAATGGATGATCTATGGTTCTGAAAGTCTGTGAACACAGAAGTCTGTACATCTATGAATTTTAACAAACCATTTTTTTAAATTGCCAGTTATGATTTATTAATGGATCATGAAATTAATCTAGTGGGTAGCCACCATTCTCCCTCTCTCTCTTTTAATGAACTGGAATGGAAAAGGTTTGAATAGATAAAGTAGGGTTTGATAGAAAAAAATGGAGTTGGATAGGACAGATTAAAAATGGCATCACATCGATGCAATGGCAAATGTTGTTTGTAAAACAGGCTTTGTAGACTGAGTCATAACATAAAATGTATTTCTTACTATGTGACACAGTCAAAAATAATCAAAACTTAGATTTAAATTATAGGCTCACATGATACATAATAAAGGTTTACTATATTCCCCAAATATGTATACACCTGCTGTTTTTAGGGGCTCATTTTGGCTCTGGTTTGACATTCTCTTTCCCCTTTGGCATCTTTTCCTCTGGACTAGGAGTTCTCATCCCCTCTGTCCCTTTCTCATGCCCAGCATCCACCCTCCTTGGGGAAGTTCCAAAGGAAAGGAAGGCATCAAGGTGTCAGATGGAATTGCAGGCTCTGCTGAGCTCATGACATCTGGTTTCCTGAGAGGGAGAAACACAAAGGATGAAAACAGTCTAGTTGGGATGATACTGAAGGCCCTGGAGATTCTGGACAATAGTGTCATTGTCTGGGAGGGATGGGGCTCTAATTAACTCTATCTTTGGCTCTTCTACCCTTTCCTTGTAGGGAGGTGATTAATATAAATGTGTCCCAAATCCTCACATAAAGGTATCACAGAAGGGGACCGTGTGAAGGGAAGTGGAACTTGTATCTGCTTTCCCAAGGCTGGCTGCCCAAAAGAAATTGTCTCAATTTATGTAAGATATAGAAGTCTGGGGAAGGAATTGAAGCCTCGAGCTTCCAGTCTATTGCTCAAAAACATTCTCCCCGAGAAGGGGTTTCTCCCTCTGGTTCAAGTTTAAGCAGGTGAGACAGGAGCTCCATGGGCCTCTACAGGAGTTCCATGACCCTGGAGCCTCCCATAGGAGATTTCCAGTCATCGCCCTTTCCTGGAGACTCTCAGCTATAAAAACTCTGGCTTCCTGTGTAATTCAAAATTTGAAGTCAAGGTCAGTAGCTGGAGAATAAAGCCCCCTGTGCTATCAGATTCTTAGTCATTCAATGTCTGAGGTGAAGGTCAGGAAAAACATTTGAAAGGGACCTTTAATTCTAAATCATCTGGGTGGAAACCCGAGATGTGACATCCTTGTTCTTTCTATCAGTCTGGTCTCAAGGACAGCTTGGTTTGGAATAATGTCCAGGAAATTATTAATCAGGAGAATACATCATTCCTAGCAGCCACAGTCTGTTAAAGGGATGTGAAAGGTAAGTGCGATCTCATGGGTTCTACACAAATAATCTCTTTTGGTCTTTTAATGGCAACACCAGTGTTTCTGTCAAGGGTCTGCAGGCGGGGGTGAGACGAGGGTGGCCCCAGTTTCTAATTGGCGCCCCGTGCTGAGCTGTGTGCAGAGGATCACATGTCCATTTCAGATCTGTCTGGCAATGATGCCTTGTCAAGTGCCACCGTGTTAAGCAGCCTCTGTGGCTTTATAAAATAGTTGACCTCGTATTGACCTGTTTTGTGTCACTGGAGCTCAGAAGCAGTCTCTCTGGTTAAATACTTATGGGTCCCATGACAGATGATAATAAAGATTACAAAGGCACAGCCAAGCCTAATGGCTCCCAACTGGCCCACAATACAAGGAGCACTTCCTGTCAGAGAAGCATGGGCGAGCCCCTTCAGGGAGGCCAGGTCAGCAGCAATGACTCCAGAGTTGCTCTGTGACAACCCCTTACCAACTCCTAGCCCTCCAAACAAAGTCAAATGGTTCATCAGGGTCAACCCTACATTTTTTTTTTCAGAAAATAAACCTTTCCTTACTTAATTCCCAGACCCAAAGGGGGCTGCTACAAATTTCTACAGGTAAAAACCTCATACTTATCATCCGAAATATCTTACCAGGAATTATCATTCTGTGCTTGTGATTAGACAGGGGAGGTTAAGCACCACTCCTGCTCCAGCCATAGTCAAATAAGGTAAGCACATGAAGAAAAGAGAAGCTCTACAGAGACATTTAGATTAGATAAAATCAACATTCACTATCCCATGTAAGATAGGAAGTTTACCAGAGATGACAGGAGAGGACATTGGGGGTACACATTTGGGTGAGCTAAGAAAGGTTGCTAATATTTTTAAGTGCGTACTATGTATCCGACATCTGTTAGGTATTATATATGTTCTATCCCATTTAAACTTTCTCTTATCCTTAGAGGAAAGGTATTATTTCTCCTTGTCATAAATGAAGAAACTGATGCTCAGTGAGTTTCTGTTTTGGTTTGGTTTGGCTTTTTTTTGTTTTGTTTTTGTTTTTCCAGCTTTATTAAAGTATAATGTATACATATATTATTAAGGTATAATGTATACATTTAATGAGTACAAATTGAGGATTTGATATATGTATACATTGTGAAATATTCACTACAATCCAACTAATTAGCATACCCATCACCTCACATAGTTACCACTTTCTGTGTCTGGTGTTAGTGAGTTTTAAGTAACTTGCCTCAATATCGATTTCCTTTGATGCATAAAGATTAAGTTAGATTGTGCAGGTACGGTCTTAGAACTCTGGATATAATGCCTAATATATGCTGTTTTGTGATTGCTTAGGTTTTCACACCTTGAAAAGTCTGTGACTATTCTCATTAGCTTTTTGGAAGATACCTAATGGGACAGCCAAGATAGGAACCTGGGTCCAGGAACTAAGCCCCAGAGCCTGCTGTTTTCTCTGTGGTTTTGCTTGTTTGTTTGTTTATACTAGCCTTCATTCTTTGAAATATTATGAGATGGCTACCAGGAAACAAAGGCATGTTTAAAATTCAGGATCAAGAAAAAGAGGAATACATTAAGACCAGGCCAAGAACTCAAAAGTGGAGACCATCAGGAGATGGGCAGCTGTGATAGCCAAACCTCAACTTACTGAGAACTGAGTTTCCTGGGCACCAAAACAGAAGGACATATGATGTGTTATCAACTTTCTTTGTTCAGGAGGAAGGAAGTGTGTCAATCCCTTAGAGGAAGTAAAGTGTATCCTGAAATTTTTCACTAAAATCTATTTCTCATGTGAAACATCATAATAGAAGCACTACATGGATAATGTCCTCACCAAAAGACAATTTCTTGTATCATAGCTTAGTGAAAGCCTGCAAGGTAACAGAGCAAGGTTCAGGGAAAGCAGCCTGCTGGTCACCAAGCAAGATGGCCGACTATGTCCTTCCTATGATCTGGTTTATCAAAATATGAAGAAGAGAACATCTAAAAAAATGAAACAACTTGTTAACAGTCCTTCATAAAGACTACTTTCTTAGTGGAAGATACTAGAGGGGTCATTCATGGTCTGCCCCAACCTCCAACTCTCCCTCCCCTAAAGAATCTTCTGCATCCCACGTGCACTCAATAAGGGGGTTAGAACAGGGCAGACATTTCATCAGATGGCCAGAGACCCACGAGGCCAGAACCAATCAGATTCTTCCCCAGGAATTTGAATCTAAAGCCCCATTTGGAATCAGGAATGTTCTAAGGGCAGGTGTGGGAGACACTGTGATAGCCAAGAATTTAGGTTGAGGAAAAAGAGAGTAGACAGCATACATAATCAGGGAAAGCCAGTTGGTAAAGAGCAAGGTCACAGCACATCTACACAGAGAGACCATGCAGCTCCTGAGAGAGGGACTGTGATCATATACTCTCCTCAAAGGCTGGCTTGGATCCAAAACCACTTCCCATTTCCAGACCTGTCTACAATGTGAGTCTTATTTTTTTAATTCGTGGGAGAGTCCTGGATTCTCATAATAAACTCCAATTTTCTTGGGTGAGGGTGAATGGGTTTTTAGTCCTTGAATATAAGTGAGCCTAAAGAGAACATAGACTTCTAGTAAGAGCTGAACAGATGTACAATGTTCCAATCTCTAGGTTGCAGGCACAGTGATGTCAATCCAATACATGGAAAATCAAGAGCAGATGACATGATACACAATATCTTGGATGAATCCAAAGGCATTACGCTGAGTTAAAGAATCCAGCTGCAAAAGATCACACGCTATATGACTCCATTTATATGTCACTCCTGACAACACAAAATGGTAGTGTCAGAGAACAGATCAGTGGTTCCCAGAAGTTTCGGGAACGGAGAGTATGAATACAAAGGGATGGCGCAAGGGAATTTTGAGGGTGATGGAGCTAGTCCATATCCTGACTGTAGCAGTGGTTACACAAATCTATACCTGTGTATAAAAACACAGACTGTAAAAAGAAAAGAAGGAAGAAATGAATGAAGATAGGAAAGAAGGAAGGGAGCTCACCAGTGATGATCTCTCAAGTAAGTAAGATCACTAAAGAGAAACTTAGCCAGAGCAGAAGGAGGGCCAGTTCTCAGTAAAACTGGCGTGGCATAGGCTTTCCCCATGCTCTTAGCCTTTTCTTTTTATCCCTCAATACCTCCTGCTCTTCTTTCTGGTCGGCACTGCCTTCCCAACAAAATCAAGTCAAAGAAATGAACTATCAAGGTGGAATTTCAGATATCAGCCAAGAGATGAGGAAGGTTTTGATAGCCAGGATCAGAAGGTCTTGCTATCCCTCCTAAAATCACACTGTAAATACAGAAAATCCTCTGTTCTTCCTATAGGTAATCTTGGTATGGGAAGAAGCAAGATAACCCAGAAGCAGCACTAAAACTTCTGAGGGATAAAGAAAGAAAAATCTCTAAGCAGAAAACAGACCGAATATAAAGATAGGGAGAACTAAGGCAAAAGCAGTTTTTACTCTAATCAGGATGATTAGGTCCAAGATTTGGGGTTGGAGATATGGGTGGAAAGCAAAGGCCTTTGTCTGCCCTAGCAAAAGCTACTGAGGGCTTCCCAGTGAGTCAAGAGAGGGCCCCCAGCGTGGTCTGGCACAGCTTCCTGGTGCCGGCCAAGAATGGTACCTTGTTTTGCATCCATTCTCCACACACATATTTCCTTCAGGAACTTTGCAGGGAAGTATAACTCAGTCAGCGGAGTATGAACATTTCTGGGTTCCCTAACCAAATGTCCTCAAAATGTCATTAAAACCTTGCCCCAAAGTATTATTTCCAACAATGGTGTCCTGTTGCTCTTGATACCTGGGGTTTAGCCCAGTGGCTTGGCATAGAGTACACAGCAAGTAACAAACACTGATGGAGTGAGTGAATGAAAAAGAGGCAAAGAGAGAAAGGGAGTGAGCAAAGGAGAGAGGAGGGGAGGGAAGAAGGAGAAAAAGATATAGCCCAAGGCTTACTCCCTCAGGGAACACGCTGCATGAACAGGAGAGTCACTCCTCACATATTTACCGAGTGCTGTGCTGGAAATCTTCCTTTCACTTCCACAGATTGCCTCTCCAGCTCTGTCCACCCTGTTCTGAGCCCTGGGAGGCGAAGCTGTGTATAGACTGCCCCAACAGGGTGACCTTGCATGCAGGCGGCTTCATTCCCTGAGGAGCATGTGCAGGAGATAAAGGAGGGAGGTGAGTAAGAGCAGAGAACTGATTTCCCTGCTCCCTCTCTAAGGGGTTGCCATGGGCAGGCTGCAGCCCTTGAATAAAGTAGCTGTTCATACAGATCTATGTCTCCAGTTTCAACTCTCTCCCTCTTGCCTTCATACTTGGGATTGTAACAGCTCCCTGCTGTTGCTAATTCACAGTGCTACACTATACTTTCTGGTTTCCTGCAGCCTGCTCACACCTTTGGGAATAATCACTTTAGAAACTTTAGGTTATTTCTATTTGAGATCACCAACTGCTTTCTACTGGGACTAACTGATATACATGCTCCCTATGTGCCAGGCACTATGCTAACCTCTGGGGTTAACGCTATGGGTCGGGCATAGGTCCTGTAGGAGCTGGTGGTGTAGGAGGCAACAGATGTATAACAGCAAATTCTAATGGAGACTGGAGTATACAATGTGGGAGCTATGCACTGGGTAGTGCTTTCCAAGCCAACTCCTGAAAATTAAGCTAAGATCTGCTTCTCAGCAAAGCAGGGGAGAGCTCCCACTGCATGCTACAGAAAATTCAGAGATGATGCTTGTAAGAGCTCATCTTGCTGAGTTTTTTACTGGTCCCTGGAAGAGGACTTATCTGAGGAATAAGGAATGACTTATCTGAGACTTCCAATGTGTAGTTGCAGAAACAAGAGCAAGTTCAACATGGAATCTTGCTATTTGATCAAAACTATAAATACAAAGAACAAACTGATGGGTGCCAGTGGTGGGGAGGGCAGAATGGGTAAAGGGGAATGGGACATAAGACTTCCAGTTACGGAATGAATAAGTCGTGGAAATTCAAATCACAGCATAACCTCCAGTTATAAGCCATGCTGGGAAATTTAGAATCTGGCTTTCATTTTGTGCTTGGTTGTCCTCTTTTCCTGTTCCTACCATTACCAAGTTCATTTTTCCCTTCTTTTTTGTATCTAGTACAGTCTCCTTTTACTCGTTCAGGAAGTCACTCTTCCAGCTCACTAAAGAAATAATTCAAGCTATTTTCTCTGAACACAGTACCCAGAGGAAAAGCTTGGACTGACAGCTCTCAGTTGTCTTTTAATTTCCCTCTTTGTGGGGAGGTATTGGTATGTCCTGACCAACAGCAAAAACTTTAGCTGTAATAACTGTGTGGAATAAAAGAAAACCAGTGTCAGTGTATTTGAAATAGTAACAATCACATCCTGAAGGATCTAAAATGTGACTTGAACAGGGTCTTCAGATAAGTAGCAACAAAAAACCCGTCTCAAAGAGAGTTGGAAAGAAATTCTGCAGGTCAGACAGGATTCAGAAAAAATGGTAAAGAAGAGTGAGAAGACCACAGGTACCCAGGCGAGCTATCCACTAGCCATCTGCCACCTTACATGGCCATTAGCCTTCCAGCCACCAAAATGCAGAGGAGACAACGGCAGAAGGGTCAAAAGCAGGGGCTCTGGAGCCACACCCTGGCACCAGCACTTCCTAACACCCTGATCTTTGGCAAGTTCCTTAGGCAAGCTTCCTCGGAAATGATAATAGTACCTACCTCATTGAGGGATGAAGATTAAGTGAAATATACATATAAAACATCAAACAGTATCTGGTTCAATATATTACACTGCTCCCTCTCCAACACACACACACACACACACACACACACACACACACTCACACACCACCATTACAAAATTATTCGAGGGGATCAGGTTGGACACTGACATTGACCACTATACATAAGCACTCAAAAATGCTAGTTCTCATGAGGGTGCAGCTGACAATAAACCACCCCTGCTCCACATGAGGAGAGTCAAACTGAACGAATTAGAAGACTTTCTTCATGAGAGGATTTACATCAGTAAGACAGGGAGCAGTAAATAAAAGCAACAGATTAGTGCAATATTACTAAATCCCATCATTTAGATTCCCGCCTGGCAGATTTAATAAATGAGATCTATCTCTTCTTGGTGGATGCACTGGCATAAGTACCATCTAAATCAGGTCTGCGGAGAATCAAGTGACCTGATGGATATATATCTTTTAGCTCAATAGCAGAAACGCATGGAGGATTTAGAGGGATTTGTGCCAGGAATCGGAGAATGTAATGTTTGTCTTGAATTAACTAATTTTTATAACCAATGGACTGTGAGTGATATTCTCCTGCCAAAGTAGATTTGTGACCTGCCTGAAGTACCAACTATGT
Source organism: Lutra lutra (assembly GCF_902655055.1). Lineage (NCBI taxonomy): Eukaryota > Metazoa > Chordata > Mammalia > Carnivora > Mustelidae > Lutra > Lutra lutra. The sequence goes on from NC_062284.1 coordinate 112,775,649, forward strand.
TCCAATTTATACAGTAAATCTATTTGATAATATGAGGTGCTGCGGCAATTTTAACCCATCAGTAAAGATGGAAATCAATTTATTTTCCTTAGTATTCGACAACAAGCTTTGTAAATAAAACAAGAAAAGATGGTGTCTCTGGGGTCAGGCCAGCATTTTGCTTCAACCTCTCCTACTTTGTGGCTGCTGACTGAGGGCAGGTGTTTTCCCCCTAGAGATTTCACTCTGACACAAGACCAAGCCAGCTACTGTAGGGCCACTAAGCTCTTCAGTTGCTTGGAAGAATGGGGTCTTCTTCAGAACAGGCCTGTTGATGGGTTGATACATAGGAACTGAGCTTCTAAAGTCTGTCTGGTATGGCCACGTCCTATCTCACCTGGCAAAGGAGCTGCGCAGACGTTGGCATTCCTACTTTATAAACAAGAAAAAGGAAGCTCAAATACAAAGGATTTGCTGAGGATAAAGGTGAGACTCAAAGTCTAGGTCTTCTGACAATAATCCTGATTTTTTGTTTATGAATCCACTAAGTAATGTAATGGTTTAATCTCTGTGTAAATGTGCCCTGTCTTCTGGGAAGATAAGAACATGAGGTCATGGAGATAAGTAGGAAGTTGTAGAGGCAAGAGGAGGGGCTCTCAGGTAGAGTGAACAATGCAAAGGCAGTGAGGCTTGCAAGTGTTAGGTGAGACTTCCTCTTTCTGCTGAGATGAAGAAGCCAGAAAGAGCATCACTCCTGCACTTACAAAATACCATTTTACAAGGCCAGACAAACAACACATACAAAACTTCTCTTGAAACCATGAAGGAGTTGCAGTGATAGGACAAGCAACTAACCTAAAACCTGAGGAAAGACAGACACTGCAAGGAGAGATGATGAGCCGTGAGCTCCTGCTTATACTGGTGTAGTGGACAGTGAAGAACTTAGCTAAAACTATTAGCACTGATAATCATTGACTAGGAGCTAGCAAAGAAGAGTACTTAGAACTTTTTGATGGAAGTGGATCTACAGGAAATCCACACGTACTTGCAGTTTCTTCTTCGTAGACCTCGTTGGGCACCCACAGAAAAGTCTGGCATGAGTCCGAAGAAAGCATCCCCTGTGCTACAGGGATATGGGAAGGAAATAGGAGCTTCTGCAGGAAATATAAGAAACCGAACCCTTATCCTACTGCTCTATCCCCCAACAGAACAAAAGCTTTAAACCTTTGAGGGGAGAGCAACACACACTGTCACCTTTAAGGCATGAAGGAAACCTACTCCAGCTGAAGGAAGAAAGTAGAAAAGAGCTTTGGACTCACGGGTGAGGTGGGAATGCTAAGCCAGAACTTCCTCTGGAGGTGCAGAAGCACTGAGAGTACCACTGTCCTGAGACCCAGACACATGAGCCCTATCTGAGACTGTCTAATAAGAATGACAAGGGGGGTACCTGGGTGGCTCAGTGGGTTAAAGCCTCTGCCTTCGGCTCAGGTCATGGTCCCAGTGTCCTGGGATCGAGCCCCACATCGGGCTCTGTGCTCTGCAGGGAGCCTGCTTCCACCTCTCTCTCTGTCTGCCTCTCTGCCTACTTGTGATCTCCATCTGTCAAATAAATAAACAAAATCTTAAAAAAAAAAAAAAAAGAATGACAAGGAACATAGGCGCCTGGGTGGCTCAGTGGGTCAAAGCCTCTGCCTTCAGCTCAGGTCATGATCTCAGGATTCTGGGATCAAGCCCCACATTGGGCTCTCTGCTCAGCAGGGAGCCTGCTTCCCCCTCCTTATCTGCCTGCTGCTCTGCCTACTTGTGATCTCTGTCTGTCAAATAAATAAATAAAATTAAAAAAAAAAAAGAATGACAAGGAACATGTCTCTACTCACTACTGCTTCCCAGGACCAGGCTAACAAGCAGCAAGTGACAAATAATAATCAAATATCACTGAACGACTTACACAAATATGGAGAGAGACTCTCTCTGAGGCACAACTCAAAGGAAGGGTGGAGACCTGAGGGTGGAGAAGACATTAAGAAAAACCTTTTAACAAACTAGCCCCCATTTTGAACACAAAGCAATGCCACAGGAATTTTAAGCCTACAAGGCACTGTGGCAAACCATGAGAGCAACAAACCCCAACCCAATTAACTAAAAGCCTAGCAGAAGGAAAGGCATGCTCATTTCAGGCACAAAAACAATTTTTAGACTACTCTGTGCTAATTAAGATGTTCACCTTTAAAAAATTACAAGAAATACAAAAAAGAAAGGAAAATAATAACTATCAAGATACAAAGCCAAAAAGAAATTGGGTATATCATATTAAAAATGCTTAAAACACAAGACAAATTTTTAAAATCTTAGAGAGATCTGGGGGGAAAGATACATACAAGAGAACAAAGATAAGAATTACAGGAAACTTCTTGTCAGAAACCAAGCAAGCTGGAAGACAACAGAGTGACATAAAGAGTTAAAAGAAAAGCGGGGGGGGAACCCAGCAAAATAACCAGCAAAAATATCTTTCAAAAATTAAGAAGAAATACTTTTTCAGACAAAAACTGAGAGAATTCATTGCCAGCAGGTCTGTACTATAAAAAACATTAAAAGAAAACTTTCAGGCAAAAGCAATGGGATACTAGACAGAAACGTGGATTCACACAAAGAAATGACAAGCTCCTGAAATGGAATAAATAAAGGTAAAGATAAAATTATTTTTTTATTTTTATGGCTCTAAAAACAGCTGCTTGTCTAATGTAAAAATGGTAGCAATGCATTGTGTGTTTATATCATGTGTAAAACAAAATATATAACAAAAATAGCACAAAGAAAATGGAAGCATTAAGAATATACTGTTGTAAGGTATAGTATTATTTGAAGATGGATTCTGAATAAATATGGATGTATGAAGTTGTACACTGCAAATCCACTGGCAGTCACTAAAACATTTAAAATACAATATATAAATAAGCCAAAATGGAATCATAAAACATATTTAATTCAACAGCATACAAAAAGAGAAACATTTTTTAAACAGATGGAGAAAATGGAAAACAACTATCTAGATGGTCAATTTTAAAGCAACCACAGCAATAGCCACACTAATTATAAGTGGTCTAAATTCACCAATTAAAATGCAGACATTGTCCAATTGTATAAAAAGCAAGACCAACTATAAGCAAAATATAGTCAAAATGAAAGAATAGACAAATTCACAACTATAATTGCTTCAACACTTATCAGCAATTAATAGAATAAGAAAACAGAAAAATCTGTAAGAACCACCCTGTCAACTAACTTAAGTTAATTGGCACTAATAGGATATTTGACTGAACAAAAGTAGAAACATAGTCTTTTCAAATGAACATAGACTATTCACTAAGAAAAGCCACGTTTCAGACCACAAAACAAATCTTAACAAATTTTAAGGAATAGATGTCATACCAAGTATGTTCCCTAATCTTAGTGAAATTAAACTTAGTGAAAGAAGGATCCCAGACAGAGTTTAACTAGAAACCTCAGACACAAGATTGGCAGGAGAGTTCAGAGGGTTTCTATGCTGGTCTCAAAGCATGCACTGCACATGCAAATACAGGCAAAAGCTCTACAATTCACCTGTAAGAAAACAGTAAGAAAACCTATTTTTGGTTGTCACATTCCTTCTCACCTGGCAGGAAATACCTATGTTTTGATTTGACTTGAGATGTATATACAGAGAAAGGCGGTGAAATATAGGCAGATATCTGGGGATCCAAATCCAGGGCCTCCTGCTGATCATGCCCTGCTCTTTCCTTGCCTGCATGAGATCACATGGTGCAAGCAACACAGTGTGATGATTCAATCCTCAGGCTCAAGGACTTAGAGAGCTAGACTCAATACTTATTCCACTGCTCACTAGCTATGTGATTGTGGGTATATTACTTAATCTCTCTACACTTCATTTGCTCATCTTTCAAATGGAGATAGCCATTGTATCTCTCTCAAATGGATTTTGTGAAAATTAAATGGAGATGATAATACAAAAGTACTTAACACAGAGTATATAGACCATAGTAAACTCAGTAAAGATAGCTATTGCCATTATCATCCATTATTATTATTCCTAGGGAAGAAATCCTCCAGGGAAGCTTTCCATAAGACCAAAGCACTTGCACTGCTTAGAGATTATTTAAATTTGGGAGCTGGCAAGAGGCATAAATTCTATACATAGGAAGAAATTAAATATGCTGTGGTTTCCTATCTTCTTCCTGGGAAGGTCAGCGAGAATAAAATGGAGCCAAAATTTTGAGCTGCCCTTATACAGACTCCCTCCCAGGAAGACCCAGTCTCATCCCAAACCTCCTAAGTTGTTTTCTCTACCTGATTGTTGGTGCTTGGAATTCCTTTACCTGGAACCAAACACTGTCATTTCACAGAAATATGAGTTAAATATATACAGTGTCAGAATGGGTGATACAGTATATTACATGCCTATTAAGGTAGAAAAGCAGGTTTTCTATAAGAGGGGGAAATGTCTTATTTATATGAAGCATGGGGAATTAGAAGCTCCTCACTGAAAGGGGAGATAGTATCTCCTGAAAGCCCCCTGAACCCAAAGAAAAAAGGTAAATAGAGAAAACTAGAAGGATTCTGGGGGACACACAGACCAGAGGTCTATAAAAACCAGGCCTCAGATCCATTTGTTAGAATCACCTAAAGAGTTCCTTAGACTTCCTGACTCCTAGGGCTCCACCCTAGATTGACTGAATCTGAACCAGTTGGGGAAGGATGATAGGATTTTAATAAGTGGGAAGAGCCAGATATGGGAATCACACATCAACACCAACTTTTCAACTTTACAGAGGATGAAATTTGAACCCAGGGTAATGCAGTCAGCTTGTCCAGGGTCATTTCACAACAAACTTGGCTCAGCTGTAACCATGGGAGTGAGAAAGCGATGTGAGCAGGCAATGCCACTCACTGTCCCACCTGCCCTTAATGGCCCACCCAAGCGTTCAACAAGTGGATAATGTCACTTTCCTGTGATCCCAGTCTCGCTACGCTACTACCCATGGTGACACCTGTGTCAGGATGGCTAAGCTAAGCCCCCTTTTCCATAAGTTCAACTTCTTGATTGCACCCTCAACTTTCCTCCAAACAGTAGAACTGTCCAAACTGGAAATGTCACATTTGGTCAGTCACTGGCAGTCATGATTGGAGCAGCACGCACTAACAAGAGCAAGTAGCAAGAGGCCAAAAATGAATCTAAAGGGAACAAAGTGACCTCTAGCCAACAAGAAAACACAGGCCAATAAATGCAGAAAATCGATAAGGTGAAAATGGTCTGCTCAGGAAAATCAATAGGGTGCAAATCAGCTGCATTCAGCCCTGTGGCCTTGCAGCTGTTTCCAACCCCAAAGTTGAACCATATCATTCCTGTTTCCCAAAGTAGCTCTTTACTCCCACCCAACCTCATCCTCCCAGCACATGCTTATTTACCCAAATGTATATTTCTCCCTGAAATGCCCTAAATCTTGTCACTACATGAAAATGCCCTTTCTCCATCCTCCCGTGGCCACTGCTCTTGTCTAAGACCTCATTTCACATCCAGGATATTTCCAGAACCCACTCACTCTGCCTTCATCCTGTCCCTGACACACGTGGCATGCAAACCTCAGAATAATCTGCCTCCTATCACTCCCTTACAGGAGTCCTCTGCCAACCAAGCACATCTCCTCTTCATTTCCTCCCTAAAACTCAAAGTTTTTGTTTTGACTGGTGGTTAGAATACTTGTTTTCTTCTCTCCCTCAAAATTCAGCTCTTCCTCCTGCTTTGGGTTGAGCCAAAGTGCCTCTGGCTCTACCAGACCTTCCTGGAATAGCAGCAGCCCCCAAAGAACCCTTCCTTCTCTTAGCACCTGTGGCACTTTCAATCTGCTGATGCGCCCTCATTTCTACATCAAGCACATGCCCACTTTCACTCTTACAGTGCTGGGGGGCAGGGTAATGGTGGCATTTTGAGAATATTCTAACTCCCAGAGGAAGGCAATATAGAGTGGAAGGCACAATGGGATGACAGTTGGGGTTTGTTGCCTCTAGTTACAAGGAGCCTTGGGTAAGTGATTGAACCTTTCCAGCTTCTCTATAACATGAGATGGTTGAATGGGAGATCCCGAGGGCTCCTTCTTATTCTAACATTCTAGACTTCTAAGGCATAAGTTATCTCTTTTTGATATCCCCCATAACACTTATTAGCTTTTTGCCCTTCATTTTCTTTAACCTCTTAAGATTCTCTTTCCTCATTTGTTAAATAGGACTGATAATAATACCTTTTTCACAGAATTTTTGAGAGGGTCAAATAAGATACTGTTTTAAGATACTTGGCACAGGCCTGGTACCAAGTAAAGGCTTTATAAATTTTGTCATTATTATTAAATAGAAGGAGCATATTAAATATCTCTTGGCTAAATGAATAAAAGAATCTTTTAAAAACAACTATTCTTTGAGACACACACACACAAATCTCAAGTAATGTTTATTTGCTACTCAATAAAGCATGTTATCTTTCCTTTTAAAACAGAAGGAGGGCACTTGATGTAATGAGCACTGGGTCTTACAGGGAACTGATGAATCACTAAATTCTACCTCTGAAATTAATAATTAAAAAAAAAAAAGAAGGTATTTTCCTCTCCCTGAGCTAGAAATTCCCATGTATAACTCCCCAGCCATGTTGAAAGCAGAAGTTCAAAGCTATTTCTGTAGCCCACTGTGCTAGATGGTACATCCCAGGGAAATGTCCCAGCCCACCCACAATGCCACTCTTGAAAGACAAAGAGGTTGTCCCTCCTCGGTAGGAAGGTTGCATGTGGACCAAAAATCACATTTAGAGAAGCTACAGCTGCTTTAACCTGAGACACGAAGGTGATATTACTCGAGAATAAGGAACCCCTGCAAGTCAGAAACCCCTGGTCCCTGGCTGATAAGGTATTAAGTGTCAGTAAGTTCATCGAATGAATCCTTTTCCTTCCCAAAGCAGAGCCACTTGATGTTCTCTCAGAGTCGGAAGAGAGAGTCATGCACTTGGTGTTCAAGCAGCGAAATCCAAAGCCAAAGGAGCCGGTCCCGAGGTAGGCCCCCAGGAATGAGATCACACATCCTGCGCTAGCCAGCTGGGAGGAAGGGTCCCAGCTCAGCCCACTGGAGGGTGTCAGGAGGAACCACAACAAAGTCAGCGGCCCCAGTGACTAAAAGACAAGATGGTTGTGCCATCTAATAGCACTGACAGAAATGGAGTTAGGCTGACTGCAACAGAGTAGGAAGCCAGAATACACGGCATTCCAGAATTCTAGTAACCCAGACTAGATTTAGGAAGCGTGAAAACATCCTTCTAAGAAATGTAACAACTTATTACGTCCATAGGTGAAAGAGCTTCACACAATAAAAACATTTTTACTGCTGCTTATGAGTCCAAACTTTTTTTTTAATTAATTTTTTATTTTTTCAGCATAACAGTATTCATTATTTTTGCACCACACCCAGTGCTCCATGCAATCCGTGCCCTCTACAGTACCCACCACCTGGTGCCCCCAACCTCCCACCCCCCACCCCTTCAAAATTTTCAGATCGTTTTTCAGAGTCCATAGTCTCTCATGGTTCACCTCCCCTTCCAATTTCCCTCAACTCCCTTCTCCTCTCCATCTCCCCTTGTCCTCCATGCTATTTGTTATGCTCCACAAATAAGTGAAATCATATGATAATTGACTCTCTCTGCTTGACTTATTTCACTCAGCATAATCTCTTCCAGTCCCGTCCATGTTGCTACAAAACTTGGGTATTCATCCTTTTTAAAGTATTGCTTCAAGTGCCAACAAAATTTAAAAATTAATAAATAAATAAATAAATAATAAACTTCCTTTCCTTTGATGGAATTTCACTGGGGCCAGAGGCAGGTTTGAATGTAAGATGTACGGGAGATTGAAAAGGAAATGAACATTTTCAAAAATGCATTACTCAGTAACTAGGTTATAAATGAACAACAAGTCAAAACCAATAGGTAAAGGAATGGTCACATTATTTCTAGAATCTTACAAATGCTCGGTATGCACGCCTCATTCATAGGACACACATCAATCCTGAAGTCTAATCCATGCCAGACCCGTAGGTGGGTGACTGGAATGGCAGTCACAGTGCTTTCCTTCACTTACCCAGCGTTACGGAGAAGGAGGCCCAGACAAGATTCTAGCTGTCTGTCTGATGGAAGTCAGATAGTGTGGTATCTGGGGATCAGGTTAACCACCGTTCAGTTGTTTCTGTGTGTGTGTGTTTTTTTAATTACCTTGTGTTTTTATAGGGTATGTATATGATATCAAACATAAAAAGCAAATTTGGGAACTTGATTAAAGTGATGTGGTGACAAGGAAGACCATCCTGAACAGACATACAGCCCTCCAAAGTGAAGTCTGCAGGAAAACTAGTGAGTAAGAGAGGGAAATGCCATAAGGAAAGTCACATGGCAGAAAAGGATTAAGGTTAGGGCCAAAAGAATGGAAACACGTCATTGTCCTCGCTCTTACCAACTGTAAGACCTCACACAAGACCTTCATAGTCATAGTCACATCCCTTGTGAAATCAAAATAATATTTTTTTTTCTTTCAGGATCTCAGGGAGCAAAGTATAAAGACAAATCAGTGACAGGCCCAGAAACCTGGTATGTAACAGATTTCTGAATCTGTTTTGAAGATTTGTTATTTGTGTTAGCATTTTGTTGTCTCAAGGTGGCCTGCATGGTACTGGGCATGAAACAGGGCCAGCCCCTGAATCCCTTAGTCCCTGAGCCAGGAAGGACCGACAATGCAGTGAAAAGTCAACACAGAAGTTCTGGGACGGAAGCTGGGACCCAACACAAAAGGTATTCATGTCTTTTCACCTGCTCTGGCTATTAACGCACAAGCACAAGAATTCCTTTTTATTTTTATGCAGAAAGCTCTGTGGCCTGGTCCCCTCAATACTTTCCACATTCCAAAAGGAGGAAAATTAATTCAAGACGTTAGTCCTGCTTCTATAACAGAAACACCCTCAACAGGGTACTATACCAAGTTCCACCCCAGTCTCTGAGTTCACACACACATGAACCTGTGTGTTTGTACACAAGTAAACCAATGAAAGTACCCTGGGTCTAGAAGGATGCTGACTTTCTGAAGGAGAAAAGCCCAAGTGACGAGCTCGATCCTGGTGTCTATGAGAATCCCATTCATGACCAATAAGGATGGTCTTTGGGTATGCCTCAGAAGTGTTTTCAGCAAGCCTGATGGCCCTTCCCTCCCCTTGGTGTCCAGTCACTCTGTTGTGCCGAGGCTGCCAGCCAAAAGACCAATAAGTGTCAACTGTGATGTCAACACTTGCCTGGTGAGTCCCGTACCCAGCCACATCTTCCTAACAAAGCTCTGAACTATTTAATTAGGAGCTGCTCTGACAATTCTGTCCTTGTCACATCAGCACTAGATTGGAACGCAAGGGAGAACATTTCCACTGAACCCGTGCCACAGCATTTGCTCTATAAATTGAGATGAGTGGGACGCATTCACCTTGCTAATGCATAGAAATAAGAGGTAATGCAGCTTCTCACCAGATTGCGGGGGAAGGTACAAAGACACAGCCATTCATAAAACAAAGAATGTTTGTTTTTCTCCCCATCTGAGCAGTGTTTGCTCACCACCCCTGCTTTCTGAGATATAGATATGCTGTCCTCAAGGGTATTGCCTTTAGAGTCACAGGGACCTGAGTTTGAATTCTGCTCTGGCCTTTTTGAATTGCCTGACCTTGGACTAGATTCCTAATTTCTCTGAGCCTCAATTTTCTTAACTGTTAAATGGAAATAATTATGCCTAGCTCTGAGGTTGTTATGATGATTAAAACAGACAAAAATGAATATAACTCATTAAGCTTAAGAAATATTCAATAAAGCATCCTTCTTATTACTGGTACATCTCAATGTTCTGTGTTATAAATTAGAAGACTAATTCCACATTGTGGTAAGTATAGTATAACATTGTTTTTATTTGCCTCTCCTCTGTTGCCCATTCCAGGCGCTTCTCTTTCCCAACATAGTCACTTCACCAGTCCTTCCATAATGGGGTTTCAGCCACCTCGCCACACATATTGTCCTCCTCTATTAATTCCAGTTTGTGGGTAATTCTCCAAAAACGTGGCTCCCAAGTCTGAAACCCAAGCTCAATATCACAAAGCACAATGGAACTTTTATTCCTCTTGAAGTGGATAACTTGCTCACTAGTTCAGCCTTGGGTCCCATTAACTTTTCAGTAGCTGTTTCACATGGGGATGGGAAAGGGCCATTCTAGCCCAGGGGCCAAGAAAAGGTGATTTACTTGGAAGGAACCACCTGACTCCACCCTTTTAAGTTTTTATTAAATAGAGAAGAAATGAGTAAGAGAGGGAAATGAGTTATATAACTCATGTGTGGATTATTACATTCTTTGAAAAGGTTAAAGTGCTTACCACAAAATATAAAAGAGTAATCTGCGTCTTTATGGCTGATATTTCAAGAAGGAGATTTGGAAATTTTGCAACCATTCCACTAGAGTCTTGGGAGACAAACACAGAATTGGGATGGAGTCTGACAATCAAGGAAAACGAAGATAAGGAGCAAAACTGATCCACAGTTTCACTGGTTTCTCCTCCCCAGTTCAAAAGAAAACACAGGACTTTTCAAAAGCTGAAACTGCCTTTAAAAAGCAAGTATGATGAGACTTCTTTTTTTTAAAGATAACACTTTTAAACACTGCCCTTTTACCCTTGAAACCAGCATTCCTCCTCCCTGAAGATGGCCAGTCAGGACACCTTGCCCATCAGCAGAGAAGGGACATTCCAGCAAGGAGGCTGCAATTAACCATGTGATCATATAGCATAAGAGATTTACTGGGAGCAAGATCCATTTAGAATGTTTTTTCCTCATTCAATTTGTATCCAGAGCAATAATGTGTTTTTTGTTGTTGTTGTTTTTTGTTTTTAAAGCTGGCACGGAAATCCACACTCCATGCCATCCAAATCTATCTGGCACATCTGCAAAGCCATTACATCCCCACAGAGCCAGGCAGAGAAAAAAGAAGGAAGAGTGGCTTTACCAGGCTGAGTTTTGTTCTCACAAAAGCAGTAACCTGTGGCAAAAACAGAATCTTACGATGACAAGAATAGGAAGTCAAAACTCTCACATACTAACAGAGGGACATTTCCAATAGCAAGTAAGAAGTAAGCAAGAATTCCTTAACTCTCTCATTAAGAGGCTGAACCTAGAGAGAAGGTAAAATCATCTGTCCCCACAACCTGAACACAGAACCAGAAATAGAGAGGCCCAAGTACTCAAAGGTAGGGTCTCTCTGTAAGAGACATAATGTGCAAGCAGAGAATGAATGATACAGACAGACAGGCTAAGGGAGCTGAGATAGAAAAGTGTGACATGGAAGATATAATTCAAGAAAGATGAAGGAGAAGAGAAGGGGAGACAGAAACTCAAGAGCCCAAAGTGAGGAGAAAAGAAAAGTGGAGAAAGGAAATCAACAGGGGGATGAAAGTTAGAGGAAAGGCTTCTGATGGGTGGGAAATAATGGGAATTAAAATGAAAGGGGAAAGAGGGATGGATTAATGAATGCTGGATGGGCGGCAGAGACACCGAGAACTGGATGAGACACTGAGGCTGTGTCCTTTATGCATTTCTTCGGGGACCTGGCCATTGTGAAGCATGGTCCATGGTTATTAATGTTTGCTTTCCAAGAGCACTGATTTTGGGGTCAGACTGATCCTGATTCAGAACAAAATACTAACTTTTGAGTTTCAGTTTGTGCATCTGCAAAATGGGGCTAATAACCTGCTTTATCAGACTGGTGTAAAGATTAAATGCAATAAAGTATATAAAACTCCATCATGATATATGACTCATAATGGATGCTCGTTGAGTGCTAGTTTCCCCTCTTTTCCCATATTAGGCATTTTACCCTGGCCTTTTTCATCATTAATAATTCTCTGTACCACCTCTCCACCCCACTGTGGACCTGGATTTTGGTTATTTAAGTTCCTTAAGGGCAGAACCTGTGTCTAATTCACCAGAGAATCATCAGCATCTTGTACAGTATTGACACAAGGTCAAGAGAAGCAAGAGAAGAAACAGGAAAGGCTAAAAGATGAACATAACTATTCTACGGCCTTGATTTTCTAGTATTGTTCCAATTGGAAGAATATATGGGTCCATGATCAGCCTTCATGCACATTTTTGGGTTTATAAAACTACTTCACATCATATAGCAGAATTCACCCCATTCCACAAACATCATTTCTTCTATGACTTCATCCCTGTAGAAGACAGCCAGCATTCTGGAAAGTAATTACAGTAATTGATACTGGGATCTATCCTGCCAAATGTTTCCTTAGAATCTTGAAAACATTCCCATCTGTTGCAAAGAGGAGGCATGTTTTCTAAACCAACTTCTGAATGAATCATAAGCTGTGGCAGCCGTCAGAATGGGCCTCCCAAACTTCCAACTGCAGGAAATGCAACTGACCAAGGACCCCAAGTTTCTGCTGGCTCTGACATCCGTTAAAATCCATCATGCCAAAGCACCAAGACTGCTCTTCCTGCTGGTAATGACTTCCCAGTCTTCCTAGGCAATGACTCTGCACAGCAAGGAATCTAAAGCAGGCTCTCTCCTGGGAGACATGGGATTCCTCTGACATGTGACTTTGGCACAAGGACTCCCCCAGAGCCTCACCAAACTTCCCTAGAACTTCTCTTAACCTTCTCAGCATTCTTAGGTGTTTCCACCCAACCTTTATTTCCTCTCTTCTTCACTGAAGGTCAGACTCGCATCCTGATCTGATGTCTCTGGCAGATTCTCAGCTCCCTCCCACTTTCTCTGATATTTCCCCAGATATTTCCCTTAATAAAATCCTGCCTTGCCATCTGCTTTCCAGAGGGCCTGGACTGTCACATGAGTCATGCTGGGGCAAGCCTATGGCTGACCTTTAATGTCCCCATCCCAAGCACATCAACGGATAAGGAGGGAGATATGAAGGAGATAGGGACAAAAGGATCATTACAAGGCCATCCAGAGCAGTCTCTTACACATGCAATGGAACCATATTTTTATATATGTGTATATCTAATGAGAGAATAGCTTGCAGTCATGAGAGAGAAGAAGTCCCAGAACAAGCAGGAAAGGCTAAGAGATAAACATGACTACTCTACACTTAGAGTTCCCAAGAGCGTTCCAATATCAAATATTCTAGGTCACTACCAGGTCTTGTCTTTGAGCTTGTAAAACATGCTCACATCAGATACAGAAGAACAAAATTCACCTCAATTCCTAAATATCATGTATACATACATACACGTGTGTGTGGGTGTGTGTGCGCGCACGCGTGCTTATTCAGGAGCCACAACAGTTACAGAAGGACATTTTGCATTGTTAATCCTTGTCAAGAAAAACAATCTCCATTCTTGAATAGATAAAATAATTGAAATGTTTTAAAGCTTTTTGCTCCTGCCTTTATTCAGGCAAAGTTTTCTTTCCTTTTGATGAGTTTTTATTCTTAAGAGTTCAGTTCTTTTGTTTAAATTGTAATTGAATGAAGTCAGCATTACCTTGATCCCAAAATCAGACAAAGATCCCATCTGAAAGTTTTTTTTTCACTTCTAGATTACTTCTTGCTAAAATAGATAACAGATGATAACCAGTTGGACAAATAGACATATAGACAATCTCACGATTTTAGAAATCTAGTCCGTAAACTTCACATCATTTTAGTTCAACACCGTAACCTCAGACCCTAGCAAAATGCTAGACATACAGTCAGTGCTTACTAAAGTATTTGTTGAAAAAGTCTCAGCCTTGATCCTCATGAAGGCTTTGATACAAACAACTCACAGAAGATTCTCTTTGCATCTCTTTTCTATAATTTGCTAACCCCTTAAACAAGGCATATCTAAAAGGACTGAATTTGCAACTTTCATAGTGCAGACCATGTAAAGTATGGAAAGGGACTGCCAAATGACCACATGGGAACTTCAGCACTAGCTGGTTAACCCTAAATAAGTCTGTGCAAATACGGTGGTTCAAACCCCTGCTCAACCACCCTTGGAGTTCATTACAATGTGACATGTTCAAGGATACTCTTTGAGCATCTAAGAGGTTCTGGGATTGCTCCTGTACCATTGCTTTGGCTCTGGAAGATAAACCTGGAAGCAGAAATTGCTTGTTGCCCAACGGACAGTTTCATTGAGCCCACATACCCAGGTTCAACCCAGTTGAACAATGAGGTTGAACTCTAAATGAAACAAGAAGTTGGAGTCTGGCCCAAACAGTCCCATGACCTAATCACTAGTACTTTTCTGATGTAACTTTGATTATCACATGGGGCAGGAATACTATTTTTCAGTCGCCTAGCTGTGATAAAGAACAAATCTTTTTAAATAACAAAGATGACCCTCAGTATGATGATTTTGTTTCTTTTTTTTTTTTAAGATTTTATTTATTTGACAGACAGAGATCACAAGTAGGCAGAGAGGCAGGCAGAGAGAGAGAGGAGGAAGCAGGCTCCTTGCCGAGCAGAGAGCCCAATGCGGGGCTCGATCCCAGGACCTGGAGATCATGACCTGAGCCGAAGGCAGAGGCTTAACCCACTGAGCCACCCAGGCGCCCCGATGATTTTGTTTCTTTTGTTGTCATTTTTTTTCCTCCCACCATTCTTTCTACCCCTCCCCAACCAGGTCATAGCTATGAAGTCAGAAAATCTTGATCCTCATAAATTCATTCAAAATGTATTTATTGAGAACATACTACGTTCCAGGCCGGAAGTCATGTTCTGTGAAGACCACGAGGAGCAAAATCACCACACTTTCTGCCATGGTTAGGGCTTTAAGTTTGGGAGGGAGATGGTCAGTAATAAAGAAATTCCACAAATCAATACCCAATCATAGATTAAGAAATGTGGTACAAAGAGCAGGGTGTTATGAAGCCTCCCAGAGAAAGTAACAGAGGGAACTGAGTTGTGAACCATGAGGAAGAGAGGGATAGATAAAAACTGGGGCTGGATAGGAGGAATGGTTCCAGGCAGATGGAAAAGGAGGAAGAAACACAGAGCATTTCAAGAACTAGAAGAATGCCACAACGGCTGAGCCCTACACATGGGGGTGTGTACAGTGAGATGAGGCCACAGAAGGAAGCCACAGCCAGACCAGCAGATCCTTGCACACACCGTGGCTCTGAAGCTTTTCTCTCCTTGGGTTTTTTTTTTTTTTAATCCCCTCAACCCCAGAACCCAGTGTCCTTGGAGTTCCGTCAAGCTTGCATCTGACTCAGCACTGCATACTCTCCTCATGCATTTTAAAATCCTCTCTCACTCCTGCTCCTTGCCATGAAAACACCCAGGCTCTCATCCTGGGCCAGCTTACAACAACACTTACTGTAGAGCCCTGGTTCCTTTCTGAGACCAGCTCTGTCTGCCTCCATCACCCTGATGCTCTTTCAATGTGAGTGTCTTGCCTCTTTTTTCCCTCTCTTAGCTCAAATGTATGCTGAGATCCTCCCCATTTTGTTGCTGCATTAAAACCTGGCTAGAGCCCAGTGTATAATCCTTCCCAAAGATATCAGACATTAAAAGGGAAAACAAGGCTTCTCTGGTGTAACCCGCAATAAGGAATCCTCAGGCAAGGTTTCCACGGAGTGGATTTTTCAGGGAGGGAGGATATTGTGGGCACCACATTCCTTCAACCTGCACATAAGCACCACTGTACATATCTACCTCCTACTGCAAATATGTAAGAGAGAAGGTCATCCACAGTTGCATTCCATAAACCAGTGGTTCTTAACCGGGAGTGATTTGGACCCACAGGGGGTTTAACAGCAATGTCTAAAGACACTGGTTGTCACACTGGAACTGGAAGGTGATGCCACCAGCAGCTAGAGGCAGGGAATGCTGCTAACCTCCTGAACATCCTACAATGCATAGAACAACCCCCACAACAAAGAATTATTTTCCAATGGCCCAAAATGTTGATAATGCTGAGATTGAAAAACGCTGCCATAAACTCCTCCAACTTTGAAGTGCTAGTTCAAGGTCTGTACTCCTTATCCTTGATTAGTATCATTAATTTACTATAATTAATATCATTTGGTGGCTAACCACCTCCACAATGCATTCACATAATTATTGCCTGTATTTGTACGTATTTTTGCTGATTACAGTTTCATCCTTCTTGTCTCTCCAACTTAGACATGTAAGGTCTTCAAGTAGATGATACTTCAGTACACTTCGTGCACGTAGTAACCCAGTAAGACCTGAGCAGCTGGCATCCAGTCATCTTCCTCTGTGTTGGCCCAGATGATTAGATTGTTGAGAAGTCCTAGGTCTCCCTTTCACTTTGCACATTCTCCTTATGCAGGGGATGAGACTACTGCAATGGGACCAGGACCCCCTTTGTAGAGGCAGACCAGGGTCTTTAGTGGTCAAGATAGAATTGAACATGCTATAGTGACACAAATCTCAGAATCTCAGTAGCTTTAGAATGACAAGATTCTTATTGCCGGCCAGCTGGAGGTTCTGTTCCTTCTAGTCATTCAGGGTCCCAGGTTGATGGACACTCTGCTCTCTCAAGATGGGGCTTCAGGGTTCACCGCAGGGGGAATGAGATGCTAAAGAATCATGCCTCAGCCCCAAACTGATAGACATCATGTCTCACAGAACTCAGAGGCTAAGAATGCTGGCATGGCTCATAGACCAGACATAGTTATATAACACCATCTAGACTAGAAATAACAGCAAGAGGACTAGGAAATGTAGGGGAGCAAACAAAGTATTAGCTGAGTTTGAATTCCAGCTTCACCACTTAACAATCTGGGGTGAGTTACTGAATTTCTCTAGGCCTCAGTTTCTTCATCTGTAAAATGTCAATAATAATAAACAGTTACTTTGTGGGAGAAGTTGTGAGGATTAAATGAAAGATTTTACATACAACTGTGAGATAATAGAAAGTATCTATATTCTTCTCTGCTCCAAGTTCCTGGCACAGAGCTCCTAAAATGGTTCTGAAATTTCCTATGGGATAAGACTACCAGAGTATCTCTTGTTCTAATGAGGCATCTCTGAGTGGCCTCCTGGGTGGCTCCCCAAAGGCAGTTGGTCACCAGAAAGAACAGCCATGACTAGAAGCATGACATTTAGCTCCACTCCCCACTTTCCAGAGATGGGAGAGAGACTGGAAGTAGAGTTAATCATTGATCATGCCTACATGAGGAAGCCTCCATAAAATTCCCAGTAGCATGGGTTTGGGGGAGCATCTAGGTGGGTGAACACATCCATGTACCGGGATAGTGATGCATCCCAACTCCATGGGAATAGAAGCTTCTAGGCTTGGGACCCCTTCCCACAACCTCACCTTCTGTATCTCTTCATCTGGCTATTCATCTGTATCTTTTATCACATCCTTTAATACGTATATAAGGAAGTGTAAGTGTTTCCCTGAGTTCTGTGAGCTCAGAATTTGCTCTAGCAAATTAAACCCAAGGGAGAGGCTTGGTGGAACCTCCAATTTGTAGCCAAGTTGGACAGATGGATGCTTTGCCACCCTACTAGTGGGGACATACTACTTGTGGTTAGCATCCGCAGTGGGATGGGGCAATCTTATGAGACTGGGCCCTTAACCTATGGAATCTGATACTATCTCTGCGTAGGTAGTGATGGAATTGATTTTGTAGAATGTCTAGATTGTATTCGAGAATTATTGGTGTTAGGGAAAGAGCTTGCACATACACATTAGAATGGGGCTCAGAACACTTTAGTAATCCATGGCACACTTCAGGTATACAGTATGGACTCAATAAATGAAAACTTCTTCTGTTATTACAATGATGACATTAAGGATAATGTTGTTCTTGGTCTTTGGGCCACCAGCATGTGTAAGTCCAATAGATCATAATGTAAAGTGGACCCAAAAAAAGACTACTCCCTGATTGTCTTTTTATCACTCTGGTAACACAGTGATTTGTCAAATTTTCTTTTGTATCCCTGAAAATAAATAGTTTTACTCTTTGCTCATTCACCTAAAGTCATTTTTGATACCTACTATATCCTAAGCACGCCGAGTTAAAAATAGTTTAAAATAGTTAAAAATAGTTAAAAGCATGCAGAGTTAAAAATTGTTAAAAATTGTTAAAAATAGAAAGATGAGTAAGACCTCAGTCCTAGCCTTCAAAAGCTCACCATCTGGGAAGGGGGACAGCTGAGGTCTATGGAAGCTCTAGGACATCACCCCATAGTCAAGGAAGGCAAGAGTCAGGTCACAAAAGGTAAACTGAAGTTAATGGGGAAGGGGATGGTCTGGACAATGCAAGGCAACTTACCCAAGCAAAGAACATTTGCAAAGGGAGAGAGAGAGAGCTTGGAACATTCTGTCATTTAGCCAGACGGCACACAGTGATACGATCAAATATGATATTGGAAGAACCTATTTAAGGATGTATATTAGTCAGGTAGGGCTGCCCTAACCAAATACAAGTGACTGGGTGGCTTAAACAATGGAAATTTATTTTCTCACAGTTCTGGGGGCCATAAGTCCAAGGTCAAGGTGGGATGATCCTGAGGCCTTTCTCCTTGGCTTCTAGATGGCCACCTTCTCACTGTGTCCTCACGTGGTGTTTTCCCTGTGTCATATACATCCCTGCTGTCACCTTCTTTTCATGCAGCCACATTAAGTCAGGGTCCCACCCTTATGACTTCATTTAATCTTCATTATTCCCTTAAAGACCTCATCTCCAAACAAGTCACACTGGGGGTTAGGGCTTCAACATATGAACTGGGGGGGGGGGGTGTGCAGGTAGACACACACAACAGTGGGCAAGCTTGGTGGCAGGCCAGCCAGAGACGTGAAAACTAAAAATGGTGAGGTGAAAATGGTGGGAAAAAAAATGGTGAGGCCTGCCCTGAGTTAGTGAGAGTAGGAATGAAGAAAAGGATAAGTCCCTGGAAAACCAAGTTGGCAGGATTGATGAGACACAGCACCTAGTTAACTGTGGAATGACTTAGGTAACTGAGTATGGAATGATCACGCGCCAAGGTGGGGTGAAAGCAGTATGTGGGGGGTAAGTGAAGAGCTCACCTCTTCACTGTTGGCTTGGAGGTTCCTGGAGGGCATATCAGTGGAGAAATCAAACATGGAGTAGGTATGAGGTCTGGCTCAGGAAAGGAATCTAGGCTGGAAATAACAGATTTGGGAATGGCTGGCATGGATAACGGCTGAGTAAGGACGTGAGAGTGCATGAAATCACCTGGTTAAAAGTAAGTAGAGTGGAAAGAAGAGGTGGCCAAAATCTAAACCTCAGAAAGAAATCATTTAAAGAGCAGATGGAATAAGAGTTGCTTGTGAAGATGCCTGAGAGAAAAGAACCAGGGAAGTAATTGAAAAATCAAGAGCGCATGAGGTCACAGAAGACAGGAAGGAGAGTTTCGGGGTCAAATGCCACCCAAATATTAACAGTATAATATAATAGTATATATTAACAGTATAATAATTAACAGTATAATATAAATATAAACATGAATGCAGCAGGCAGATACGAGTGACCCTCACGGGGACAGTTCCAGCACAGCAGGAGAGGCAGGAGCCCCACCCGAGGGTTGGCGCAAGGGCGGCGGGGGGGGGGGGGGGGGCTTGGCATGAGGAAGGGGTGACCTGAGTAAACGAACCCTCTCGATTTGCTGCGTGAAGGAAATGACAAGGAAAGAATGGAAACTAAAGGGGAATTTAGAAGCCAATTAAGGGCCTGCTATTGTTCACGTAAAAGACTTCAGCACATTTATTGGGAAAATATAACTGAGCATACGAAAATGATAGCATAAGGATTCCAAGGAAGCAGGGAGTACAATGCAGGGTCCAGATGGAAGAAATGCACTGGGCATTTTGCATGGACAGATTAGGACCCTGAAGTCGAAAGAAATCAGCAGGCTGAGGCTCCTTCTCCCTCCCAGGTCTTCGTGTTACACTTCTGCTTTACTGGAGCCTTTATTCGGACATCAAGCTCTCCTTTTTCAGGACAAACACATTTTTCCAGATGGGCTCTCATCAACCAGCCCTCTGGGACTTAACACAGCCCCTAGTGCCTAACAGTCGCAATAAACATTTCCTGAATACAAATTTAGGAGTGTGCCCTTAAGCCTGTGCGGCACAGACCTTGCACCTCTCCGTGGATGGTCACCAGAGAACGGACCATGAAGAAAAGGCAGACACACACTTTCAGGAAGGTCTCTGGGAAAGATTCATTATTCACTCTACAAACATTTACTGAGTGCCTAGTGCTGCCTTCAGCCATAGAACAGATGGCCCAAGGCAGCTGATTTATAAGGACTCCTGCAAACTGGAGGATTCCCTGCTCCCCACAAATGACAACTCCATGCCTTCTACATGCACCCATCTGCCATAACTGGAGCCCAAATATTCTCTCTGAATCCCCAGCATTGAGAAGCAGATCACTATCAATTTTTCTTTCTGTCAACAGGAGCTGAGGAATAATTATGCCCAATTGACATAAGCAGCTCCGATTGCCTTCAGAATTTGGCCTGAAGCCCAATTATATTTCTCTAGCTTGTGCCACAGAACATGAACAGTACAATTTGTCTTATTTCCTTCTCCTGCTTTTTAGAATACTCAAAAAAAAAAATTTTGGCTCCAGTGAAACCAACCAAGCATGTTCTTTAAGAATAATTTTGAGCATGATCTATAAGCCAAGTTAATATGATATATATTCTGAGAGAAATTCAGTTGAAAGCATTTAGATATATTATTTTTAAATTATATGCACATGAGTAAAGTATACTGCACACAAATAATTTTAAAATGCTGTTGCTAGGTTGAATATAAATTAAGGTTGTAAATGCATACATGCAGGGACACACACATACACACACACACACATACACACACACACAGTCCCACATTCACCCCTGAGCTGTTTTGTAAAAATTATTTTCTAAGCTGGTTGTTTGAAATTTAGGTTGCAATGTTTCCACAGAAAATGCCACAGATGCTGGGCAGCTTCCCAGGGTTATCTCCAAAGACCAACTTTACCTATAATGTAGATGAACCAGGTAGGACTGATCTGATTCTTGGGGAGAGTGGAATATATGTGAGGGGAAGAAAAAGAGGTCAGGGGACCATAGGATAGAAAAGAGATCAGCTCCATCTAAAACTTTGCATTCTCTGGTCTCCAAACCCCCATGTTGCTCTGTTTCATGTTCTGGAATCCTTTTTCCAAGCTCAGACCTGCATTTGATGTCCAAGTCTCCATGTCCTTGTCCTTGCCCATGACCAAAATCTGCACTCCATCAGAAGCATAAATCCTACCCCACAAATGGACCAGCACTGTGCCCATGTGCTTACCTTCAGGAACTCACTGGTGATACCACGACCAAAGGATGGTTTGTTTGGCTCATTAAGTGTATGCTTCCTCAATCTTGCTTTCTTTTTTTTCAAACTGTATTAGATACTAAGACTCTAAGTAGAGTAGAGAATAGATATTACTGGCACTCACCAGCATCCATTTATCTTCTTCTGAGTATACTTCCCAGCCTTTGTAGTCAGTGGGGCCACATGACTGCCTCTGGCCCATGGACTGTGAGCACAAAGGACATGTATCTTTAAGGCTGAGGCAAGAAAAGCTCCTGTGTGTGTGTGTGTGTGTGTGTGTGTGTGTACTAGCTTCCTAGGGTTGCTGTTACAAAGTATCACAGACTGATCAGGTTAAACAACAGGATTTATTGTGTCAGAATTCTGGAGGTCTAGGGGCACCCAGGTGGCTCAGTCTTAAGTGCCTGACTTAAACTCAGGTCCTGATCTCAGGGTCCTGGAATCGAGCCCTATATCGGGCTCCCCGCTCAGTGGGACACCTGCTTCTCTCCCTCTCCCTCTGACTCTCTGCCTTCTTGTGCTCGCTCCCTCTCTCTGTCTCCGCCAAATAAATAAATGAAATCTTAGAGGGGAAAAAAAAAGAATTCTGGAGCTCTAGAAGCTTGAGATCAAGGGATTGGCCAGACCATGCTATCTCTGAAGGTCCTAGGGAAGGATCTGTTCCAGGCTCTGTCCTTGCCTCTGCCAGTGCTTTGCCTTAAGGCAATATAACTCCATATCATTACATGGCATTCTCCCTGTGTCCACGTCCTTCTGCCCAAAATTTCCCCTTTTTAGAAGAACACCAGCCATACTGGATTAGAGCTTACATGATGACCTCACTTCAACATGAATACTTCTGTAAAGACCCTATCCCTAAGTAAGGTTACATTCTCAGGTATTAGGGGTTAAACCTCCAACATATCTTTTTAGGGCGATACAGTTCAACCCATAATACAATATGATGAATTCAACCCACTAGAAACATGGAAACCTGGTCTTAAGACAGCAGCGCTTGGATCGCTGGCTCCCAGACTCCCAGAGGACTTCACATGTAGGAGAAATAAACTTTTGTTAAACCACTGAAATGTGGGGGCTGTGTGTTGTCACAGCATAGGCCAGCTTAACTACCTAATGATACAGGAATATTTCATGTAAAACTCCAGATTTCTTCCTTGGAAAGATCTAACCTACCAGACTTGTATCTCAATGGCAACGATTAGCAGGCAACAAAAGAGTAGCAATTTCCCTTAGACTGAACCAAATTCTGCTCGACAGGCCCCAGGTCACTGCAGTCCCCACGACTCCCTATCACTGCCCCTCAACCATTTTCCATTACATATCTTATTTTTCTTACTCTCCCCTGCTTTATCTGATTACATTACCTGCCCACCCTTTAAACTTGTGAATCTGCCAACTCGGCTCTACACTGGTCCTATTATTCAGAGCTGCCTTTAAATCATAATGTTTATATGTGTTCTCAATAGCCCCGTAGATAGCTGCAGGTTATGCTGGCAGAGTAAGTCCCTTCTAGCTCAGAGTTCATAATAACCCATTTGCCTATTCACTTTTAATGTAGATGCATAAACACATTTCAGGGCCCATTCAAATATATGTTGAAAAATCATCATAACATCAAAAACAGAGCTTCAAACCTATTTTCAAAGCTCATTTTTATACTCATACCAATTCTAACAAGTTAGAGGCAGAAGAAGTATTACTATCATCTCTTTACCAATGAAGCAATTAAAGAGTCATGAAGCAGGTAATACAACAGTCCCAGAACTGGTGATTGGCAAAGGTGGGACAGAATTTGCAGCCCCTAGGACTCAAAAGCAGTGTGCTTGGCAACCTCTGGGTCTTCATTTCCTCACAGAAAAGTGAAGTCATTAGACAAGAAGTAGGGGTTTCCAAACTTAAGTTTAGTCGTGTAAGTTTAGTCAAAACTCATGTGAAAGGGCCAAAAGAATGTAAGTGGCTCCAGATGACCTAGAGGTGAGCTCACAAGTCATGGAAGTGACACTGGGCTACCAGCATATGTTTTGACCAAGGAATATTTTGACTCAGGAGAAAACACAATCAATTAAACTTTCAGCTTCTAAAAAAAATTGCCAAATATAGTAAATATATCCACATCAAAAAGATACATCCATATCCTAATCCCCAGAACTTGTGAACATTACCTTATATGGTTAAAGATTGAATGTTACCTTATTTGGGAAAAGGATCTTTGCAGATAGAGTTAAGTTAAGGGCTTCAAGATGAGGAGGTGATTCTGGATTATCTGAGTGACCCCTAAATCCAATGACAAGTGTCCTTATAAGAAACAGAAGACACACAGGGCACCTGGGTCACTCAGTCGGTTAAGCGTCTGCCTTCGGCTCAGGTCATGATCCTGCGGCCCTGGGATGGAGCTCTGTGACAGGCTCCCTACTCAGTGGGGAGTCTGCTTCTCTCTCTCCCTCTGCCCCTCCCCCTGCTCATGCTCTCTCTCTCTCTCACTCACTCTTTCTCTCTCAAATAAATAAGATCTAAAAGAAAGAAAGAAAGACAGACAGACACAGAGGAAAAGGCCATATGAAAACAGAGGCAGAGACTGGAGCTCTGCAGCCACACGCTAAGGAACACCTAATCCACCTTTTGGAAAGGAAAGATTCAGGAAAGATAGTCCCCTAGAGCCCCCAGGGGAAGCATGGCCCTGCTGACACTTGACTTGGGATTTATGGTCTTCAGAACTATGAGAGAATAAATTTCTGTTATTTTAAGCTGCCAAATGTGTGGAGATTTGTTACAGCAGCCAGGAAACTAATACATCAAGTAATGTGAAAAATTAAAAAGCCCATACCCTACCTGAGCTTTACCATACTGCCAACACCATTCCAGGGCAGAGAAGCAGAGATAGGATCAAACTGAAGGATAAGTGAAAATGGAGGAGGTTCAGAGAGAAGGTGAGGCTCAGGTACTCTCTGAGAATGTCTTCAACCTTGGCTGGTCCATGTCTCAAATCCATTCTTCCATCAGAGTTAAAGACACTTTGTGTACAGATATTTAGCCCTTTATTCTCAGCTCCAGACGGTACAGGAAATTGCCAATTATATTTCTACCAGTACTCTCAGAACTTTGGGTAATACACATTTTCATTTCATAATATTCCCATGTAATGCTGGTTTGTGGAGATAAGCGTCATGGTCCTCAGAACCTCTCCCAGTTTAATCCGACTTCTAAGAAATATCTTTAATATTTTTCTGAGTAAAAATAATAGATATGCATAAAAATTCAAACAATAGGTCAGTGAATAAAGTGGGAAATGAAAACCACCGTAACAGGAGTAGGGGTTGGGGTGGAATAAAAATCAAAGATAGATATTGCTCACATTACTGATGATAGCAACCAATGATTTTATGGTTTTACAGGGTCATTTTGTATAGCCATGCCATGACACAAGATCTACATCAAAATGACTGAGCCAAGATGAATCTTGTATCAAGATACCCTTACAAAATTGCTCTGCTTTTCCCATTGAACTATATATTCTCCCTGGCCTGACAACACCCAGAAAGTCCCTTAAGAGTTTTCCAGAAACTCTTAAGAGATCTTTGGGACACAGTTTGAAAAATGTTGGGTGTGATGCTCTTAAAATGTCTCTCCACTTAACATTCAGGAAATGTGTGTAGATGTGGGTATATTTAATAGGCAGTCATAAAATAACACAATACAACAGAAAGCTATTGGAATGCATACCCATAAACCAGTAAATGCCTGCCAGCAATCAGAAAACTAGTAGTTTCTGCCTCTATTGATACTTGTGATTGCAACTTAATGATGTTTTTACTTAACTGATGGCAGCTGTCTCCATGAGAAGCTATTAGCACATTAGGTCTTTATTAAGACTGGCAAAGTAATAAATAATGTTCACGACTTCTCTTTTGTTCACAAGGTTAATTGTTGTTTAATAATATTCTTGTGATGTGTTAAGAGCTCTCAAGGAATTATATATGTAAACCACTTAGCTAAAAAAAGAAGTCTTAGCAATCTACTAATTTACAAAGTTGTTGATAGAGTTAAGACATACCTGGTGGTAAAGTACTAGATATTATGATGATTATCCAGGATTTTGCATTTATTCTAATTTTTTTGGTTTAAATCAACAAATACTTACTCGGCAAAATACTAAGCTAGAAACTCTGGAAGGTACAAAGTCATATAAGATGCCACCAATATTCTCAAGAAATTGTTGAATGTTGTTGAGGAAGAAACTACACACATGTTAAGTCAATCATTAAAATGAACTATATTCAGGGGATAGAGAGAGAAAACTAATTCAGCTTGGTTATAATATATAATCTAGTTACGCATTGCTGTATTTGGTTTGCTAAAACTTAAGAAATTTTCTTAAGTCTAAGGCATTTGTTTAAGCCTCTGTTACTTGGTTACTTAGCTACTTACTGCCAAACACACCCCAACTTACCTAGGTGTGCTCCTTTAGACACCACCCTCCTCTGAGCAAGATGGGACCTGAGAGATTACTCCTGCCAAAGAGGAGGGCAGACCCCAAAGAGAGGAAGGGATTGACCAAAATAATATGGTGGTGGCAAAGACTGGACCCACCAGACCTCAGGTCACCCAATTTTTCACTTCCTGAGGCTTTAAAAAAGGGTTTTGTCTGTGCCAACATTGCCCTTACAGTTTGCCCAGTTTGGACAGAACACCTCCAATCCCAGCACACAAATGAGACACAAAGGCAGAAAGGAAAAAAATATGGTGGTGGCGGTAATGATGAAGAATGAGGAGGAGGAGATGAGGAGAAAACAACGATTTAGTGAGAACTGAAGACAGCCTACTAGGTGCTCTACAAACACATCTACTGTAAGCTTTATAGTATCTCTCCAAAGCATGGACCTGAAGTAGCCTGACTTCACAGATGAGGAGACAGGGCTGTTCAACACCCGAGGTTCGCAGTTAATGGCTGCCAGCGAATGTGAAATCCCAGACTGGTCAGACTTCAGGGCCTGGACGCTAAACCACAACACACAGAGCACAATGGTCTAGGCGACTTCTGGAGAACCTGTGCAGCCCATGAGTCTGAGAGGGACCAGACAGGGTCACAGGACGGTCCTTTCCGCTGGTGGCTGAGAGAACTCTGAGGAAGGGCTGATTGCTAAAGCCCCCAATGGCTTTCCTGACGTTCCTGCTCTCTGTGGTACATTCAGTAACCAAGACAATCATCTCAAATAGGAATTCCAACGAAGCTCGGAGCAAGTTAATTAGCCGTGCTGCAGACACATTAAAACTCTGGGAGCAGTTACCATAGTAGGTAACCTTGCATGTTTTACAAAGTGTGGCGTTTTCATTTCAGCTCATGTTGAATAATGAATAATTTTCCCTGCCCCCTGCCAGACAGTGAATGATGAGATGCCCTTCGGTGATTCAGCGATGTTGAATTAATCGGATGATAGAATATCCACATCTTTCCCTGGGCTACCAACCCGTTCCTCTATGATTTTCCTCTCTTCCCATCTCCCTCTCCCAAAATTCTATCACAGACCTAGAAAGGAGATTGTTGCAGAGGCAGCAGCTGCCACCCTGCCCTGTTGGAGGCTGGCCTGTGTGGGAATGTGGATGCGAGGGGAGGGGGACCCCCAGGCATTCCTGGCTACCCAGATGGGGTGGCACCAGCCAGCAGTCTCTGTTCAGCCCACCCTGAACTCATCTTGGTGAGGCATCCCATACCATTGCCTCCAGGGAAGACAACTGCAACACCCTTAATGTCACTCTCCAGCTCCTACATAATTTGTCTTTAGAAAAGTCACATGTCTGGGGCACCTGGGTGGTTTTGGCTTAGGTCATGATCTTATGGGTCATGAGATCAAGCTCCCCGCTGCTCAGAGGGGAGTCTGCCTGAGGATTCTCTCCTTCTGCTTCTCCTCCCCTCAAAGCTGCACTCTCCCCACCAAACACAAAAATATTTTTTTTTAAAAAGAAAAGTTATATGTTTATTTACTTTTACTTTTATTTCCCTTCACTGAATGTAAACCCCATGATAGCAGAGACTGGGTTTTGTTTACTGCCGTGCTGAGGAGACAGAACCTACCATAGCACCTAGCACGTCGGAGGAATACAATACTGTTTGCTAAATGGGATTTCCTGGGGAGGTGGAGGAAAGAATCAAACCTCATCCCACGTAGCAAGACTTCACCCAGTCCCCTACTGGACATCTGTCCTCTGATGTAACCCTTCTCCTTTTTCCACCCAGCCTCCACAAATGCCCCTCAACTGTCCCAACAATCTAGAAGAGTCCTTCCACCAAAACAAAGCCCAGGGTTCCCCCTTCCACCTTAGAAATCATTTCAGCTAAAGACAGAACAATCCAACCATCAATAGACAAGTGACTAAGTAAATTAGGGTACATTCATAAAACGGGATACTATGCAGCCATTACAAAGAATTTGGCCAATGATAGATAGATAGATAGATAGATAGATAGATAGATAGATAGATAGATAGGAAGGACAAGTAATAACTGAGAGGAGCACCTCGGTGGCAGAATTGGTTGGGCTCTTGGTTTTGGCTCAGGTCACACTCTCAGCATAAGATTGAGCCCTGTGTGGGGCACCCTGCTCAACATGAAGTCTGCTTGGATTCTCTCTCCTGCTGCCTCTCCCTCCCATTAATTCACTCTCTCAAACAATTTTTTTTAAAAAAAGAAAAACAACTGAGAAATATTACTTAATGAAAAAAGCAAGACACAGTACCACAGGTATAGTATGATTATATATGTGAAGGAGAGAAATGAATACATTTATATTAAAATTTACTTAGTAGATCTTTGGAAAAACATGTAAGAAATGGTTAATGGTGGCTGCCTATAGGGTACAGAACTAAGAAATTGTGGGAAAAGAGACATTTTAAAGGGATTTCTTGGTACTGTTTGAAATTTTAGTTTTTGAGGTGTAGCTTCTTTTTTTCTTCTAGAGTACCTAAATTTTTTTTATGTATATCAAATAAACATAATTATAAACTAGAGGAAAGAAATCATGTGGGTGGGCAGGCAGACAGATAGCTAAGCAGGCCATCAATCAACTACAGCACACCCCTGGAAAAATTCACCCAACCAAACAGGAATATCATGCTTTGGGGTGACTGCTGAGAACACAGACTTGAATCTTCATCCTTCCATTCTCTGCAAGAATAAAACCTTCAAGTATATAATGGCACTTGTTGGGTCCCAAGGCCAAAGAAACTCAATGAGCTGACAATTAACTTAAAAATGCATTTTAAAGTAAGTTATTTAAAGGTAACTATGGGATTGGTCTACCCAGAACTTTCAGTTTCCCCAGCCATTCTTTTCACAGAAAATAATTTTTTAAACCAGAATAAATTAGCTTTGCGATAACAATAGAATGTAATGAGTATTTGGAAACATGTTCTACTTATCAAAAAACTCTCCAATCACATGAACTTGGTTTTTTGGAATGCATTTCTCACTGAATTATTTATTATCTGCTGGTCCTTTTGCCTGTATCCACTTGCTACTATGTCCTATACAGTTATTAGGTCAACTGTTGGGAGTAAGAGATAGAGCAAGAGCTAGGATTTTCTGTTTTTGTGTTAACCCCTGGGAGAAATCCCACCTGTCCTTTGGAGGGTACTGTGAACTCTCTTGACAGGTGAGGGTGTTGGCTCTCTGCCAGGGAGACTCCACGGCAGCTGACAACCATGTGTCATGGCTGACCAAAAACCACGCTCCAGAGCCACTGAGGGACAGTCAGGAATTAAGTCCGGATCCAAGAAACATGCAGTCCTGGGCAATCCTCACCTCCCACAGATTCTGCCAACTCCCTCATCTATACCTGCCCCAATACCTAAGCCTGTGCCTACACCTACACATGTGTCTACACACATACTTCCCCTGGACCAAGATATCTATACCCTCTCTCTTCGACTGAGTTACACAACAGACTGAGTGATTCTGAGCATAGATAAAGAAGGAAGGCAGTGAGTTCGTTCCTGAAAGAAACAGAAGTCCTTCTCTTAGTGATTCTGCCCTATTTGGCAGCATCAAGATCATGGTAGAAAGAACAGTTGCTTTCTGACCACCAAAGAACCACCAGGACTGGATTTATACTTCTAAGCCAGCTAAAGGGAGGAGGCTCTGATAAGGGCTGAAGGGCAAGCTTGCACTAGCCAATCCTGGATAAACCAGATGAGATTGCCCAGGCAGAGGCGGGTGATTTAATAAGCATGGCAACCAATCAATCCTAGGTTCGTATCTTCATAGCTTTCTATTTTGCATCTTCCTGGAATTAAAGAAAAATTGCTAATGTAATCAGCAAATTCCTAGATCACTGACAATCGTAGGGGATAAATGAACACAGTGGCATTTTAATTTAGGGGCTGATTAGCTAATAAAGGAGGTGTTGTTTAGAGTGGGATGATTCATGTGTCTAGCCTTGTAGCTTTTTCCTCTAATTTAAGGCCTTGACAGTCACTTACAAATCACTCAAGACAGAGCCACTTTAAACCCTTATCAGTCATTCACACCTAAATGTGAATTAATCTATTTTAGATCACTCCTTAAAAACAGTTTTCAACAGGACAAAGAAGGACAGAACATGGTCCCGGCTGTCTGAGGGAGATGGAAAGGATGCCACCATACAATGGGGTAACTGGAAGGGAAAGATGGGGAGGACAGAATCAGCACCAAAGACAAATTCCAGTATTTTTCTTGAGTAGCAGGGCTCTCAAGCAGCGGAGAGCTTTGCCCATCTCAAGTGCCTATGTACTCTATCCAGTGGCAGAGAACATGGTGGTTTCCTCATCTCCCAGTTCATATATTTATCTTTAGCTCTTTTTGTATAGAGGAGACTTGTCTAAGGATATCAGCCAGCTGCCCAAGTTCTAGTTGTTCTTGGACCATTTCCGTAACTAGCAGCAGAATAGCAAAACTTCACTCCTTCATAGGAATTATTTCATAGGAATTATTTCACAGGAATCATTCTCTCAAGTTTCATAGGAATTATACTCTGCTTACAGGGTGTCACCTCTGCCTGGCCATTCCCTCTTCTTCCTCTTCTTTTTTTTTTAAATATTTTACTTATTTATTTGACACAGAGAGAGAGAGAGATCACAACCAGGCAGAGAGGGAAGCAGAGGGAGAGGGAGAAGCAGGCTCCCTGCTGAGCAGAGAGCCAATGTGGGGCTTGATCCCAGGACCCTGAGATCATGACCCCAGCCGAAGGCAGAGGCTTAACCCACTGAGCCAACCAGGTGCCCCTCCCTCTTCTTCTTAACCATAGTAATATCCACCTTGAACATCCTTATTATACAATAAACATAGAATTCATAATGGTTTATGAATTCAGCCACATGGTCTATCATTTGCAGCTTCTTGATAAATGGGTCCTAATGTTAATCATGGCTTCATTAAGAAAGTCATTTGACTAGATTCTAGCTGTTCCCATAGCCAGATGCCTAACACTTAGGGAAAGCTGAACCTCACCATGGGGGGTTAAATCGTGCCCCCCCCCATTAACATATTGAAGCTCCAAGCACTAGAATGTGACTGCATTTGGAAACAGTATTTGTAGATGATCGAGTTAAAATGAACTCATTATGGTGGGCCCTAATCCTAAGACCCAAGGCTCTACTGGTCTTATCCCATGAGAACCAGGTAATTTAGCAAGTTATATCTATCCCTTTTGCACACTGTTCCAATGGCTCTAGGTGAGACTCTTTATAATCCCACAGAGGAGGTACTTCAGCTTTGGGAATCACTCTTTGCCTTTTCACTCAGATACCCTGACTGAATAGAAAGTGTACAACGAATGACCAGCAATGTCTGCTGCAGGCATAAATAAGACAGGGAATTTGCCCCTCATGCCTGTGTATTTGCCATGCCTGGACTAAATGGTGTCTAGCCCTTCCAAACGTAAAAACTTTAAAATTTCCTTCTCAGGGCACCTGGGTGGCTCCGTCAGGTAAGCACCTGCCTTCAGCTCAGGTCATGATCCCAGGGTCCTGGGATAGAGCCCTGCACCAGGGTCCCTGCTCACCAGGAAGCCTGCTTCTCACTCTTCTTCTGCCTGCCACTCCCCTACTTGTGTTCTCTCTCTCATATAAATAAATAAAGCCTTTTTTAAAAATAAAATAAAATAAAAAATAAAATTTCTTTCTCCACCGATCCAGGGTTTCTTATTGCCTCATTATCACTTTTCGTCATTGTTGCTGCTTTATGCTACTCACTCTTGATACACCTGCTCTTTTTTTTTCTTCTTTTCTCTCTTCACCAGTTGCGATGGTTATTTTTCTGTGTCAACTTGAGTGGTTCTAAGGGATGCCCAGACAGCTAGTAAAACATTATTTCTGGGTGTGTCTACGAGAGTGTTTCTGGAAGAGAGTAGCATTTGGATAGGTAAACTGAAAGAGTAGCTTGTCCCCATCAGTGCAGGTGGGCATCATGGAGGGCCTGAGTAGAACCAAAGGACAGAGGAAGAATGACTTGCTCTCTGGTTGAGCTGAGAAACCCACCTTCTCCTGCCCTTGGACATGGGTACTCACGGCTCTCAGGCCTGACCCCAAGACTCATACCACTGGTTCCCTGGTTCTCAGGGCTCTGGGCTCGGATTGAATCACACCAGCAACTTTCTTGGTTTCTCAACTTACAGTTGGCGGATCATGGGACCTCTCGCCTCTGTAATCAAGTAAGCCAATTCCTATGATAAATGGAGCCTCTCTGTGGCTCACCCAGTTCAGCAGCCAACTCTGGATTTCAGCTCTAATCTCAGGGTATGAGATTGAGCCCCTGCAACAGGCTCTGCTCTCAGCAGGGAATGTGCTTGAGATTCTCTTCCTCTCCCTTTGCCCTTTCCCCTGCTTGTGTGCTCTCTCCCTCTCTCTAAAAAAAATTAATGAATCTTTAAAAACAAAGAGACAGACAGACGGACAGATAGATAGATAGATAGATAGCTATGAGGATATATGTACATATCCAGCTGATTTTGTTTCTCTGGAGAACCCTACAATACACCAACCTTATCCTGCTCTCTTTTGCTATGCTTAATGGCTTTGGTAATGACAGAATTATCTATTATAACCATCATCAGCCAATAAAAATTCACTTTTCTTTTAAGCTGATAAAATGACTAATCACAAGACACTGTCTATAACCTTTTAAGATTAAGCTCTTGGTTACTTTCCTCCATGCTTATAGTAGCCTTTTTTCTTTTCTTTTCTTTTTTTTTTTTAAAGTCTCCTAAAGGTTTGTGAGCACTGGAAGCTGATACACTGGAGCAGTGCTGTGATACAGAAAGTTTCCAACACCCAGTGATTGACAGGAGGTGAAGCCACAGTTGCAATTTCTGAAGAGGAGGTGATTACATTACAGTAAACAAAGTCCCATCTTTCTCTGCAGCTTCCCATACATCATGCTGTTTGATCTTCACAATCTTGTGATGCAGGCAGGGCAAGTACCCCACCGTTCCCACACTGCATTTAGGGCTCAACATCAGAAAGACTCAGTGACTCAACTGTATAGAATTAAAACATTTCAGGTTGTGTCATCTCACCAGTCATGCAACAAATTACTTAATCTCACTCGTAAGGATATTATCATATATGATGTAGATACTCTTTAATAACCATCAAGACCCACCAAGTGAATAGGTTAAACTTGGCCAGGATTGCATTGATTAAAAACCACATTTAATGAGGCTTTAAACTGTGTCCAAACAGCTTTTCCCCAATGCGGCAGAACGGCTTCTCTCTGAAGCATTCTCCCTTTTGAGTGAACCATTTTGCTATATAATTTCATGCTTCACTCAGAGGCTCTGATTGCCTCATCAGGTGTAAATCAGACAAATTAAAGAAATAACCAAATTCATTTTGCACACGGTTCCAAATTACTAGGCTCAGAGCAAGGGCCTGTATTTTACTCCACATTTGTCCCACATGAGGAATGGGCTTTGAGGTGACTGTTTTCCTCACTAGGAATGCCCCCTTTCACTAGTCTGGTTACTGCCTGTGTGTTGAGTAGTCAAACTCACCATAAATATGCAAACACATGGCCAAGTGTTTCCACAGGGAAACAACCAGGCTTTAATGTTTTCTAGAAAAGTAAGGAGATTATCGTGAATTACATGCACTCTATTACCACCACTTTTCCCAGTCCCTGAAACTGGACTTTTCCCGAAATATTGGCATATAGAAGTAACAAGTTCTCCTTTAGCCTAAATTTTCCTCTGGACCAAAGACTAAAGAAAGCTACACTGAGAGCTCAGAATAGAAAAGGCTTGCTGTGAGAAAGCATGCATCTCTAGGATGAGAAATCAGCATCTCCTGGGCCTTCTGGTTCTGGTGAGACAGCCAGTGTTAGAGGATTTCTGTGGGGGCGAGGAATGAAAGCTCACCTCAGGAGGTGCAGCTGTGTCTTGGTTTAGAACAAGAAATACAGGTTTGCTCCCTGAAGAGCTGGTAAGTATTGGGAAAAAATAGGAACACTACTATCCTTCTTTCCTCTTGACGGGTGTTACCCAAGTTATTTGCCAAAAGGACAAAGTCCAGGTTTCAAGTAAGTCTTTCAAGTTGAGATAGCGTGGAGCTCGTTATCAGATTAGAGACTGAAAGCTACTGGGGTGAGGGCTGCTGGACCGGCCTCCCACAGTCCTGCATGGGGCTGTCCACCCGCACTGCTTCACCAGTGCGGGCATCTATCAAGTGTCTCTGCTGTATCTGCAAGGTTCAAATACTCAGATAACTTTTAGGCCTTATTTTATCAGACTTTTCATCAGATAAATCATTCTCTACCTCTTTAAATCTTCTTTTCCCTTCCTCGATGACACGACACTCTCGTGGTCTTCTCCCATCCCTCTGACAACTTCTTCCTAGTGCTTCATTCGTACCTCCTCCTGTAACTGCCAAACGTTGGAGTTCCCCAAAGTGCATTCCTAGGCCCTATTCTTTATTCTTTTCTCAATCTACACACTCTCCTAAGTGCCTCCTCATTCATGTCATCATTTTTAGTGCTATATGCATACCACCTATACAAAAATTTTTCTCCTCAGAGATCTCTCTTCCTGACTTCTGAATTTGTTAACCAACCACTTTCCTGTTATTTTACTATGGATGTCTCAAAAGCTCCTCAAAATTAACAAAAGCAGAATCGAAGTCTTAATTCAAAAAGGGCCTGACACCTCCTGCATAGATTTTGATCTTGAAGGACAGACAACCACCAATGCCGGGAGAAGCCTTGCTGATAAGAGTGGACCAGATAAATCAGACCAACCCTCCACTGAAAACACCTAGAAAATCTGGGGAAGCCATTCTACTACACATGTTTGAGGGCACCAGAGAATGCACATGGCAGTGAAAATTACCAGGTGAAGACCTAACAAAAGACAGAAACCCAGAGAAACGAGCCTAGTTTTGGGAACTGCTTCTTCCCTAAGGGAGGTCTTCCAAGTCACATAGAGATGGCCAAGAGGCAGAGAAACTGAGTAAAGCTTCTGACCAACTCATAAGGCAAGGACACAAAAATGAGAGTTTGGGTCCTGCCAAGGAAAGGAACCCTTGTAAACTCCCCAGGGTTTCGTTTGGGACTCGGTATTCATCAGGTTTCCAAAGTTCTACAGAGAAACAAAAAATAGGGTGTGTGTGTAGGTGTGTGCGTGCGCGTGTGTGTGTGTGAGAGAGAGAGAGAGAGAGAGAGAGAGAGAGAGAAAGAAAGAAGTTTATTTTAAGGAATTGGCTCACGTGGTTGTGGGGGCTGGCAAGTCCAAAATCTGCACAGTAGGCTGCTAGAGATCCAGGGAACAGTTGATGTTGCAGTCTGAGTTCAAAGGCAGTCTGGAGGTAGAATTCCCTCTTCCTCAGAGGATGCCAGTCTTTCTTTTTTTTTTTTTTTTTTTTTTTTTTAAGGTTTAACTGATTGGGTAAGTACCACCTACGTTGTGGAAGATAATCTGCTTTATTCAAAGTCTACTGACTTTTATTTTTTTTAAAGATTTTATATATTTATTTCAGAGAGAGAGAGAGCATAAGAAAGGAGATGGGGAGAGGGAGAAAGAGAAGGAGAAGCAGACTCCCTGCTGAGTAGGGAGCCTATACAGGGCTCGATCCCAGGATCCCAGGATCATGAGCTGAAGGCAGTTGCTTAACTACTGAGTCACCCAGGCACCCCAAAGTCTACTGAATTTAAAAAAAAAAAAAAGACTTTACAAATGTGTACTGTTAATCTCATCTAAAAAATTTTCTTTACAGTAACATTTAGACTAGTGTTTGACGAAATACTGTGGCCTAGGCAGGTTGACACATAAAGTTAACCATCATAGATCACATACCACTGCTGATCCCAAAACCATATATTGATTCGCACTAGTCTTAAGAATTTCACATTATTCAGTATGAGGACAAAGTACTAATTAATATTAGACTTTAAAAAGTTAAGGATGTGTAATATAATCTCTAGAATAACCAATATAAAAAGGGTAAAATAATCTTTAACTTGAGAAGTAACTAGGAAGTAATCCCCCCAAAAAGAAGAGATTAAAAAAAAAATAGAAGGAACAAATAAAAGGCAATAGTAAAATGGTAGATATAGGCCCAGATATATCACTAATTACCTTCCATATAAATGGACTAAGTATTTCAATTAAAAGATAAAAACTGTCAGGGTGCCTAGTGGCTCAGTCAGTTAAGCATCTGACTTTGGCTCAGCTCATGATTCTTGGGTTCTGGGACTGAGCCCTGTGTTGAGATCCCTGCTCAGCAGGGAGTCTGCTTGTCCCTCTCCTTCTGCCTCTCCCTCCACCCATGCTCACACTATCTTTCTCTCTCCCAAATAAAATAAAAAAAGATAAAGACCATCAGGATGGATTAAAAAAAAACTATATACTGCTTAAAGAAATAATAGGAATACAATACAGGAAGGTTAAAAGTAAAATGATAAGAAAAAAGATATACCATGAAACCACGAACCAAAAGAAACCAATGGTAGCTATACTGCTAAGGGTAAGTAAGACTTTGGAACAAGAAACATTATCAGAGTTAAAGAAGATCATTGCACAATAAAAATGCAGCACACCAAAAAAAAAAAAAAAATAGCAGTACACCAGAAAGATACAACAATCCCACATTTGCTTGCACCTTGCCACACAGCTTCAGAAAATCAAAGAAAGAAAGAAAAGAAAGAAAGAAAGAAAGAAAGAGTAAAATCTACAATTATAGTGGAAGATTTTAACTCATGTCTCACAGCTAAAATAATAAATAAGAATCAGTAAGGACACAGATGATCTAAACAACACAAATATAACAAACTTTTCTATGTGTATGTCTTAATGGACATACACATAGAACACTGAACTTAATGACTACAGAACACACATTCTTTTCAAGAACACACAGGACACAATTCAGCAACTGCATTATTAGATATTTACCCTAAGGATACAAAAATACAGATGCAAAGGTGTACATGCACCCTGATGTTTATATCAGCATTATCAACAACAACCAAACTATGGAGAGAGCCCAAATGTCCATCGACTGATGAATGGATAAAGAATAGGGTATATGTATTTATAATGGAATATTATTCAGCCATCAAAAAGAATGAAATCTTGCCCTTTGCAATAATGTGGATTATCTTAAGTGAGATAAGTCAGTTAGAGAAAGACAGATACCCTATTATCTCACTCATATGTGGAATTTAAGAAAGAAAACAGGGGCACCTGGGTGGCTCAGTCAGTTAAGCATCTACCTTTGGTTCAGGTCATGATCTCAGAGTCCTGGGATAAAGCTCCCTCATCGGGCTCCCTGCTTAGCAGGGAGACTGCTTTTCTTTCTCCCTCCACTCATGCCCCCTGCTCATGCTCTCTCTCTCTCTCTCAAATAAATAAATAAAAAGTCTTAAAAAAAAAAAAAGAAAGAAAGAAAGAAAGAAAACAGATGAACAAATGGGAAGGGGGAAAAGAAAAAAGGAGAGAGGGAAACAAGCCAAAAGTGACTTTTAACAGTAGAGAACAAACTGAGGGTTGATGGAGGGAGGTGGATGGGGATGGGCTAGATGGATGATGGGTATCAAGGAGGGCACTTGTGATGAGCACTCTGTGTTGTAGGTAAGTGATGAACCACTGAATTCTATTCCAGAAACCAATATTGCCCTGTACACTAATTAACAAAATAAAACCAAAAAAACACACAAGACATTTACCAAAACTGCCACATTCAGAACCATAAGGCAAATCTGAACATATTTCAAAAAAATCAAAATCATATCAGAGTATGTTCTTTAATTTTAATGAAATTTAATTCTAATGAAATTAAGCTGAACAGGGGCACCTGGATGGCACAGTCATTAAGTGTGTCTGCCTTTGGCTCAGGTCATGATCTCAGGGTCCTGGGATGGAGCCCTGCATCAGGCTCCCTGCTCAGTGGGAAGCCTGCTTTTCCCTCTCCCATTCCCCCTGCTTGTGTTTCCTCTCTCACTGTGTCTCTCTGTCAAATAAATAAATAAAATCTTTAAAAAAAAAAAAAAGGAAAGAAATAAAGCTGAACAACTAGAATGTCCATGTCAAGAAAATTAAAAAGTAAACTGCTAAATACCTATAGTCCAAAGGAAAAAAAAAATCACAAAGGAAATTATATAACCAATATTATGCCAATAGTTTAAAAAATACATATTCAAACCATGCTTATATAAAACATACAACTTTAAAGACATACAATAGAAAAGAAGGAGGGCATCTGGCTAGCTCAGGTGGTGGAGTACGTGACTCTTGATCTCAGGGTTGTAAGTTCGAGTCCCACATTGGCTGTAGAAATTACTTTTAAAAATCTTACAAAGAAAGAAAAAAGGAAAGAAAATAAGGAGGCTGAAAATCAATGCACTAAGTACCCACTTTAAGAAGTTAGAAAAGGAATAGAAAATTCAGCTCAAAGAAACAAGAAAGAAGGAAATAGGAACATACACTGATGGAAAAGAAAACATATATGATAAAGGGATAATTAAAGAAAATAGTAGTTTTGTTTAAAACATAAACTCAAAAAGGCACAAATAATAAATGTCAGGAATGAACAAAAGAAAAGGATATCCCTATATATCCCACAAACATTGAACAGATAGCAAAAATATATTATTTTTTAAAAAATTAAATTTAAATGAGTTAGAAATAATCCATAAACACACATACAATTTAGCAAAATTAAAATTAATTTTAAAATTAACTATTTAAAAACTTTTCCACAAAGAAAACTATAGGCATAGATGGCTTCACTGAATTCTAGAAAATATTTCAAAAAAAAAAAATACTGCAAATATTCCCATATATTCTTCCAGAGAAGACAAAAGGAAAGATCTCTTCAACTCATTTTTTTAAGACCATCATAATCCTATTACAAAAACTGGAATTATAAGGACAGTATAAGAAAGGAACATTGGAGGCCCATCTCTTTTATCACATTGATTTTTTTAAATTCTAAATAAATTCTAGCAAATTCAACCTAGCAATGTAAAAAAAAAATTACACATAACAACCAAACTAGAGTTATTTCAAAAATGCAAATTTGGCTTAACAATCAAAAATCATTCAATGTAACCTGCTTCATTAACAAAATAAAGGAGATGAATTAAATCTATGATCATCTTAATAGACA
Organism: Lutra lutra; assembly: GCF_902655055.1. Taxonomy (NCBI): domain Eukaryota; kingdom Metazoa; phylum Chordata; class Mammalia; order Carnivora; family Mustelidae; genus Lutra; species Lutra lutra. Next base: position 112,814,683 of record NC_062284.1, read on the forward strand.
CAGAAAAGGAATTCACAATATTGAACATACATTTATTTATTTATTTATTTATTTATTTATTTATTTTTAAAGATTTTATTTATTTATTTGACAGAGAGAGATCACAAGCAGGCAGAGAGGCAGGTAGAGAGAGAGGAAAGGAAGCAGGCTCCCTGCTGAGCAGAGAGCCCGATTCGGGGCTCGATCCCAAGACCCTGAGATCATGACCTGAGCCGAAGGCAGCGGCTTAACCCACTGAGCCACCCAGGCGCCCCTTGAACATACATTTAAAAAAAAAAAAAAAAAAAACAACTTGTAGCAAACTGGAAATAGAAACACTCTTCATCTGACAAAGGGTGCCTATAAAAAACCTAAAATAAAACTGAAGTTCTTAATTATCTATTCCAAATCCACTCTTCTTCCAATCTTTCCCATTTCAGTAAAATGACACCTTTATTCATGCAAATGATACACCTGAATATCTGGGAGTTTATCAGAGTTCAGGTTCTCTGTCTCCAACCAGCCTCACACCCAATCCATTGTCAATCTATTGATTCTACTTCCAAATATTTCCAGATTTCATCCCCTTTTTTTCATCTCTTTCATTACCACTCTCGGTTCCTGCCATCTCTCACCTGCATTACTACCACAGACTTATAATTGGTCTCCATATTTCTATTCTTACCCCCTCCAAAGCATTCTCCAAATGCACTTAGCAGACACAGTGCTAATCTGAAAACCTCATTCATGTTATATCACCTCATTCATCAAAACCTCATTCAGATTATATGACCGTTCAACAACTCCCCAGTGTCCTTGGGAAAAAGTCCCAAATTCCTAACAGGTTGTACATGTCTCTATCCCTCATCCTGAAGCCATTTTCCCCTCACGCAGGACATCACAGTGACTTCTTTGGTTCTTTGTTTTTTTGTTTTTTTTTTTTTAAGATTTTATTTATTTATTTGACAGACAGAGATTACAAGCAGGCAGAGAGACAGTCAGAGAGAGGAGGAAGCAGGCTCCCTGCTGAGCAGAGAGCCCGATGTGGGGCTCGATCCCAGGACCCTGGGATCATGACCCGAGCTGAAGGCAGAGGCTTTAACCCACTGAGCCACCCAGGCGCCCCAAAGGAAGGTTCTCTTTGGTTCTTTGAATTTGCCAAGCTAGTGCTCTCCCCAGCACCATGTACAATATTCTTCTCCCATTGCTCATTGGCCAACTCTCACTCAATCCACAAGATTCAGCTTAAATGATCTCTCTGCCCAGAACCTGTTCTGGCTGCCCTATCCTTCCCTTTTTCAGAACCTTATATATTTTCTTCAGGATTCTTATCAGAATTTGCAAATCTATATTATCTTATACTTTCACTTTTCAAAGTTCTGTCTTCTTCACTTTAAGTTCCACAAAGGCGAGAATCATGACTTTTCATTCTCTTCGGTTTAATCTCCATTTTTCCTAGTGCCTGGTGCATACTAAACATTCAATAAATCCTTGTTGAGAGAACAAATTAATGAATGAAGACTTCATATATTCCAAATATATTAAAAGTGTGAGCAGCTGTTTCAGATTACTTCCAGCATGCACATTTTGAGCCACCACTGTTAGCAATTGTGACTGTAAGCAGTTCCAGGCATATAACCTTGAGCTTTGGATGAACCTTGAAGCAAATGAACACTGTGTCTCACTTAGACCCGTGCAATTAATTCAAGCTCCTACAAACCCTTATCTACTGTCATTAAGGTTTGCTACACATGGATCTTATGGGAAGTTATTGAAAACAGGCATAAAAGCAACCAAAAGCAACATATTAAGAGTTAAAAGATTTTATTCAGCTACAGATTCAGTTTTCTGGCTGAGCAGACTTCAAAGTCAAGTTAAAACCTTCATTTTTGTGGTAAGCAAATAACGTTCCTAAAATAAAATAAATTGCGCAGCTGGTAATATTTATTTACAAATGCCCTATGACCACCTTCTAGAAAAGCTAAATGATGGTAAAATTTCAAAAGGCAGCAGCATAACAAAATCTTTCTGTTAAAAATATTATCATCTTTAAGAAAATTATCATCTTTATGTGATAACTGCTGCAAAACAACCTTTATTGGTCTTGCAACTCGTCTCTAACTCCAGAGGGACACAAAATTAATTTGAGTATGACTTTGTATCTCATTTTTCTACCTGCATTTGCTAATGCTATGTGAAAATACAGTCTGTAAAGGTCCCACATTCCTAATAAACTTAAATGATGGGGTCAACTCCCTTATCCCAGAAAGAGAAGAAATAAAATCTTCATTTTTCTTCATAGGTTGAAAGACATGGCCAGATTTGGTACTATGATTAGAACCAGTTCTTTCCAGGAATAAACCAAAATCAAAATCAACAGCTGATAATCTGATAGAAAAAGACAGTCAACTCAGATAGGAGAGAAGGAGAAGTATCCACTGTCTAAATCCTCACTTAAAGAAAACAAAGAGCTTAAATAATTATCAAGCTGTGGACCCAAGGTCACTTAAGGATTACCAGTAAGGGCAACAAGGGCTTTGCTGGTGGTAAGTTCAAACTCCAGCTCCTTCACCTACAAACTATATGACCCTAGGCAAGTTACCAAACAACACAGAGCTGCAACTTACCCATCCACAGATAACACTGCCTCCTCAAAAGTTTCTTGTGAGAAATTAGGTATTATCTGCAGAAGGTACCTGGCACAGAGTGGAGTTCAGTAAGTAATATTAAGTGGAATGGATATTGGCCTTTCTTTCTATTCCTCCTTTATTAAAAATAGACGAAGAAAAAGAGAAGGGGAACTAGCAAAAAAATATTCTTAAATACTAACGTTCTACCTGGGGATGCTCATACTCCCAGGAAACCGAAAACCTCTCTATCTCTATCACATAGCAACATAGCTTGCCCCAGGACTTTGTTATCCCATATCCCCAAATTAACTTTATCTAATAAACTGAGTGACACCAAATCTATACTACATTGAGAGGTTTTTGGAATCCCATAGGTTAAGAGATAGGAAGAAAGGGAGGAGGGGGAGGAGATGGGAGGAAAAGGAAGGGGAAGGGAAGACACAGAAAGAAAGAGAAGACAGAGAGGAAGCAACCAGATCCATCTGGATTCAAGTTTGCTTATAGGCAGAATGATAGAGGATGGTCTTCTTCCCTCTGTTATATTCCCCATGAAGGCAAAGACCATAGCTGCTTTGTTCACTTCTGTATACCCAGTAGCTAGCATGGTGCCTGAAACATCACAGATACTTAATAAATAATTGTAGAATGTGCAAATGACTAAAGGAATAAGCGCTGTCTATGTCCCTGGAGTCATAAATATTCACCCTGCAACCAAGAACTTGAAAACACAAAGGACTGATTTTATGCATTGACTCTGGGTATTTGGAAATGGAATTCCAGACCTAAGTGTCCCCGGGTTTCCTCCTAGTGGCTGTCTCTTAGCCATTTCTCTGGCCCTGTAAAATGGCCTTTTCAAATAAAGATGTGAGGATCCTGCCGGGTGGCCTCAATTTCTTCAGCTCTCGAACTGCCAATGTTCTCAGTTGCCTTATAATACAGTTTCTGGTGCTAGATATTAAAATTCAGAAAGAACTGTTTAGAGACTTTAGGTTGTATACAAAAAAAAAATCAAAGAGAGAGCTGAGCTGTTAGAAATCAGTCAATACAGTGTCTACTCTCATTACTGAGAGAGGCTTAATCTTATTATTCAGTTTCAGGAGAGAACAGGAGGCATATAGCGAAATCCAATACAGACAAAATATAGAGTTTCAAGTTAGCAACAGATAAGGTAATCTTGCAATTACCAGTTTCAACATAAGTTTACCTGTCGATAGTTATAACTATTTAATCAAAACATTATAAGAATATTTGTTGATATATTGCATATTAACATTCCTTAATCTATTAAAAATGAGTCAAGTGCCCCATCAAATATACAAAGGCTACAGAAATTTCACCTGGTTGAGATGAACCACTAGATTTATGTTTTGAGACATTTTCTAGAATAATTCATATAAACCTACTGCTACCAAAACACAGAGTTTTGAGGACTAAATTTAGCTGTGTATATAGAAGTGCTTCGCAAATATCTGGTCAATATACGATGTCATTATTGTTTCTAGCTTAGCCAGTTAGCATGTAATATGTAATGAAGTCACTTTCCATCCTTCCCTGCCTTTCGGCAAGATTTTTCCTCCCTTTCCTTCTTAAACTAATGAGACTGTGAAAAACCAATCTCAACCCATCAGAAGCCACCATATTTCAGAAATGAAGTGATTTATGGGTAGTAATTACATTACAAAAAGTTTATACACCGTTTGGGCATCATTCAGGGAAAAAGGCATAGTATGTTACTGCCGTTATTAAACCCCAAAGATTCATTGATCAAGAATATAAAGATCAGCCACTTGTTTTGTTAAGTAATTAACTTAACTCTTCCCCATAACTCCCATTCAGCCTTAGAATGATCCTGCTTCTCATTGGTAATGAGGGTCCCCAACAAAATATTGAAAGGAGCTACTGAAAGGTGATATCCATTAATTGCCAAATGTAATTGTCATTTTACAATCACATTATTATCTAATTTGCTGCCACTAGATCATTAAAGTGCCAATTCGCATCTCTGCTTTAATGTATTAATTTAAATAGAGGCTATCATTCATTTATTGCCTTTATATTTCCTGAGATAATTATGCAACAGGCTGAAGGTCTATTTTTTCTCTGACCCAGCAAACTTAGCCACCATAGGGAAGGTTCCAGTGGTTAGGAAATTAACATACCAGAACTGACTAGAAGAGGGAAAACCAAATATTCTCAGCTACCTCATTCAAAGCGCCAAAGGGCCATTCCATGGAATGGCGTGTTGAGGAAGAAAGAGCTTGCCTCTGTAAGAGTCTAATTCCTTTCTCCTCCATTCTTTCCCAAAGGGAAATATTAGTCAAATAGAATGAAAACCTCGTTGGGGGACAAGGAGGTGGTTTCCAGTTTGGTTTATAGGGCATGTGTATCCTTGAGTGGGCCTGTGGTCCAGGACAGGCTGTATTTCCAGGCCACAGATGGAGCACCTTCACCTCATCCTGCCTGAGGAGGGATTTAAGCATCTCTGCAGCATGGAAAAGCAGGCCAGCGGTGGCGGGGGGGTGGGTGGGGGGGGAAGGTAAGTGACAAATCTAGAGACGATGTTTTCAGGGTTTGGTTTCATTATTGTGCTTGAGATTCTGTCAATTCCCAGATCGTAAGTCTCTTCTTTAGTATAGATAGAAAAATCCATTCTGCAGATAAACAGAAATAATTTAAGGAGTCTCTACTTTGGATTATCTGTCCTAACTTTTACTATAAATAATTGAGCTTCAACTCAATTGAAGTGTCAGTCTTTCTTATCAAAAAAGTTATGAGGAAAAAAAGTTCTATTGTTGTATGTCTTTTTGTCTGCTCATCTCCGCATTTGCCACGTTTGAGACTGAAGTAGTTGTATTAAATGCTACACACAGCAGGCGGGGGCTACACATAGCAGGCTTCTTCATTAGGGAAGCCACTGTCTTCTCCCAAAAAGGATTCTATGCAAGCTGCTTCTCCAGCTGTCACAGTCCCATTGATATTCCCTCATCTGTTCCTGATACTGTTCTAGTGCAGAGATTGTCAAACCACAGCCAGCAGGCCAATCCAGCCCACCTCCTGTTTTCATAAATAAAGTTTTATTGAAACACAGCCTGCCCATGTGTTTACATATTGTCTCAGTCTGCTTCACTCTTCAACATCAGAATTAAGTAGTTGCAACGGAGGCTGCATGATCCACAAAACCTAAAACATTTACTATCTGAAACTTTACTGAAAGAAATTGCCAATCTCTGTTCCACTAGGGTTTTTTGATCAACTGTGACAGAATCTCCTTCCTTCCAAATGATGAGCTTTATTCTTACCTTACTTGATGCCTCACTTTTCTTCTCTCTGCATTATTCTTTCTAAAGTACAGCATCTTCTTTAGCTTCCAAAATTTACCTCTGTGACATTTCATCCACCCACTCCCCAGTGACTTTGAGAACAGTTCCCCCAAGGATGCTCAAAGGTACGTGACAATTTCCCCTCTTGACTTATACCCTGATAAGGAATCACCCTCTGAGTGGATCTAAAAAGTTCATTCATCCCTTTGAGTAATAGACATCTGATGAGAGTCCTTGCTATGCACCAGGCAGTGATGCTGATAAGACAGCACTGGTTCCATAAACAGAACACAGTCTAGACCTACGCAGAAACTCAGAGTCTGGCAGGATAGCCCTCATATACTTTGGGGTGTTATTTTTGGTGGCAACTGTTGTTTGTTTTAACACTTTCTTAGTTATGTGCCAAGAACTGTGTTAAGGGCTTTACCTATGTTAACTCATTTAATCCTCATAACAATCCTATGAGGAAGATGCTATTATTCCTCATTTTAAAGATTAAGAAAAAAAAACTCAGGCATGAATAAAGGAATAAACATAAGGTAGGACTATAGCAAAGGTTTAGTCATTGGCCCAAGGTCACACATTTATTAAGTAGTAAAGCTGGGATTTGAACCCTCACGGTCTGGCTCCAGAATCCAAACTCTTACCACCTTGTCAGGACCGGCTTTTGTCTTCCCTTCCTGTGACCTGAGAGAAGACACTGCTTGTACATGGAACATCCCTGAATTCCCAGACACATAACACGCAGAGGATCTGAGTTATGGTGTGTAGATTCATACTCATTCCCCAGCATCAACTGCTTCACTTTGGGGGAAGATAGGTAGGCACCGGCACCTTCAGACTCTCAGCCATCTGGGGATGCCCTATTTCTCAGAGAATGATTCTCTTATCAGACGAGAGCCTCTCAAAAAAGAAAAAAAGAAAAGGTGATTTTAACTCCCCTGTTGTGGGAGGAGAGGAACTATCATCTTTTAGCCAAACTGATGGCAGCTATTTCTGACTTCCAGGGGAGAGCAAAATTCCTCTTCAGGGGAGACAATTCTTTAGGAAAAAATACTTTGCTGTATCTTAACAGGGCAATTTTATTTGGGATTTGGTTTTGGTTTATTTTTTTATTTTTTTATAGTTATTGTAAAAAGCCCAAGAGCACAGATGGAGAGTAGTATGTGGCAACAAGGAGAGTTGAACTGCTCTACATAATAAAGTGAAGAAAATTTTAGAGAGAAGAAAAGAAGAGAGAAGGTAAAAAGCTTGTGATGATTGAAAATGGAAGAAATATAAAGGCCACCTGAAGAGAGAAAGAGGCACCAAAAGATGTCCACACCATGGGGCCAGAGGAAGAGAAAATTGGCCAGGGAGAAATCCTCTGTATGGAGATGATCAGTGGCCTTTAAGATTGCGAGCCTGATAACATGTTTAAAGTTGTTTTCTGTGCTGGGGCACCTGTGTGGCTTAGTTCGTTAAGCATTCAACTGATTTTGATTGATTTTGGCTCAGGTCATGATCTCAGGGTCGTGGATCGAGCCCTACATTGGGTTCTGTGCTCAACACTCAGTGCAGAGTCTGCTTGAGATTCTCTCTCTCCCTCTCCCTCTGCCCCTCCATCCACTCTTGCATGTCTTGCATGTACTCTCCCTCTCTTAGATAGATAGATAGATAGATAAAATCTCAAAAAAATATATATTGTTTCCTGTGTGCTGTGTGATCCTAAGAGGAGCCGGCAGTTCCAGAGGAGACAGGAGCAGTGAAGGGGACGGGCCGTTGTGGGAGCAAGACTGGTTATAAAAATCGCCTCCTAATGAAAGGCCCTATCATGATTGGAAAGGAAGAAGCAAATCTATCCCTATTCATCAATGTTATGATCCTGTATATAAAAACATCCCAAGAAATTCACAATAAAACTATCCAAACTAATAAAGCAGTTCTACAAAGTTGCAAGATATAAGATCAATATATAAAAATCAGTTGTATTGGATCCTCTTCATGGTAGAGTGGGTTACACATCCAACTCTTGGTTTCGGCTCAGGTCACGATTTCAGGCTCGTGAGATGGAGCCCCACATTGGGCTCTGTGCTCAGTACAGAGTCTGCTGAGGTTTCTCTCTCCTTCTTCCCTTCCTCATGCTCACGGGCACTCTCACTCTCTCTCACTCTAAAATAAATGAATCTTTAAAAAAATCAATTGTATTTCTATACACTAGCAATGAACAATCCAAGATGAAATTAAGGAAATGATTCCATTTTCAGTAACATCATAAATAAATAAAATAAAAATAAATAAAATACTTAGGAATGAATTTAACAAAAGAAAAAAAGTGTAAGACCTCTACACTAAAAAACAACATATCATCATGAAAAAAGTAATGACTTAAATGGAAAGACATCCTATGTGCTTGGATGAGGAGACTTAATACTGTTAACATGACAGTTTGCCCCAAATTGGTCTAGAGATGCAATGCAACCTCTATTTAAAAAAAAAAAAAAAAAAATCTGCTGCCTTTTTCATAGAAATCGACAAGCTGATCCTAAATTCATTTAGAAGTGCTAGAGACCCACAAGAGCCAAAACAATTTTGAAAAAATACAAAGCTACAGTAATCAAGACAGTGGGCTGCTAACATAAGTAGACACATATAGAGCAATAGAATAGAATTGAGAAACCAAAAATAAACTCATATACCTATGGTCAATTGATTTTCAATAGGGGAGAGAATTCACTGGGAAAGAATACTCATTTAGCAAGTGATACTAAGAGATGCAAAAGAATGAGTTTGGATATCTTACACCATACACAAAAATTAACTCAAAATGGACAAAAGATCCAAATGGAATAGCCAAAACTACAAAGCTCTTTAAAGAAAACATAGATATACATATTCATGATTTGGGATAAGGCAATCGTTTCTAAGACATGAAACCAAAATAGCAAGCAACAAAAGAAAAAATAAATTTCATGAAAAATAAAAACTTTTGAGCTTCAAAGGATAGCATCAAGAAAGTGAAAGACAAACCCACAGAATGGGAGAAAAGTTTTGCCAATCATGTCACTAACAAGGACATTGTATAAAGCATAAATAAAGAACTCTTATAACACAGCAACAAAAAGCCAATGCAGTTGGAAAATGGTCAAAGAATGTAGACATTTGGGGCACCTGGGTGGCTCAGTGGGTTAAGCCGCTGCCTTCGGCTCGGGTCGTGATCTCAGGGTCCTGGGATCGAGCCCCGCGTCGGGCTCTCTGCTCGGCGGGGAGCCTGCCTCCTCCTCTCTCTGCCTGCCTCTCTGCCTGCTTGTGATCTCTCTGTCAAATAAATAAATAAAATCTTTAAAAAAAAAAAAAAGAATGTAGACATTTCTTCAAAGAAGTTACACAAATGACCAACCGGGCCATGAAAAGATGCCCAACATCACTGGTCATTAGGGAAATAAAAATCAAAACCACAGTGATATAATTCACACCTAGTAGGCCAGTAATAATGAAAAAGATGAACAGTAATAAGTGCTGGGGCAAATGTAGAGAAACTGGAAGCTTCACATATTGCAAGTGGGAAGGTAAACTGGTGCAGCCTCTTTAGAAAACAGTTTGACAGTTCCCTCAAAAGTTAAACAAAAGGTACAAAGTGATCTTGCAATTACACTCCTAGATAGATAGCCAAGAGAATTGAAGTCATATGTCCACAACAAAACTTGTACACGAACGTTCATAACTTTCCATCCAAAAAGTAGAAATAACCCAAATATCCATCAGCTAATGGATAAGCAAAATGTAATATATTCAAACAATGGAATATTATCCACCAATAAGAAGGAACACAGTAATAGGGCACCTGGGTGGCTCAGTCAGTTAAGTGTCCCACTCTTGGTTTTGGCTCAGGTCATGGGATTGAGCCCAGCGTCAGTCCTGCGCTCAGCAGGGAGTCTGCTTGAGATTCTCTCTCTCCCTGCCCATCCTCTGCCCCTCCCTCACCTCTCTCTCTCTCTAAAAAATAAATAAATCTTAAGGAAAAAAATATAAAAGGAATGAAGTACTGATACATGCTACAATATGGATGAACCTTAAAAACATTTTGCTGAGTTAAAGAAGCCAGACACAAAAGTTCACATATTGTGTGATTCCATCTTTGTGAAATATCCAGAATAAACAAACCCAAAGAGATAGAAAGTAGAATGGTGGTTGCCAGGGGCTGGGGAGAGTGGGTAATGAGGAATGACTGCTAATGGATATGAAGTTTCTTTTTTAGAAGAATTAAAACGTTCAAGAATTAGATTATAGTGACGGTTGCACAACCTTGTGAATATACTAAAAACCACTGAATTGTACAACTTTAAAAGCATGAATTATATGATATGTGAATTATGCCTCAATTTAAGGTTTTTCAAAATCCTCCTTTTCACCAAACACAACCAAGAGAAAGTGACCTTGAAAAGGGAGGAAAACAGTGTCAGAAGGGGAAATCCCCTCATTCCTAGAGAAAGACCCTAAAAAAAAGAAAAAAGAAAGAAAAGAGTATCCTTTTTTTTTAAAATTCAAGAGAATTAAAAGTGGTTTATAAGACATTCATGTTTGAAGTACTGCACCAAATAGCAATTTCATCTAATCTAGAAAGTGGTTTCAGACAGTTCTGATTGAAAAGAAAGGGAAAAGAGATTTCCAAAATGATGTGCTGTGGGCAGATGTTTTTTGCTTTTCAGAGTGGCAGGAGTTCAAAGGAAGTATGTAGGATTCTCTGGCTGCAGAAAAGGCTTCAGTCTCATAAGACTAGGAACATTAGCAAGCTAAGAGCAAACCTGCAGCCTGAGAACCAGCCCAGCTGGGTGTCACGCCAGTACAGGAGATAAGGACATGGCTGGGCAAGCAGGGAGATCTGGAAGAAAAATTAACTGGCCAAGGAGGCCCTTCTCAACCGCCACCCGTACCCCCACCACCTTCTGGGGGCCTGTGCTGGGGCTGTGGGTTCGTGGATGGTCTGGGCCACACAGGTCCCTTGATAAGACTGTGGCAGAGTCCATTTCTGTTACCTGGTTGGTTACTTGAGCAAATGCAAGAAAAACAGTGTTCTCCCCAGTTCTGTTCCTCAACCCTCTAGTTTGTGTTCTCTTTACACTAGAATTTGTTTTCCACAATGGAATAAGCACCTACATAGGTCAAAATTCGCTGTTAAGCTTATGAGACCAGTCAGGGCCCCATGGGGCTTGAGACTTCATTCTTCCTGGAGAGCCACGTGGACACTGGAGAAAGGGGGTGTCAAAGGGAGAGGGCTGTGGCCAGTGGGGCAGGGATAGAAAATGCCCCCCAGAAGTCCTAGGAAGCATCCCATGGGAAAACTCCACCCCCAATCTACTCCCTCCCAAGGCCCAGACTAAGACCTCTTCCCGCATAAGGACAAAGTAAGAGGTAGCCAGTGCACAGGCAAAACACCAGCATCACCCAGTCTCTGCAAGTCCATCAGGAGAAAAGGGGTATCATCTCCTCCTGCCTCATCACCAGGGAGCAGCAACACTCACCATGGACCACCACGAGCATAGACCCTTCTCTGCAGCTCAGCCCGAAATGGTGGGGTCCCTGTCTCCAGTCTCCTCTGCAGAGGAGACCACCCACCAGTTCTGAAATCAGATGGCCCCAAATTCAAATCTCAGCTCTTTTCTTAACAAGCTAAGTGACCTTGAGCAAGATGCCTTCTCAAAAACATCTGAGAGTGGGGCGCCTGGGTGGCTCAGTGGGTTAAGCCGCTGCCTTCGGCTCAGGTCATGATCTCGGAGTCCTGGGATCGAGCCCCGCATCGGGCTCTCTGCTCAGCAGGGAGCCTGCTTCCTCCTCTCTCTCTGCCTGCCTCTCTGCCTGCTTGTGATCTCTCTGTCAAATAAATAAATAAAATCTTTAAAAATAAAAAATAAAAAAAAAATTTAAAAAAAAAAAAAAAAAAACATCTGAGAGGAATTGTTAGTTTTAGAGCTGAGGAAATTCAGCCAAAGGTATAAACTTGAAAGTCAATAGTTGGTGAATGAAACTGAAGCTATGGCCCCAGCGAGATGGTCCAGAGAGAGGACAGAATGGATAGCGGGCTCAGGTCGGTCAGTAAAAACCAGCAAAACTGTGGAATGGAAAACAGAGCTGACTGGGCTCAGCACATTGTCCAGTGGCCCCTGAAGGGATTATCCTATTCTGTAGAGCTGTGCATCTTTGATTGCCTTCTATTGGCCAGGGTTCTTTACAACTCTCTTAGGGGTAGAAGTTAATCTTCATTAATAGTAATGCAAATGATTGTTGTCCATAGCCCTGCGAGGAATTTTGTCCCAATAGAGATACAATTGACTTTCACCCTGTAGGAAGATGACCCCACGCATTTTATGTTATTGTTCTACAGGAGATTAACCATCTTGCATCTATGAGCAGATTTGTTTTAGCATTCCTGAATATATATGCATGTGTTCTTCAAATTCTCTCTTGACCTGATTTTAACACCTTAATGGTTTCTTCATTAATTAATGAGTACATAAAACCTCTGATGTGTTCTCTCACATTTGTGTGAGAGTCCTGGATTTTACCTTTTTGAAATGATGCTTTAGCAAGACCAGGCCCTTGAGGAAGGCCAACAGATGGTGGAGGAGCGTGATCTTGCAAAGGAGGGAAAGGAAACGCAGCCCACAAAGCAAGGGAAGAAGCAGGAGTGTCTGGGCACAAAAGTCAAGGTAAGACAAGTGTTTTGAAAACAGGGAGTGAGCAACTAAATCCAAGGGGCATTTAATTAATTTTCATCTTTCTTGACCACATGACTGCATCCAACCCACAGCCCTCCCTGCTGCTCTGCACCAGCATCCCTCCCACAGATGTGAAGCAACCTTTTCTAAGCCACAGAAAGCACAGGATGTCTTGTTACTCCTTTCCCTGGGGACAGGAGGCCTACTCATCTGACATTTACATAACCAAGGGAACGTACTCAAGTGTTCTTTGTAGAGCGGGGAACATTTACTTCAAGGTGATTTTCTGTTCCCAACTTGACTGAATCAGATAGCACTAAAAGAGAGAGACAGACAGACAGAGAGAGAGAGAGAGAAAGGAAAGGAAAAAAGAAACTCAAATTTAATCTATCCGCACACCTCTTTAAATAAAGTATATCTACCCTGCTACACAAACATACTTAAGTGTTGTCCCACCACATTAGCATCCTTGGAAGACAGTCAGTTGGCAAAGTTGATCATTCCCTTCATTTTCAACCATAGATGGGAACGCTGAAAAGAATTATACAGCTGTGTCTGAATACACCAAAGTCACCGGACCCTTCAACCTTGCTGTTACTTCTTCTGTGACCTTGGGATCTGGATTTAGCCCAATTTCCCCCTCCTTCTTCCATGCTCTCACCTCCAGATAGACTGCCTTCCCCATAGCAACAATCTTCCCTGTCCTGTCCCAACTCCAACAACCTGTAGAAGGCAGGAGCAGGATGTAGAAAAATCACTGAAACCCAACCAATAGTTTTTAAAAAGCGACCCCTCCAGATGTTCTCTAATCTTAAAAAAGCAAAAGCCACAAGGAGCAGCTTGAAGATGCTCTCATTTTTTTTCATCCCCATTTGTCCAGGTGGAAGGGAAACCCTCCAACCACCAGCAGGCATCATTACTTTTCATTTGTTGAGCACCTGTGGCTGGATCAGCCCCTTGAATTGTGGGCTCTCCCGCACCACCTGCTATGATCTTTCCAGGTGTGCCCGCAAATGCCACTTAGCTAGCAAGCCTGGAGTTTTTCTGCTCATCAGAAGGAAGCTTTAAGACATTACCCATTTGTCTGAAACTGGAGGTGGCTGCAGTCGCATCCCAGATGGTACCACTTTTCAGCATTACAGGTTCTAAGGGAGGAACCTGACAGCACAGTGGATCTTCCTCTCCAGCTTCCATCTTCTCACTTGCTTCCTCAAGACAAGAGGTCATTTTCAGACTTTAGAGTTCTTGGTACCTGTTCAGATGGCACTCGTGAGTGTGTGCCAGTAACATCTTGGGTAAATTCCAACGGTTGCCATTCTTGAACGTCACTAAATGCTATGTAATTCTATAGAGTAGCCACTAGATGGCAGGCTTCCACCTCCTAAAGGATCTCCAACACTTCCATCTTGGCTGCCTGCAGGGCTGGGGGACACTGGAATGACAAGCTGTGGGCAGAGGCATCGCTTCCATTTATTAATATTCCCAGGCACAGCTTGAGGAGCTCTCACTTCACTTTAGGGAGCTGATTTGTTTGGGTATTCATTTGGTTTAAGAAGAGTAATTCACTAATCATGTGTCAGGTGCCGTACTTTTACATTTTAGCTCCTGCCTTTATGGAAAAAATGTCTACCTGAAAGATTCATGACAAGAGGATGTTGATATGGGCAGAATATCCACCTGTGTGTTAACAAAGCAACGTTGTTCCCCGGGGTTCCAGGGAATAAAGAAGGTACCCCGTGGCAAAATAAATGTGGATATACATTACTGGAACACACAGACACAACTCAGAATGAAAAATCATATTAACAATAGCTTGCAAATTCTGTTTCAAGTTCCGGCCATAATTATAACATTCACCATCAATCCTAATTGTTCCTTCTGACTTTTACTGACTCTGTCACCTACTCAAAGATGAGAAAATAAAGGTGCAAGAATTCGCATTTTAAGGTGCCAGGCACATCATCAAAGAGCAGAAAACAGGAAATCTGTTCCAACTTGTTTGGAAAGAGAGAATTATCACTTGTACCCATGGGGAATCTACCAGTTGCGGGGAGGGCTACTGGGGAAGGAAGAAGGCAGGGAACAAATGAGGACAGGGATCTACACTGGGGATGGTGGTTACACAAACAGAAATAATCTAGGTTCTCTTGGACAAAATGAGGAGGTAATTTAGCAGCAGCCAGATCGGGATGATTTCAGAGCAAGAAGAATCAGGTAAGGGCAGCAGAGACAGTTAATAGAGGACATTTTAGACTCACAATAAAGACATAATTTCCTTAGGGCCTTAAAAATAACAATAGCTTCCAGAAAGTAGTTAGTATGCAGACTTGGAGATTACTTGAGCTCATCCTGTTCATAAAGATACACACATGGGTCCATCCACAATCACCAGTAATTAGATTGCACCACTCTCCGTCCCAAGCAGTCTTGCACGGTGACCATTAACCCCATGCCCCAGAGGTGGGAGAAGTGATCTAAGCGCACTGCACAGGCCAGGGCTCCTAATGACAGCAGCCGTTCCCCTCCCTCCGAGTGTGTGTCTGCCTCCAGGAGGGCCAGTGCACTTGGCACATTAAAGAGCATTTATAAACAGTAGGTTAGAAGAGCTCAGGGGAAGAAGAACCATGTAATGAGTGATGGTTATTAATGACCATTATTATCCTTGTCCTGACCCAAGAACTATTCCTCCAAGAATGTTTACTTAGCATGCAGGACTGGAGCTGAGTCAGACATGCAGGGCTCTGAAACTCTGCTGTTCATCTACCAGTTTTTATAGAGAGAGGAGAGATTGCTTTGTGAAGTGCTCTTCTTAAAAATTAATATAAATAAATGAAAATTTTAGAGGCCCCCATATTCCTCCCGAAGAGAAACAGATCGATTCTCTGCGTGGTGAGTCACGTAATAGAGGGCATCAGGGCAGGTTTAACATGAATAAGATATTGATCTCCCCTTGTTACTTGATTCAACTTTATTCCATTTGGATTGCCAAAGGCCTCCGTGACAGCATAGGCTGTGGTCTGGAGGGCAATCAGGAGCTGTATTTTCTGGTCCTTTATTTATTCATTAAAGTTTTGCTCTAACGACATCTGAGTGAAAGAGAGGATTCAGTTAAAGCCAACGAGTATGCCTGATCCTTTCCGGATTTAATAAAGAGATGACAGTACAGGCACCAAGAAAAGAGGTAGGCAGGCCATTCTTAGTATGATTCATACTATTTGGGGGTGGGGGGGTTGGTTTATCTTTTTACTTGTCAAAGTTTCATAATTCATTAATACAGTCCTGTTAATATTTTATATCATACAAAAAGACTTTGAGGAAAAAGTGACATCTCCTTGACATGATATTCTATGTGGGAAACTCAAAAGACTCCATCCCAAAATTGGTAGAATTCATACAGGAATTCAGCAAAGTGGCAGGATATAAAAATCAATGCACAGACATCAGTTGCATTTCCATACATTAACAATAAGACAGAAGAAAGAGAAATTAAGGAGTTCGTCCCATTTACAATTGCACCCAAAACCATAAGATATCTGGGAATAAATCTAACCAAAAAGGCAAAGATCTGTACTCAGAAAACTATAGCACAATCATGAAAGAAATTGAGGAAGACACAAAGAAATGGAAAAATGTTCCATGCTCATGGACTGGAAAAAATAAGTATTGTTAAAATGTCAATGCCAGCTAGAGCAATCTACACATTCAATGCCATCCCTATCAAAATAGTATCAATTTTTTTCACAGAACTGGAACAAATAATCCTAAAATTTGTATGAGACCAATAAAAACCAGAATAGCCAAAGGAATGTTGAAAAAGACAACCAAAACTGGTGGCATCACAATTCTGGACTTCAAGATCTATTACAAAGCTGTAATCATCAAGACAGTATGGTGCTGGCACAAAAACAGAGCTATAGATAATGGAACAGAATAGAGAACCCAGCAATGGACCCTCAACTCTATGGCCAACTAATCTTCGACAAAGCAGGAAAGAACATCCAATGGAAAGAAGACAGTCTCTTCAATAAATGGTGTTGGGAAAATTGGACAGCCACATGCATAAGAATAAAACCAGACCATTTCCTTATACCACACCCCAAAATAGACTCAAAATGGGTGAAAGACCTCAATGTGATACAGGAATCCATCAAAATCCTAGAGGAGAACACAGGCAGCAACCTCTTTGACCTCAGCCGCAGCAATTTCTGGCCAGACATGACTCCAAGAACAAGGGAAACAAAGGCAAAAATGAACTATTAGGACTTCACCAAGATAAAGAGCTCTTGCACAGCAAAAGAAACAGTCAACAAAACCAAAAGACAACTGACAGGATGGGAGAAGATATTTGCAATGACATACCAAGTAAAGCGCTCATAATCAAAATCTATAAAGAATTTATCAAACTCAATACCCAAAGAACAAATAATCCAATCAAGAAATGGGCAGAAGACATGAACAGACATTTCTGCAAAGAAGACAACCAAATGGCCAACAGACACATGAAAAAATGCACAACATCACTCAGCATCAGGGAAATACAAATCAAAACCACAGTAAGATACCACCTCACACCAGTCAGAACAGCTAAAATTAACAGATGGGTCAGGAAACAATAAATGTTGGCAAGGATTTAGAGAGAGGGGCACCCTCCTACAGTATTAGTAGGAATGCAAGTTGGTACAGCCACTCTGGAACACAGTATGGAGATTCCTCACAAAGTTAAAAATAGAGCTACCCTATGACTCAGTAATTGCGCTATTGTATTTTTACCCCAAAGATACAAATGAAGTGATCTGAAGGGGCACCTGAACCCCGATGTTTACAGCAGCTATTGTCCACAATAGCTAGACAACAGAAAGAGCCCAGTTGTCCACTGACAGATGAATGGATAAAGACGATGTGGTATATATAAACATAATGGAATATTATGCAGCCATAAAAATGAAATCTTGCCATTTGCAACATCGCGGATGGACCTAGAGGGTATTATCTTTTGACAAATCAATCAGAGAAAGACAATTATCATATGATCTCACTGATATGTGGAATTTAAGAAACAAAACAAAGGATCACAGGGGAAGAGAAGAAAAATTGAAACAAGATGAATTCAGAGAGGGAGATAAACCATGAGACTCTTAATCATAGGCAAACTGAGGGCTGCTGAAGGGGAGGGGAAGGGAGGGACAGGGTAACTGGGTGATGGACATCAAGGAGGGCATTGATGTAATGAGCACTGGGTATTATATAAGACTGATGAATCACAGACCTGTACCTCTGAAACCAATAATACATTATATGCTAATGAATTCAATTTTTTAAAAAGAAAAAGAAAGTGACATCTCCTTTCATATACCTGCTCCTCTCCCAATTTCTGCAACTCCGTTGGTAATACTGTTAATTCTAAGATATGTTTCTCTCTAGGATTTTCTGTGCACTTGCCTCTATAAACACATACCTAGTTTTCTTTCCACAAAAATGGAATTGCGCCATATGTACTGTTCTAGAAGACAATGTCTTAGAGATCTTCCCATGTCAGGCTCCCTCACCCTCTTTAAGAGCAGCAGAGTATTCTGTAATTTGCATCCTGCTTCACTTATTATTCCTCTTCCCACTGATGGGCTTTCAGAATGTTTCCAGTTTCCAGTTGCTGAGTAATGCTACAGAACTCACACAGCTTGGCCTCACAGAAGATCCCTTGATACATGGACAGCTAGATGAGAGGCAAAATGGTGTTAGGATAAGTCTGAGATGGCAGAGGTGTGTCCTGGGAGCACCACCTCCCTGCCCCAGTAGCCCGTGGCCCCAGGGATGGGCTCAGGACATCTAAAAGGTTCTTCCATTCCTGCCTGACCCCACCTCACCCCCATTATGTTCAGACAGGTGTAGACAAGGCTGAAAATGAGCTGGCAGAACTGACTAAGCCTTCAGTTAAGATGAAGCTATTGAAGCTGAGTTAACTGGTTGGATCCAATGACCTGATACCAGAAGGAATGTGAAGACCAGACATGTCAGCCATAGACACAGAGCATTTAAAGCCAATACAGCAAACAGAGACATCTCAGCAGAATCCAAAGTAGGCAGAAACTTCTGCCTAGGGCCACAGCCTAGACAGAAGGGCAGGAAGGGAGAAGAAAATCTGAATTTCTTGTATCTTTATTCAAAAGAAACTGTGATCAGGGGCGCCTGGGTGGCTCAGTGGGTTAAAGCCTCTGCCTGCTTTGGCTCAGGTCATGATTCCAGGGTCTCTGCTCGGTGGAGAGCCTGCTTCCTCCTATCTCCCTGCCTCTCTGCCTACTTGTGATCTCTGTCAAATAAATAAATAAATAAAAATCTTTAAAAAAAAAAAAAAAAAAGAAAAGAAAAGAAAAGAAACTGTGTTCAGCTGAAGTCTCCCAAATTTGCTTTGAATTGGCAAGATTGAGTTTACCACCACCACTGAAAAAGATCTGAATGTTGTGTAAGTTTGCTAGAGCTGTCGTAACCAAGCACCACAAACTAGGTGGCTTAAGCAACAGAAATTTATTCTGACAATTCTCATTCAATTCTTGAATCTCAAAGTCCAAGCCCAAGGTGTTGTCATGATTGCTTCTTCTGAGGGCCCAGAGAAAAACCACTCCACGCCTCCCCCTAGCTTTTGGTGGTTTGCTGGCAATCTTTGGCCTTCCTTGGCTTATGGAGGGATCACTTTGAGCTCTGCCTCTATCTTCACATGCCCTGTGTGCGTGTTTGTGTCCAAATTTCCCTTTGGTGTAAGGACACTCGTATTTGATTAGGGCTGTTCCTAATGAACTCACTTGACCTTGATTACCACCATAAAGACTCCATCTCCAAGTAAGGTCATCTTCTGAGGTACTGGGAGTTAGAACTCCAACATATCTTTCTGGGGGAACAAAATTCAACCCATAACAAGTGTTAAGATCAGTTAAAGAGAAATAAAGTTCTACTTTCATGCACATGAGTTACACATACTGAATTTTTAACCCCCAAAACTAGTTCACTTGCATCAAGAAATGGGAGAACTAATGGAGAGTACTGACCTTGAAGATGCTTGACCTGTAATTTAGAAAATATTTTCTCACAATTTTGTCTCTAAATATAGCAGAATTGGGGGTCTGGGTGGTGCAGTAGGTTGAGCATCTGACCCTTGGTTTCAGTTCAGGTAGTGATCTCAGGGTCGTGAGATCAAGCCCTGAAATGGGCTCCATGCTCAGCATGGAATCTGCTTGAGAGTCTCTCTCTGTCTCCTTCTGCCCCCGCTGCTCATGCTCCTTCTCTCTCTCTCTCTCAAATAAGTAAATAAATCCTTGAATTCAGAATTTGCAAATAATCCCCAGAAAACCCATTATCTCACCTTTACAGAGGCAAGACCCTCAAGTCTCTGGGAGGGACCCCACTGGCCACCAAGTCTGCCAGAGAATCAGGCCTATGAGGGAGCAGGGTCAGTTACCAGTTGGTGGGTCCTGCACGACTGTGGCACCAGAAGAGATATTTAAGACCAGCCAGGGGGCCCTCCCCCATTGTCCAGGAAGACCATAGATCCCAAAAAACAAGGAGCAGGACAGAAGCTGGGGAGCTCAAGTGATGGCTCTGTTGGGCATGCAGCCTTCCCAGGATGCTTCTCATGATTCGCTTTCCTGTTCATCCCAGACAGTGGTCTCAGACGGGGGGCTGCAGGCCCCCCAAGGGGTGGTCCAGGTGCCTGTGCCAGCATTTTGAATGGTCAATTAGAAAGCAGGCAGGATTTATCCCAAACTCAGAGAGGAAGAAACTTGTCGGAAGCCAATTCACTCTCAACTAGTTAATACCTGAAGTGAGCTTAGCAGCCTGGCAGCAGCAAGCATAATGTGGAGCTCCTGAACCTGCCATTCTCTCTTGACAGTTTCTATTAAGACATCCAGTCAGGGAGTTGGTTATGGAGCTCTGTGGGAGGCTATTGTTTTCTCGTATATGTCAGAGGCTGATTGCTCTTTTGCGGGGGTGGGGGGTGCGGTAGGGGTTGGGAAGGGGGGTTGTCAGCCCAGCCGGTGGTGGGACTGCCCGATACCACAGCTGTATATTGTACCTGAGAGGAAGCCTGGAAAACATCTGTGACAAAGGCAACAAAAAAACACAGAGACCCACCACAGGGAGCTGGTGAGTGGCTCACATCTAACTGCTAGATTGAATTTACTCCAAAAAAGCATAAATTGCATATCATGTGCATTGCAGGATGAAATGCTAGAAAAACAGCCTCCAATGATGACTGACAAAATGTGGTAAATAAACACCCCGCTCCCTTTCTCCAACTGCCTGTAGAGTTCCCCAGGGGCATAAACTCCCGTTGTCTAGAACAGCCCTTTGCTTAGCTGTCTCCCTTCCCCCTCCCTCAAAGGGCATTTCCTGGCATCACTTCCCAAATACATTCCTGGTCCCCAAATCCTCATCTCAGGGAAGACCCACCTAGGATAAATGCTTGCTCAACTGGATTGTTCCTTTTTGACCGTGATGTAAGCCAAGGTCTGAACATGGATTTGCTGAGAGACCCACCCTATTTCATACTGTGTGGGCTGAAGGGACACACAGCATAAGCAGAAGACAGCCTCAGAGGACAGCAAGTGAGAACCGTGGTTGGAGGTGTGGAGACAAGTCAGTGTCACTGAGAAAGAGAGGGTGGGTGTAGAGGAGCTCTTTTCTCCTGCCACATCTGCAGCACGTCCTAAAATGAGAGTGTGTGCCCTCTCTGCCATCTCCTCCATTTTCTTCATCCCCAAATCTCGATTCCAGAAATTGTCCTGAGCATGTGACTGGCTCTCACTGGCTCTCTTCTGGATCCAGCCTGTCCACGGGCCTCAGGAGTCTCCACACTCCAGATGTCTCCCTGCCTTGAAAGTCCACCCTTCCCTCTGTGGGATCTTGCTGCCCTGGCTGTGACAGAGTCCTCTATTCGATTCAGATGAGGAAGACTATGAAGGCTGTGATGCCCTGGCATCTGAGCTCCATCCTCCCAGGACTGGAATGAGCCCTGTGGACTCCTCTACCTAGTTCTCAACTGGTTCAGGACCCAGAGGGCAGATGACATGAATAAGTGGCACTTTTAAGTACGAAGAGCCACCAGACATGCTACTCGCATGACAGAACCGTGGGAGAACGCTTTCGCTTGCTTTGTGGGCAGGAGTGTTTCACTGCTTCATTTTGTAGGCAAAAGGTCAGATGGTGGACCTGGGAACAAATTGGCAGCAGCAGGCGGCAGGAGCCACACAGCCCAACTCCAGCTGCAAACATCTGGCTTCATTCCGACTCATTTAATGAAGATTAGTTCTCTTCACCTCCTCAGACCAGCTGCTCTAGAAAGCAGATCTGCCTGACTAGAAAAAGAGAACACAGAAAAGAGAACCACTCATGTCCTTAGCCAAGTCACGTCACCTGTCAGGGCCACAAAGAACTGCCCTCTCTTCTCCAGCCTTCTTCCCAAGTCTTACCTTGCTCCATCTCCTGGAACAAATGTGTTTTCCTCCCCCAAGTCTTCGCCTGCCCCTTGGTCCTGCACTGCAGCCAGACCCCAAAGGGTCTCACACCCAAACCCACCTCCAGAGACACAGGGAATCCTGACACCTCTGCCAGCTTTAGGACTCCATGGTTCTGTGCGCCCCAAGTCCCACACACATAGAACTTCCTAACACTTCAATTCCCATAGCTTGGGAATCACTGCCACACTCCACCTAGAAGTTGTATAACTAACTATAAAAAATTCCCTGAAAATCCACTGCAGAGATAAAACCCTCCAGGCTTCAGGGAAGACCCCACTGGCCACCAAGGTCCACCGGAGAAGAGAGCCTAGCAGGCAGTAAAACAAGCTATCATGTGGTGGGTCTTGTCCTGCAAAGGACATGATGCTGATTCACTCTGAAGTTGAAGAGCTACTGGACAAGAGGAATGCTGCCAGGCTCTGATACTATGAGCTCAGATCACTGGTTCATGGATAGGGTCTGTTCTGGGTTAAATCTAGTCAGAAAAGATTTTCTTCACTTCTGGCCACCCAGCCCTCCTCTCCTGAGGTCGGGGCCCCTGACCCACGCTGTTCAGGATGTAGCATTGCAGAGGACCCCCAGCTCTGCTCCAGCCATGCCCAGCCTATGTCCTAGACCTGTGTGTTCGGTCACAAACTGTGGCTAGTTAGAGACGTGCTCCAGGTAGACACCACATACTAAATTTCAGAGTCAGTATCTCACCCAGGCCTGGGACAGAGAGGCAGAGGCAAAGGTGGAGGCAGGCCCAAGCTCCCCAGGGGGACTCTACTCCCTCTGAACTTATCAGAAATTCATTTCTATGAGAAGAGGAGGGTTGGGGGGGAATCATGTGAAACAACTCCTTCAAAGCCCCAGGCATTGGCCTACAGAACCCAGGTGAGGGTGATTAGTGTTAGCACCAAGATAGCTAGTCATGGGCAGCTCATGGTCAGAGGATTTGACCAGAAGGACATTCTCCCTCCTCCTGGGATTCTCATTCTCTATAACGTGACACTTTAGGAAGGCCACCAGGCTTTCCAATGGGGCAGATCATGAAGGAGGGCCTAAACCAGAGCAGAAAGATTAGAATCACTGCAGAAAAGAAAGGACAGCAACCAACTGCCTCTTTTATCTTCATATTAGCTTTTGAGGAAGTTCAAATTCAACACAGCAGATGTTTTACCTCCAAAGTAAACATCTCAAGCATCATTTTTGTTCTTTGGTCCAAATGCCCTTGGACAGTGATGTCCACCTGGCCCGGGATCTTTGACTCTTCTGCTACCCTTTCCACGGGGGGTGGAGATGGGGGTACTGAAACTTAGTACTATACTTAGTGTGCCATTCTCTGCCTCAAATGTAGTTATTTGGGCTCATATCTCACCTCTGGCCAGGGGTGAGGACCCTGGGCTGAGAGTGAGGAACCTGGGTTTGGTCTCAGCACTGAAAAGCTACAGATCAAGGGGAAATCTTTTGCCAGTTCTAAATCCCACTTCCCCACTTCAGAAAATAGATGGATAAACCAAGAAATTTCTAAGGTTCCTTCCATCTCCTAAAATATCTCCACTCTTATTCAATTTAAGATACACAATGGTTTCATGGCGTGTATAGGCCATATTCAGGAAGGGGGTAAGAGAGGCAGATGGTTGAGAATAACACCTTTTCAAGACACCATTAAAAAGTAATTTATATTTCAAGACTCCCATTCTGTCTTCTTGGAAAGTCTGAAAGAAATTCCTTCTTTTATCTGGTTGCCAGACAACCTTTCTTTGAGGCTTTCATTTCCCTTTTTTTTTTCAAAGAAATATAAATCTGGCTTTGGATAGCTGGTTAGGAGTGAAAGCTGACTTCAGGTGTCCCTCAGCAAGAACATGAATTACAGTCGCCTACCAGTAGTGTGACTGAAATTGAAAGAATTTAAGGAAAATGCTTTAAGGCAGCTGATGAAACTAAAAATGGCTAGTAGACACTGGAGGCTAGAAAAAGCTACAGAAAATTAATAATTAAGAAGTGTATTGTATTTACTGATTCTCTATTTTTGCAAAAATGTCTTCCCAAGCAATATTTTATCTTCATATTAGCCTTTTGAGGAAGAAGGGCAGATAGTCCCTTTTTAACTGGTGAGCTATTACACCCAAAAGAATAAATGACTTGCTTTAGTTTTCCTATCTAATGACAGAGCCAAGGTTTCAGCCTCTACCTTGGCACTTGACTTCTGGGCGAGCATCGACAGAAGACAAAGAAAGGTTATTTTCATCGATCACTTTCCTCAGACCAGCAGCTGAGAAGGGCCAGGACAGAGAAAGATGAGAAAACAATGAGCAGGTAAGGCAGTGAAACTCTAGGCAGGAAAATCCAGGGTTACTTTTGGAGAAGGCAAGAAAAATCACACCTCTCTTATCTCAGATCCAGCCCCCTGGGAGAATACCGTCTCCTGGGTGACCGGGGTACCTCCACTTGTGAGGAGTAAACACAAAGTTTTAAGAGGAAACAAACTGTTAAGATCCTAAAATTAGGATCTTAACAGATTAGCCAAACTCAATAGAGCCAACTGTTTTGTTTCATGTTCCTAGCACTACCCTACCAGTCTGCAGAAATAAAGACCACTTACAATATCATAATATATTTATTTGTCTACCTTCCTATTAGACTGTAAATCCAGTGAAGGCACAGTCTGATGAATCATTCAGTGAGGTTTAAATTGGCAGTGAGAAATCATGTCCACTTAATCTGTAAGGTTATGTGCTTGATATATTTGGCCAACAACGCTGGAAGCTTTAAAGCACTAAAATGAAAGTCTAAGGGTAAGCGGTCTTAATATTAAGTACCTACTAGAGTTAGAGAGTCATTCTTTCACTCAGTTCTGGCAACTAAAATCACAGTGAGAAATTCTCAAGAGACTTTCTTTGCCAAGACCAATTGTTGTCAGGTTCAATTGCCAATTTCATTTACCAGTGTTAAGAGTAAGAGTGGAGACTTTAGAAAGAGGTCAGTTTCATATCACTGTATTATTATCATAACTGGTGTTATTCTTTTTTTTAAGTTAATTTTATTTTCTTCAGTGTTCCAAAATTCATTGTTTATGCACGACACCCAGTGCTCCATGCAATACGTGCCCTCCATAATACCCACCACCAGGCTCATCCAACCCCCCAACCCCTCCCCTCCAAAACCCTCAGTTTGTTTTTCAAGTCCACAGTCTGTCATGGTTTGTCTCCCCCTCCAATTTCCCCCAAATTCAAATCAAATTTGATTGAAACATCAAATATAGATGTTTCTTCTGCTCAGTCTTCTCACCCATATGCCTTCTATCTCCCCATCTTTTTTCCACATTCATAGAAGACTCTCTTTGCTTCCTCTCCATCTCCCAATGTCCTCCATGTTATTCCTTATGTTCCACAAGTAAGTGAAACCATGTGATAATTGACTCTTTCTGCTTGACTTATTCCACTCAACATAATCTCCTCCAGTCCCGTCCATGTTGATACAAAAGTTAGGTATTCATCTTTTCTGATGGAGGCATAATACCCCATTGTATATATGGACCACATCTTCTTTATCCATCCGTCTGTTGAAGGGCATCTTGGTTCTTTCCACAGTTTGCCAACTGTGGCCATTGCTGCTATGAACATTGGGGTGCAGATGGCCCTTCTTTTCACTACATCTGTATCTTAGGGGTAAATACCCAGTAGTGCAATTGCAGGGTCATACGGTAGCTCTATTTTTAATTTCTTAAGGAATCTCAACACTGTTTTCCAAAGTGGCTGCACCAACTTGCATTCCCACCAACAGTGTAAGAGGATTCCTCTTTCTCCACATCCTCTCCAATACTTGTTGTTTACTGTCTTGTTGATTTTGGCCATTCTAACTGGTGTCAAGTGGTATCTCAGTGTGGTTTTGATTTGAATCTCCCTGATGGCTAATGATGATGAACATTTTTTCATGTGTCTGTTAGCCATTTGTATGTCTTCTTTGGAGAAGTGTCTGTTCATGTCTTCTGCCCATTTTTTAACATGATTATCTGTTTTGTGTTTGTTGAGTTTGAGGAGTTCTTTATCGATCTTAGATATCAGACCTTTGTCTATAGTGTCACTTGCGAATATTTTCTCCCATTCCATGGGTTGCCTCTTTGTTTTGTTGACGCTTTCCTTTGCTGTGCAGAAGATTTTGATCTAGATGAAGTCCTAAAAGTTCATTTTTGCTTTTGTTTCCTTTGCCTTTGGAGACATATCTTGAAAGAAGTTGCTAAGGCCGATGTCAAAGAGGTTACTGCCTATGTTCTCCTCTAGGATTTTGATAGATTCCTGCTTCACATTGAGGTCTTTTAACCATTTCGAGTTTATCTTTGTATATTGTATAAGAGAATGGTCGAGTTTCATTCTTCTACACATAGCTGTCCAATTTTCCCACACCATTTACTGAAGAGACTTTTTTCCACTGTATATTTTTTCCTGCTTTATCGAAGATTATTTGACCGTAGAGTTGCGGGTCCATATCTGGGTTCTCTACTCTGTTCCACTGGTCTATGTGTCTGTTTTTGTGCCAGTATCATGCTGTCTTGGTGATCACAGCTTTGTAGTAAAGCTTGAAATCAGGCAATATGATGCCCCCAGTTTTGTTTTGTTTTGTTTTTTCAACATTTCCTTAGGAATTCAGGGTTTCTCCTGGTTCCACACAAATTCTAGGATTGTTTGTTCCAGCTCTTTGAAAAATGCTGTGAAATTTTCATCAGGATGACATTGAAAGTATAGATGGCTTTAGGCAGTATAGACATTTTAACAATTCATTCTTTTGATCCATGAACATGGAATACTCTTCCATCTTTTTGTGTCTTCTTCAATTTCTTTCATGAGCGTTCTGTAGTTCCTTGAGTACAGATCCTTTACCTCTTTGGTTAGGTTTATTCCCAGGTATTTTATGGGTCTCGGTGCTATAGTAAATGGAATCGATTCTCTAATTTCCCTTTCTATTTTTTCATTGTTAGTGTATAAGAAAGCAACTGATTTCTGTACACTGATTTTGTATCCGGCCACATTATTGAATTGCTGTATGAGTTCTAGTAGTTTGAGGGTGGAGTCTTTTGGGTTTTCCATATAAAGGATCCTATCATCTGCAAAGAGAGAGTTTGACTTCTTCTTTGCCAATTTGAATACCTTTTATTTCTTTTGTTTTCTGATTGCTGTTGCTAGGACTTCTAGTACTATGCAAGAGTGGTTCAACATTTGCAAATCAATGTGATAGAACAAATCAAGAAGAGAAGAGAGAAGAACCGCATGGTCCTCTCAATTGATGCAGAAAAAGCATTTGACAAGATACAGCATCTGATCATGATTAAAACGATTCAAAGTACAGGGATAGAGGGAACATTCCTCAACTTCATAAATTCTACGTATGAAAAACTCACAACAAATATCATCCTCAATGGGGAAAAACTGACAGCCCTCCCTTTGAGATCAGGAACACGACAAGGATGTCCATTCTTGCCACTGTTGTTCAACTAGTGTTATTCTTTTTTTTTTTAATTTTCTTAAAAGATTTTATTTATTTATTTATTTGACAGACAGAGATCACAAGTAGGCAGAGAGACAGGCAGAGAGAGAGGAGGAAGCAGGCTCCCCGCTGAGCAGAGAGCCCGATGTGGGGCTCGATCCCAAGACCCTGAGATCATGACCTGAGCCGAAGGCAGAAGCTTAACCCTCTGAGCCACCCAGGTGCCCCTCAACTAGTGTTATTCTTAAACTGTATTACTACCATGTAAATTCCTTTCAAATACATAAGTTAACACTGTATCTTAAGTAAACAGATTAACAAATAAATAATTCATCAGTCATGAGAACTTTAAGGAAATGCTATGAAACTAACAATAAAAGATATGTAAAAGATGATAAACAAGAATATTAAACCACTGGCAAGAAGCCGGGGTGGCTCAGTTGGTTAAGCGTCCAACTCATGATCTCAGCCCAAGTCTCAGGGTCATGAGTTTGAGCCTCATATTGGGCTCCACACTGGACATGGAGTCTACTTTAAAAAAAAAAAAGAAAAAATTAAACCACTTGCTATCAAGGATTTAAGTAGTATTGATGCCTTAAAACATAATCCATGAGTTGTGCTTCACACAAACTTTAAAAATGGGAAAATAAGGGTGCCTGGGTGTCTCAGTCAGTTAAGCATCCAACTCTTGAGTCTGGCTCAGGTCTCAATCTCAGGGTTGTGAGATCCTGAGATGGAGCCGTGCCATGGGCTCTGCACTCAGCAGGGAGTCTGCTTGAGATTCTCTCCTGCTTCTCCCTCTGCCCCTCCCACTGCTTGCACACATGCACTCTCTCTCTGCCTAAAACACATAAATAAAACTTTTTAAAAAGGGAAAATATTTTATAAAGACAAATAATTGTATAATTAATGGTATTATCCATAGATGGTCAGAAAAAAAAAAATGAAAGAATGCCAGCAGGAGCTTCAGGGCAAGTGACCCAGAGCAGAAGCAGAGGAAGCCACTGTTGTCAGTTTCCTATGGTGTCTAGAGCATCTGAGGGGCTGGGTGCCAAGGCTGCCAAAGCCTAATCTCTTCATACCTGGGACTTGCATCACTATTCAAGAATGTATGCAAACAGTTCATGCCTTTGATAGGCAATATTTCTGGGTACCCATCATCCTTTTGGTTCTTGAGTCAGACTCAGCATCAGCAACAGCAAGGCCACACCCAGAGGTAGGAGCGAGGTGTGATGGGAGGGCAGGAAGTAAAGGCAAATATCCAGCTTTTTCTGAACAATACTCTTGCTTCCAAGTGCCCAGTGGGCTAGGTAGTCCACTTTCCTGCCATTTCTTTTTCCTCATGTTCCCCAGTGTCTATAGAATGTCTGGTCTATGGGTTATACTTTATGTGCATTTTTGATGGACTAATATCATTGTCTCTTAGCTGGGTTTCCATCTAAACACCTTTCTTCTCCCATTCTAACTGCATAAATATGAGATTTGGAGACCTTCATTGACTAGAACGTTAACCCTACAAATAGTGGCTTAACCCAGGTCTACAAGCATTGATTCAATCTCTTTTTTTATTATGTCACATAACTCCTCTCCTAAAAACCCACAGCATTTCCGTATGGAGCACATCAAATTTAGATGTTTCTTCTGCTCAGTCTTCTCACCCATATGCCTCCTATCTCCCCATCTTTTTCCCACATTCATAGAAGACTCTCTTTGCTAACCAAGCAGACCTGCTGGTCATCTCAAAGGCCTTCTCAGAAGCTCTTGGCCAGACTTTAAAATATTCCCCACCCCTTTCTATAGATTCATGTCTCTTTTCCTTTCTTGGAAACCTGTATCAGACCTCACCTCTTCCATGAAGCCCACCTAAACTAGTACCACCTCCCTCCATCCCACCCTGACTACTCTGCCATCAGCATTTCTACAATGCTTATATTCTCTTCATGGTTCTTACTGACTGACACATAGCAGGCATGAATAAATAGTTGTTGAGGGGTGCCTGGGTGGCTCAGTGGGTTAAAGCCTCTACCTTCAGCTCGGGTCATGATCCCAGGGTCCTGGGATCAAGCCCCGCATTGGGCTCCCTGCTCAGCAGGGAGCCTGCTTCCCCCTCTCTCTCTGCCTGCCTCTCTGCCTACTTGTGATCTCTGTCTGTCAAATAAATAAAATCTTTAAAAAAAATAATAAAAGTTGTTGAGTCAATGAACAGATTCTATTTTTTCAGCCTCTAAGCCATCTCTCAGATGTGTCCCTCCCTCCTTATTCCCACTATCACAGCTCCATATGTGGCTCTCATCACTCTTCCCGTGGACCATCAAAATAGTCTCCTAAGAACTTCCCCTTCCTTCCATCCTCCCTCTATTCAGACTCCAAAGTGCCACCTAAGTGAACTTTCTGAAAGAAATCTGATCACATATCCTATTCTTCCTCGTTCCCCAAAGCCTTTGGGATAAGTCAAAAGATCTCAGCAACGCTTTCAAGGTTCTTCACAATCAAGTCTCAAATAGTTCCTCTGTTCTCCATTATTTTCCACTATTGATCCGTCCATGTTTGAGTTAACCCTTCAGCACAGGGTGTATGCCTTGTCGGTGCTACTCTTTTTGCCAGAGGCTATCCTCCCCTCCTCTGTACCTAATAACCTCTGACTTCTGTTTTAGCTGCCCCATCCAACCTTGGGGCTAACCCTGCTCTCTTCCAGATCCCCACCAGTTTAGTCTGGGAGTGGGGTAGGAGAGGCCGGGCACACTGAGCTTAGTGCATTGTAATTGCGAGTTTGAGAGCCTCTTGAAAGCAGGACCAAATGTTCCTATCTTTTGCATCCACAGCTCTATTAGAGTACTTAGCTTCTAGGATGCTCTTAGTACTGCTGAGTAAGGGAACAAAGCATTTTGTTCACACCGTGTTAATTTGCACTCACTCGGAACCATACACTCTTAGAGCTGGAAAGGATATAGAAAGTATCTTTTCTAACACACGAAGAAACTTCAGCCTGTAAGGATTTACGTGTCTTGCCCAAGACCATGAAGAGGCAGCGAGCAGCAGCGAGCAGCATCGACCCTGCCCACCTGATTTATACCATCTTCTGCTTATTGTACATATAAAGCCATGATGCCAAAACACAGAGTGAGTGCCCCAAGTGGGGAGGAAAGCATCTTCTTCTTTCTTTTGCATTTTTGGGAGGGCTATATATCCTCATTCGAATTCAACAAATATGACTGAATGACATTTACAGACCCGAAGTTCTGCTGGGCCATTGTGCAATTACCCCTTGATACCTTCTGGAAGCACATTTTAGTGACTCTATTCAGTTGGCTCGAAACTTTAAAAAATTCCTCAGATCCACTGCAAATCTTCAAAACCCCTGTATGTATATTACAACCCGATGTATATTAAAAGATTTAAGTTAAATGATTATGCATACTGACTTCCTCTAATACTCAAGATCAAGTTACAAAGTTCCCAATTTATGCAATTAATCGAGACAAACACCAATGTCCAGCTCCTCAATCCAGACTCTGTCCTACACTATGACCCCAAGGACAATTTTCACTTCTTAGATGGGAAAAGTCAAACAAAGATGATAATAGTGATGATCATGGTAATAACAAACACGTGGAAAAGCAAAGGAAATGACAGTATCAGTCAGTGGGAAAATAGGGCACTCAGATTCTCTCTTTTCAATATTCTACTCTAATACAAAGAGAAGTGCTCCTTTGCAGAAGGGAAAAAAAAAAAAAACAGATGAATTCAAACTTTACTCCTTTCAGCTATGCCAGGCAATGTGCCCTCTAACTCATCACTATCTCCTATCTGTTGACACAATCCGTCATGAGTATGCAGCCTTCTAACAGCAGAGCGAGCGTCTTAAAAGGTTCCGAGAAATTTGTTCAAGTAAATACACAACAAAGATTTTTCAATCATTTGCCATAGAAAGGGAAATGCCCACTTTAGAGAGATTTAGTAGCTTTTAACAGAACACGCCTGCACTAATGTATGCACAGCCTGGAAGCAAGGAGGTTATCTTTCTGCTTCTACCAATACACTCCATTTCCAGTCCTTTGTCCTGCCTATAGTTAAAACAGGCTGCGGGAGTCCCATTACTGTCATTCCGTGCTATCTCAAAGTTAAATCATAATGAGCTTTGAGATTGTGAGTTGTTTCCCTCTTGTTTCTGCAGAAACGCAGGCTCCTTTTCCATTTGGGAGGATCTGAGCCTCCAGGTTTCTATGATTGCCTCTCACGCCTTCTCTCTTCTTTTATTCTGTTCCCTTCTTTGGCTCAAAAAGCAAACTCATTACCAAACCAAATGCATACGCCTCCCACACAGAATCTGGAGGAGAAAGACATCCCATTTAATTCAGAGGAGCCATTTCAGAGGCTAGCCGTGGCCCATGGCTTCACTGGCCTACAGGACACGTCAAGGATAACCTGACTAAACACAGGACTGTCTCTCCGGGGACTGCCCTGTCGTCTGAACAAAATCCCTGACCTGGAAAAGCAGCTACTTCTCCCGGGGAGGACTCCAATCCCAAACAGTTGACAATTTAAAGATTAACATGATTATAATAATAACAAACAATTATGTAAGCATTAATATGTGCCAGGTACTCATCAAAGCACTTACCGTGTACTAGCTCATTGAATCTCCACAACCCATGAGGTAGCTGCTCTCCTTACCTTTGCTTTACAGATGAGTAAAGCAAGGCTCAGAAAGGTTAGTAACTTGCCCAAGGTCACCCAGCTAGTGGGTAGCAGATGCAGACTCAGCTTTAAATGCCCCAGTTCTGGGGCCCCTGGGTGGCTCAACTGGTTAAGTGCCTGCTTTTGGCTTAGGTCATTATCCTGGGGTCCTGGGATCAGGTCTCCCATCAGGCTCCTTGCTCAGCAGGAGCCTCTGCCTGCTGTTCCCCCTGCTTGGGCTCTCTTTCTGGCAAATAAATCAATAAAATATTTTTTAAAATAAAATAAATAAATACTCTGGTTCTGAGTTCATGTTCTTTACCACTATGCTATGCTGCCTGGAATTAAAGGACAAATGTATCCATTAATAACATTCCTCTCACCGAAAGTGCCATAGAATCCATTTGGAAACCCAAAATTTTATAATAGAGATAGTGAAAGTAATAAGAACAAGAAAAGAACAAGAAAGGCAACAAGGAACATTTATCAAGGGCTGACTATGTGTCAGATAGAGCTGTTATTATTACTCCTCATTTTCCACATAAGGAAACACAGGTTAGGGAGCTCACCCCCAAATCACAGAACTAGTAACCGTCAGTTAGGAATTGAACTCATGTACCCTGACTCCTAGGTCCTCTTGGTCTATTTCTCCATCTTCCTTCCATAAACATGAGGAACATGAGGCATGGAAGGGAGGACTGTGTTATGCAATACGCTAGCCTGATCTAATTCTCTTCAAGGTAGTCTTCGAAACACTCCCACCAAATTGCAGGTCTTCTAAGTCTCAGCCGTGTGTTTGTTCTCATGGTAGCTGCCCCTCCTATGTTCTTTTTCAGTGAACGTCACCCCTCTGACCACAGAAGTCCAAGTTGGACACCTGAAATCATTCCTAGTTCCTCAATGATGCTCAGCACTCTACAGCCAATGTGTCATTACAGCCCACTGAGTCTACCACCAAACCCTTCTTGAACCTATAACTTTGGCCTATAGGATACTGCTTCATGTAGCCACTTAAAGACCTTTGCCATCTTACCTCAACTTTCTTTGCCAGTAGCTCACCACCACAACTGGCCCCACCCCACACACACACACACACACACACACACACACACACACACACACCATACATTGCAATGTAGTTATGCCAAAGCTACACAAAAGCCATGCTTCTTCACACCCATAGCTTTTGCAAACATGGTTTTCTTGGCAGGCAGTACTCTTTCCCAACGTTTCCATTTTGTAAACTCCTATACAACCTTTAAAGCCTTCCTTTGTTTAGCGAGGCAGCGTCAGTCACTGCTTTCTTGTTACTCCCATGTCATTTTTATAGCATCTATCACTCTCTGTTGTCATTTCTTATCAAACTATAAATTCTGGGAAGACAAGAATTTTGTCTTATATTACTTTGCATCTCTAGTACCTAACACCATGCTGCTTCATACTAAGATCCAGTAACTGAAAGTTGGATTATATTGAACTTCTCTCACACAACAGCTGACCCTACTGGTCTAGCTCCTTCCTACTCCAAGTGCAACCCAACAGTAAGGCTCTATGTGACTAGTATTTGAATAATATTTCAAAACAAATATCCTTTGTGTTTAGTGATTATTGACAATAATCCTTTCTCACCCAGCCAATATAACTAAAGTCAATTCTATCACTCTTCTAAAATTTGTGGGAGTTCAGAAATATGAAAACTTTTGCAACCAGGTATTATTTATTTACATATATCCAGCACAGAGATATTATATTAAGGTAACTTTTACCTTCGTGGTATAAAATAGAACAATCTATGAAAAATAGGAGTCATATTGAGTAGGACAAAGAAAAAATATAAAGTTCTTTTTCAACAATTACAACAGAAATATAAATACTCCAAGTTGAAAGTTTAAATTGGCTTTGCAACTCCAACTGAATTAACACAGACATAAAAAAACAATATATTTCCTTATCAGTTTACAGAAGATGAACAGCAGAAGGAGTTGATAGTGTTTCCTATTTAGAGCTGCTAAGCCCCGAAAAATGTTTTTTAATTAGTTTATGCTTCTAATTCTGGGTGGGAGGATCATATAGGTACTTATTCATTTTAAAGATGAAGAGAATAAAGCACAGAGGGTTAAATGATTTGCTGAAATTACCCAAACTCCTACCTTCTCGTAGTAAAACAGCAGTAATAATTTATTAGGGCTTACTGCATGATAGACAAAATGCTCAGCATTTATTTAACTTGTCCCAGCCCCCACATCAGTACCATGAAGTAGGTGCTATCCTATTTCCTCAACTGTAATATCTTTTTTATCTTTTTCTTTTCTTTTCTTTTTTTTTTTTACATTTTAACATCTCTAAAATGGGTAAATTTGGGGCAGCTTGGTGACTCAGTCAGTTAAGCATCTGACTCTTGATCTCAGAGTCCTGGGATAGAGCCACATTGGCTCTGTGTTCAGCAGGGAGTCTGCTTGAGATCTTTTCCCTCTCTCTCTGCCCTGCCCCTGGCGCATGCTTTCTCTCTCTCAAATAAATGAAAAAATAAATACCAAATAAAATAAAATGGGTGAGTTTTGCAATCACTGCTGTGTCACAGTTTGATTAGCAGCAATTTTTCTTCCTTGTGCATAAAAGAATGGTGGCATCCTAAATCTAAGAAAATACAGTAGCAGCCCCATTTCTGCAGGTAGGCAAACTTGGAGCTTGTCCAAGGTCAAACAGCTAGTGAGTGGCAGGGCCAGTACTTGAACCCAGGCAGTCTGACTCTACACTCACCCACTCACGCTCAACTAACTATCCACAGTACCACCTCAACAGCTCATCTGCACTCATAGAATCTGACTTGTCGGTGTGGTAATGGATGCTCTACATTGGCCCTAGAAGGCAGCAGTCTCTTTGGCTGCCAAGGTCACTGGGAAGAATGACGTATGATGAGTGAATGAAAAATTGAGTTTCCCTTAACAAGTGTCCTTTGATTTCTTTGGGGCTCCTGCAGGGATACAAAGCATCTATCGGTAGGAAAGTCCTGTGGGAAATGCTCATTCTTCCTAAAGGCTGGAGTTGGACTGCAGCATCTTCCAGGTGGTGCTGTGGGGTCACCCTCCAGGTCTGCAACTCCCTCTTACAAAGGCAGCCAAGTGAGAACTCACCTCTGATGAGATCATCACCTGCTGTGAAACTTATTCTATTTCCTAACGTGAAGCCTGATTTTTCCCTAACTGTGAAAATCCCTCTAAGACCACAGTGAAGATTCCATGATTGGTTGTATTGAAAAAAAAAAAAAAAATTTGGCAAGGCTTAAACTTGGCAATAACAAAATAGATATGTATTTTTCATTAATGGGATTTAGAATGAAGTTGTATGCAGGAATTGGAATGTGTCAGCTGCTGAGAGAGAGAAGCAGTTGATTTGGACAGCAGTGTGACTAATTAGGTTTTCTTTTGTGAAGGAATTAGTTTGTATTGATTCATTTATGTCTGATGTAACTCAGTAGTCCTCCCCCTGCCCGCGGGAAGCCTGCCTGGACTAGTAAGCAATAAGGAGCTGGCAGAGCAGCTCAGCTCTTTTGGGGGGGATATGTACCTCTCAGCTGAATTGAGGGTGCAGGGCAGGCGTGACAAGATCCCCCTCGTGGGTGTCCATTCCCTGCTGAGACATGGGCCAACCCCATGCACCATCCCTGCTGGCTGGATATGAAAGCCTGAACACCAGGGTTGCCCTGAAAAATCACTGGAGAGAGCCGGACTCTGAGCTACTCTGAGCTACAGAGCTTGTACTTTCTTGATTCAGTAAACCAAACCAAATAGGGACCCGTCCTATTTCTCATGCAGGGAAAAGCTCACTCCCCCTCTGGATGCAGGCCTTTACTATCATTCCCATCTCAGATGGAATCATCTCTCTAGTGAACTTGGCACTAGAGTTAATGGATAAACAAAAACAAAAACCAAAAAACATGCAGGCAAAGCATATGGGACAACTGTTAGCATGGACAGTACTTTTCACAGAAGAATTAGAAGGGATGAATTTCAGATATGGTTTTGCAACTAATTAGCTGTCTTTGGTCAAGTGACTGAACTTCTACGGGCCTGTGTTTCTTTATTTGTGACATTTCCTATATAAAATGACACCAGTAAATTTATTACCCCAAGAGCCTATGCAGAGTCATTTCTCCCAAGAGACTAACAGTTTGCACTAAGTTATCCACACTTTTTTGCCCAGAAACTTCTGTTTTCAATACATACCAATACTAATACATGAGCAGCAGTCTCATGAAAAGCATTTATTAAAAAAATTAAAAATAAATTAAAAAAAAAAAGAGGCTCGGAGAGATTAATTAAAGTCACACATTAAGTAGTAGGAGTGAGGTGCTAAGTCAGGTCTGTCCCAATCCCAAACTCACCTCATAGCCTGGAGACTATGGACCTGGGAGGGAGAAGTTGCTGAAACAGTGAGTCTCCAGGAAAGAAGAATGGAAACCCTGTGTGGGCACCCCATGGAATTTGTAGAGAAACAAGGAGACTTTTAGAGAAACTACCAGAGATGGAAAATATAAACTTTTCAGTGCCAAAGCAGGTAGTAGACCAGAGGCAACTTAAGGAAGCTGTCCTGGGAAGGGAATGTCCAAAGAAGACCAGCCCTATGTAAAGTAACCAGAAGGCAGAACACCGGAAAGACTATCACTCCAGGTTCAAGTGAGCACAAAAGGAACAATTTCATGCCAACATGAAATTGATCAATCAGTGAGCAGTCTTAGGACTCAAACAGGAAAGGCTTTATCACCTCACTGACCATGACCCTGCTCTTGGTAGTTGTAATTTCATGTAAGTAAGAATCTGTACTTTTTTTGAGAGAGAGATAAAGAGAAAGAGGGGGAGGGGCAGAGAGAGAGGGAGAGAAAGAATCTTAAGCAGGCTCCACACAAAGCCTGGAGCCCCATGTGGGCCTCAATCTCACAACCCTGAGATCATGACATGAGCCAAAATCAAGAGTCGGACGCTGAATCAACTGAGCCACCCAGGAGCCCCAAGGATCTATACCGATTAAAGTTCTTTGGTTCCAGAAACAAAATAACTTGAGCTAATTTGAACAATAAAAGAGAAATTTGGAGAAGCACATAGGCAAATTCACAAAAATTAAAGAAAAGCTGAACTATAGACCTTAGAACAGTCAGAAATAAGAGCAGCTGGGACAATCTTAATAGCAAGACTAAGGGACAGTCACCTGATGTCCCTCCTCCAATCACTTTCCATTCTTGGGACAATCTGTTTAAAATTTAAATTTCCGAAGAATCTGATTGGCCTATCTTTTCATGTTCTATGTGCACACACATACAAGTGCACCCATGCACTCATGCTAAGAGAGAACTTTTTTTTTTTTTAAGATTTTATTTATTCATTTGAGACAGAGAGATACAGAGAGAAAGAGCATGAGCATGGGGAGAAGCAGGAGAAGAAGCAGGATCCCTGCTGAGCCAGGAGCTCCATTCCAGGCTCAATCCAGGACGCCGGGATCATGACCTGAGCCGAAGGCAGAGGTTTTAACCATCTGAGGCACCCAGACTTCCCCAGAGAACCTATTTTATTTGGAAGTCACAGCAAGAGTTGCTTGTGGCATGGGAGGAGTCATTATTACCAGTAGAAGAAAGGATTCAGAACAGGCAGAAACAGCGAATGTCCACTGAAGGGTCCCAGACCAGGAGTTCTGCAACAAGACTAAGAAGACAGATGCTTTTCTGGGAGCTACCTGGAAAGTTTGTGAGAGCTACTGGTTATTCAGAGTTGAAAGGAAACCCATGCAAGCAAGTGTTCAGGAATGAGAAAGGCTCGTGAATCTGATCTTCAGAACAGGACTGATAGGTATCAAGCCTGGACAAAATTTCACCTCAGCCAGGTCATCTCAAGTATTTTTTGCAATGGTGGGTTCCATCTAGAACTTGGTTTAGCCAGCCTGGTGCCCCCAAAGAGAGAAACCGAGTGGGATATGAGCTACGTAGGAGTAGGGCAATTGAAAATAATTGTAAGTCTTGCCAGTGACAAGATAAAAAGTTGAAACAATTAGTTCTGCCCTTGGAGAATAGGTGGGCCCATAGCCAAGCAGGACAGGACCTGGAGCCTCTGGTTGTACCCCAATGCACAGTAACAGATTCAAACACACACACACCACCCTGGAGTAAAATCAGGGAACAGACAGTGTTTTCTTCAGTCTCTACCTACCTTTTCCTCAAGGACATAGTGCCCTGGGCTTTCAAACTGTCCTCCTCCATGCTTCTTTAATATATTAACAAATTAATTCATGGACAAAGTGGTATGCTTTTGCATTTTAAAACCTACTAGCTTTTAGTCCTACTATGGAATAAAATATATTAAAACATCATGAAAAGAACAGTTTATTTGGTGTCAGGAGACTAGGGTTCATGACTCTAGGCTGGACACATTAAGCTTGTCTCCTTTCCACTCTCCATTACCACAGACAACATGCAGGGCAAGGAACGGTGTTCACTCATCTTTCTCTCACCCTGGCCACTCTCTTCCCTTAGGTCCGATGCTGGTCCTAAGCTGCACTACCTTACAATCAAAAGGCATCCATCTTTCATGTCTGGCTCAAGGGAAGGCAACGAGGCATAAAGGAAAGGATCAAACTGCCCTGGTCCAGACTCCAGCTCAACCAGTGATGAACTGGAAAACTTCAGACAAATTACTTTGCCTCTCTGATGCTCTGTTTCATGATCTGTAAAATGGAGGTAAGCATACCTCTTTTTCAAGAAGTCCATGAAATAGTTGATGTAGAAAGAAATGCCCACAGTAAGCATCAGATAGCTATCATCATTACCTTTTCCGTAAAGCTTTCCCTGGCCACCCTTTCCAGAGCAAACTCATTTCTCTCCAAACCTTCGGTACAAATTCCCTATCTCATTTAGACGGTCATCTAGTGCTCTGGGCTGCTAAAATGTTACCTTTCTTCTGACACCTATATCAAAAATCATCCCCAATGTACTCTAAAAAAAAAAAAAGCCCACCTTATTTGACAGCGTATGATCTCGTGTGCTCCTTTTCTAGGAAATGTCCTGCTAACTCAACTCCCCCACCATCATTAAGTCCTATGACTTAGCAGCATGAGTAAGATGTTCAGAAAAGACTATTTTGAGTAAGAAGTTTATACTATACCCAAATATATCCAAATCTGTGCTCATTTTCCTTTTCGATTTAACCCAGAAATGATTTTCATGCAGATAGGCTTAATTTCTGAACCTCAGGACAGCCCTTATTTCCTTACCCTCAGAGTTAGTCACTTCTCTTTTTTGGCTGTTAATCCTATCTGCGCCGTCCACAGCCTGGCAGGCCTGTGTCCTAGTTGTTCATGTCACCCTCCAAGTCTCGGTTGTGCTCCGCACCGGAATGCGTTAACCTAGGAAAGACATAGACGTGGGTGGGAATAAGAGCCAGGCTTTGCTAGAAACTCTGCCCACTCCTCCCCTTTCACACTTCCCCAGGCACCACAGCCCTCTAAGGAGTTATTGGATTTGGGTCTCATTTCAGTCCAATTTCATCAAAAGTCCAGCAAGAGCTGCTTCACTTGAGTACAACTGCAGAAAGTGAAGAAGTTTAGAGCCCTACTACCAGCTCAGCAAGTTCATGCCACAGACACAATCTAGCTTTAGTGGGAGAGATAAAAGGGCATGGTTGATGGCTTCCCTGGGTGGGAGAGAAATGAAGTCTGAAAGCTGTTTCTGCTGAGTGTGCTCATTGTCAGGTGTCTGCAAACAGATCCCTAAAAATTGAGCAAGATCAAAGGACTCATCAAAGATCCATTCATCAAAGCTGGAACTCAATGCAGTCTGTGTTAGAAACCATGTCTTCTATCCACACCCAGGAGATAGTCTTCAGTCCTGCGTATTGGTGTAAATCAAATAATACCCAAAATGGGGAGGGGAGAAAAAGATAAATGCCAGGAAGATCAAGGTCTCTGAGGGCTTTATGGCCTTTTGAGACTCAAGAAAATCTCTACCTCCTAATTCCTTCTTTCCCAGCAAGACTCTTACTAACACCAAAAACAGATTTATAGTTCCTACTATTTGTGAAAGGTAACACCATGAATGCCAGCAACTCGATCCAAACTCTGTTCTGTGGGCTTACATTCAGAAGAGATAAACCACTGAGATATCAATGAGAGAAAAGACACAAAGGCCCTTGGGAACAAGTATGTGCATGTGTATTTACAGAAGTTTTGGGGTTTTGGGGGGGAGGGGGTTATATGGGACTATTATATTTTATTTTTAATTTAATTTTTTTGTGTGTTCCAAAATTCATTGTTTATGCACCTCACCCAGTGCTCCATGCAATATGTGCCCTCCTTAATACCCACCACCAGGCTCACACACCCCCCCCAACCCCTCCCCTCCAAAACCCTGTTTGTTTTTCAGAGTCCACGTGTTTTCTCGCTTTCCCCACCACACTGTGAGAGAATGGTGAGCTCTGTATCCAAACGACTACCTTGCCTGCAGTGAGTACTCCAAGAAATGGAAGAATTGCACTTTGTTTTAGCTACTTTTGAATGCTGGGTGTAAATAGACAGTTTGCCCTAGTGACAGATGATAAAACAGGCAGAAAGGAAATGCCAGAGGTAACATCTATTCATGAGGAAGGACAAAACCAGGACTAGCAGACAAACTTCCCACTGCATTTTCCTGCAAAGCAGAATGCATGCTCTGAAGGATGGGGTTGGATACAGACTCGCAGTTGACTCAGTATCGCCATTAAAGTTCATGCATGGCTTTCTCCATCATCTCCAAGGCCAAGTGCGAAGTGGAAATGAACAACAGATGAAATGTCTCTCCCTAAAAGATCGTGAGGCAACAGATGATGACTTTTATAGACTCAAGGTTATGAACCCAGATGTATTTTCCAATAAGAACAGAAAAATAGAAATCAGTTTTGGACATTGCCAAGTGTCGTGATGCCTTTGCCAGACAAGTCTTGTCTTAATTTTAAAAGCATTTGAGAAATGGGATGCTTCTCTACTTCTCTGTTTTTCACAGAACAAGACCAAATGTTGCAGATTTTGGGAGAACCAAAATCAGAGAGTCCAATTAAGGTTTCAGGTGAGAACTGTGTTCTCTTGAATGAAGTCTTGTCATGAGGAAACTGGATCCTCAGCTCCTACAACATTAGGGGCTTGGCTACAAGTAGCCTTGCTCTTCCTTGTGGTTTCTGACCCTTTTCCAGGAAGTAATAGCTGAAAGCAAAGAAATTAGGATAAGAGCTTACTGGGGGGAGGCAGTGACATCCCAGTTTCCTGGAGTAGTCTCTCCAGGAAATAAATCCACACACTTCAGTGACAACAGTGGGAGAGGTTCTCAACAGACTTGCTACACAGCCATGGGGTGGGGGATGTCACTGTCTGTCAGACACACAGCTTTTACTTTGGTTTCTTAGGAAAATAGTACCCTTTCTGCTTCCCACTGAGAGTGAATTACTCTTGCCCGCGCTCAAGCAGAGAGAGGCTGGCTGGGCTGGGAGCACTCAGCTACAGCCTATTAAACTGAAGTTGCCTTTAAAGTTGGTTAATGACAAGAAAAACTATTTCCATCTATCTATATATCCAAGTTCAGACACAGGAGAAAAAAGTTGGTGCAGAAAAATGCCTTCATTTTACAAATTTGAATGTTACTGACTTGACATCTAAAAACTCTTAAAAACACATCTTAAAAATTATAAAATCTATATTCTATGATAACTCAAATGCATGCATGCCTGCCCACACACCCACAAACAAAATGACTTCCCTGAAGGTCAAACTCTACACAGCAGAGCGGGGCAAAGGAAGCAACATACCTTTCCTCCCACTCTGTATCATTATCATTCGTGGTTAGCATTTACACAGCACTGTGCTCTTGGCTGTTTTTCATAAACATTCCTGTAAAGCTGGCCCTCAGCAGTAACCTTCCTTTGGAAGTCAGGTCAGAGAATGCTAGTTTGCACATGAGACACACAGAGGCCAAGGTATCTGCCCAGCATATCAAATCAAGAAACAATATCCGAGTATATACCCTTAAGCCTGAAAATAACGTATATACCCAGCATATTCCCAATCCCAGTTGTTAATCGCCTACGTTCTTTATTCCAAAAAAATTTTGAGGCCAAATTTGTAGTAATTTAGTATTCAATTCCTGATGTCTTTCTCTTTATTCACTATTGCAATCAGCTCTGGGTACTTCTAAGACGAATTTTCTGATATAAAATAATATAAAAAGACTACTTACTTGGAATTATCCTATCTCTGAATCTTAC
Source organism: Lutra lutra (assembly GCF_902655055.1). Classification (NCBI taxonomy): domain Eukaryota; kingdom Metazoa; phylum Chordata; class Mammalia; order Carnivora; family Mustelidae; genus Lutra; species Lutra lutra. The sequence goes on from NC_062284.1 coordinate 112,857,227, forward strand.
AAAGCCTGGTTTTGTTCTTTATTTGTTTTAATAATCAAATACCACACCCAAATCTTAGTGACCTAATTATTGCTGTCACATTTTTTTTTAAAGATTTTATTTATTTATCTGACAGAGAGAGATCACAAGTAGACAGAAAGGCAGGCAGAGAGAGAGAGAGAGAGGGAAGCAGGCTCCCCGCTGAGCAGAGAGCCCGATGCGGGACTCGATCCCAGGACCCTGAGATCATGACCTGAGCCAAAGGCAGCGGCTTAACCCACTGAGCCACCCAGGCGCCCTTGCTGTCACATTTTTAAGCATTGTTTAATTATTTTAGAGAAGTTAAGAGTTGGTAACTGTATATGGCCCTGTCACAGTTTTAAAAGACAAAGGAACAATTTCAACTTTCGATAATTTCATATTAGCCTCTGATGGAAAGTAGAAAACAGTGAAGAAAATGTAAAGCAAATTCAACATCATATGCCATGATTTGTCAGCTATAAAGCACTATACAAATGTTTGTTGGGGTGGATGATGAAGGGAAAGAGGAGAAGGAGGAGGATGAGGAGGAGGAGGCAATTGTCATTTCCATAAAGAAGCACCAAGCTTCATGTCTGGTCCTTAGTTTCAATCACACAGACAATTAGCTTTGGCTAATCCTAAACTGGTTTTGAAAATGTTAAGAGTTACACCATGGCTGGTGGTCTGATCTAAGCTTCTGACTGGATGTAAGCTGACCATATTACACACGTTATTTTGTTGGAATGACAGGATCTCAATCATTTATCCCATTTTTTATCTTAGAAACTCATCAAATGGCAGAAAGATACCTAATGTCATAAAATCTAACTGAAAATGACCTGGAACTAACTTGTTCTCTTCTCAGGCAAAGGACACGGAAAACATCTGGTTCCTTTTCAAAATCAGAACATACAATAACCTGCAGTGATTTTAACTAGGTACAAAATGTGATCATTTTGAACTCAGATTGTAACCCATTAAAGATCTCCTATCTGAAATTCCACAGCAACCATAAAAATGAGCACTAAATCATGTACTCTGGGCCTAAAGAAAATCAGACAATAAACTACAAACAGCTAACTGTGATTTCTTCATGTTATTCCCATGTGTATCTGCACAGAGAGCCCATAAGTAGCATGCAAAGAGTACCTTCACCCCATTCAGATGCCTTCCCTTCTGGTCCAACACCCATCCTCCCATTACCTCCAAGCATTTATTTCTTTAACTCATGCTGCTGTCTCCCCACTATGCACCACTGCCACCACCCCCAGTCTTTGTTACCTAGCTCCAGTCAGTGACTCTGAGTACTTGGATAGCTGTCTGGTCAACCAGCCACTCCTGAAACATGGGCAGTAAGCCCTGTCATGTGCTGAAAAGGCCACAGACTCTGGAATCTGACTACCTGGGTTCAATCTCAACTTTGCCCATATCTGTATGTGACCTTGGGGTTAGTGACTGAACCTCTCTGCGTCTCAGCTTCCTCCTCTGTAAAACAGCATGATAAAATTGCCTCCCCATAGACTGTCCTAAAGACTGGTGAGTGAAGATATGGAAAATGTGTGGAGTAGTACCTAGAATATAGTAAGTTTTATACAAGTCTAAGATATTTTTCACTGTTAAGGGCAAATTTTGAACAACCTTGCTGATGTCCTATTACAGTCTGGGTTTAAAAAAAAAAAAAAAAACCAACAACAACTCTGCCTCTCTCTGGGCTCTGGACAGGCAGGATGTTCTCTGGACACCCTGTGCTCCCAACAATTCTCTGACCCTCATTATACACTACAGATTGGACAATAGTCACCACACCCGCTAGTGCAAGCACTCCCTCAATTCTATCCATCTACCAGTCACTCATAGGACACCAAATCAATTCCTCTGGCTACCAGCACTCACTCACAAGGGTCCCTAGAACAGACAGAGATTCAAGTGAAGTTTTGTTGGGCAATGGAGGAGTAGGATTGTTACGATCAGTAAGAGAACTAAAGCAAAGTCTCTTGTCCACATCCTGCCTGAATACCCTCCCAGAAAGGAAATACCTTGGAACTCCAACAGGTCTTTTCCTGGAAACACTTCTGCTTTAGCTCCATCAGTTATAGGATTCTGCATAGACATCCTACCCATCCCCTCTGCCTTGGCAGAAACATCTGTTCACTTCTTCTATAGCCAAACCCTGCTGTTTACTTAGTTGTTGGATCTCCACTATCCCCATCAAGGCTTTTTCCTTCTCTGAAAAGCCTGAAACAGGTCCATTTCTCCCCAACATTTCCTGTAGGTCGAAATTTAAAGTCATGTAAGAGGGGGAAGAAGCAGTTGCCAGCAGAGAAACTGTCTTGCAAGCTGGATTCCCACTTCACCTTACATTTCTGACCAGCCTGTTGCAGGGGGTGCTCACATCATATTCACTGCTTGTGCTCTTAGAAGGAGCCAGAAGGATGAGAGCAGCCAGGAATAGTAAACATGGCAGGTCTAGATTGAAAACTGACTTCAGGGTGACTTGTTTTTCAATGGCAAAGATTGGAGACAAGATACAAAGTGTTAGCCTTTTTCCACTTACAAAAAATTTAACAACAGGCTGCAAACCAATAACCTCTCATATAGACTAAATTATGTTCTACCATGAGAGGAAGTAGTAAATAAATACGCTTGACAATAAGATCTTGGGACCCTCCAGGATCCGCAGAGTACCTCAGTGTAATACTTAAATTTTCTGACTTAACAGCAATTACATCTTTAAAAAAATAATATAAGTATTGCTATATACTGAATGTCTGTATCCCTCCCAAGTTCATGTGTTGAACCTAATGTGATGGTGTTTGGAAGTGGGGGCTTTTGGGAAGTGATTAGGTCATGAGGGTGGGGCCCTCCGGAGTGGGATTAGTGCCCTTATAAAACAGGCTCCAGAGAACTCCCTTGTCCTTTCTGCCATATGAGGACACAGCACCAAGAAGTCAGCCCTCACTAGACACTAAATCTACTGGCACCTTGATCTTGGACTTCCCAGCCTCCAAAACTGTAAGAAATAAATGTTTGTTGTTTATAAGCCACTCACTCTATGGCATTTTGTTATAGCAGCCAAAAAGGACTAAGACAAGCACATTCTGGACCACAGGCTTCTAAGCTCTCAAAATCTACTAACGATTGAGAAATCAATAAAAAAAGTTCACTCTTGAACAAAAAATATGGAAGAAAATATAAAGAAGACTCCAGGTTAATAGATAGAGCTAAGCAAATGGAAGCCAAGATAAAAGTGTCTTTGAATTGGTTCTGTCAATCTTTCTATGAAAATCTCAATTTTTTCTAGACAGTGTAACTTTCCTGAGTTCTAGCCATAATTTTTATGTGAAAGACATGTTTCTCAACTCACGGTCACTTAAGTGATTCTGATAAGACCAGTTTCCAAGGACCCATCTCTTTGTTCTGTTGAGCTGAACTGAAGCTGGTAACACAGAGTCACGTGGCAGCTCCACCTGGAATTTACCTTGTAATCCCTCGGAGGTTCAGTTTCCCACTTATGAAACTGCGATGATGATAGGAAAGCAAAGCTCTTTGTAAACGCTAAAGTAATACCTATATTCTAAGACAACGTATCATTCCAGGGGCATGTATACTTTCTGAAAAGGCTATGAGGGCAAATACTCAACTTTTTGCACTTAATTTTGGTTTCAAGCTTCCCAATCCTTGATCCTTTAAATTACTTTAGTGAAAGTTGCCTCCCTCCCTTCTGTTCGAATCCATATTTTAAAAAAAAAGAAGGAGAAGGTTTTTAGTGATTTGTCAGGGGAAGGAATAGCTATTCCCACACACACACATTTTACAGAGCTGAAAAGCTGGACCAAGAAAAAGATGCCTAACTTATAAGTGGGATTAAACTACAGAACAAAAAGAAAGATAAGTTTCTTTCATCAGAACCTCCATATAAAGCTCTTCTCTTTTATTCATTAATTGACTCAATCATTTGTTCAACGGATGGTGATGGCAATTACAATCACTGGCATTATCCCAGCAGTGACAAAATCAAGGCCCTGCTCTCATAGAATTTACATTTCAGTTGTGGGAGAGGGTGGAAACAGACAATAAACAAATATGTCAGGGGTAGCGCCAAGTAGTATGAAGGAAAATAAAATAAGCTTAAGGAGCAGAGAAAAGGGAAGGAAAAATTCTTCTCTACCCTCAAGGTAATCCAGCTGGACTAAATTAAATTTACATAAAACAGATCAAGAGGAGAAAAAGCCAAAGTTTTATTATGGGCGCAACGAGGTCCAGTAATGAAATTGAAACCTAAAGAAATAACTAAAGTGGGCAGTTTTTATACTCTTTGGGCAGAGACGACAATCTGTGAGGAATTGACAGAACAACAACAAAATAAAAACTTAACTTTGGGAGCTTCAGTGAGTAAGGAATTCTCAACAGAATTTGGGCTGGAGCAGTATATTAGTAAAAAGCAACAAGGATTGTTTACACAGTCTTCTGGACTCTAAATTTCCCCTCTCTGGGGATAATGTGTCTACCTGCTGGTACAGAGGCTGTCTTTCCCAGGGGAGATGCAGTCCCTGCTTTCAGGAGGACAGAAGAGGGTCTGAGTGTCCTTGCACAGCCTGTCTCTTAAGTAAATTTTATCTAAAATAACCAATACACCAAATTGGCACATTTGGGGGCAGGCTGCCCTTGGCCCCTTCAAGAGCACAATGGAGGGAGAAGGTGTCCAACAGAATGGTTGTCATGCCTTTCTCATTAGGTGACACTGCCTCTGAGGCTGGAATACGGGAAGGCAGCCAGTCATTCAGATACCCCCTGGGCAGTGTGCCCCAGCCAGAGGGAACAGTGAGAAAACCCGAGAGGCTAGCGGGTGCTTTACTGCCCACCTGCTTGTACTTACCGACCTTCCTTCCACATTTTCCTTAAGCTCTTCTTCCCAGTTTACCTCTTAACTCGGGCAAACGGAGACCAGAACAGCCCCTTCAGTGAACGCAGCTGAGCTGACAAGACGCCCAGCGCGTCAGCCGCACTGACCACTTTGAGTTTAACCCCTGACTCGCGCCTGCGCAGAAGGGCCATGGGGGCGCCCTCTAGAATGGTGGACAACTACCTTCACCTCATTACCATACTAAAATCTCCGCCCCTGGAGGAGCACCGGCCTCGTTTGCATAACATACAATGTGGGTATCCGCAAGTTCCCTAAGGCGAATGCGCGACTTTTTGCCCTCCTCTACATATGAGGCTTCCCTATTCATCTTAATCCTAAATAAAGGGAACCTGTCCACCCTTCCTCAGTGGAGTCACGGCTTTGGAAGCCATTCCTCATGATGTCCCCATTTGCTGCAAATAAAGTTTTCTTTGTGCGACTATTCCACCTGGTGCGGTTTCTGACTCACCAAGGGGCAAACTCCTGTTGTTTAGTTATAGGAGCAAGGGCGCTGGTGATGACCCTTGAGATCGCAGAGGTGCAGAGGGACAAATGGTGTGCAGTTTGCTGGCCGTGGTAAGAATGTTGCTTTCTACTCAGAAAAGAGAAGACATTAGAGGTTTTAGGGCAGAGGAGTGATATGATCTGGTTTATATTTTTAACAGATTTCTCTGTGGAGTGTATATTGGGGGAAAGGTGCAGAGGTAGAAGCAAGGAGAACAATTAGGAGGCTGCTGGGATCTGCATGGTAGCAGTGCAGGTGGCAGAAGTGAGAATTCTGATTACAATCTGGGGGTTCCTAAGGGACCGGGTGTGCAGCAAGTGAGAAAAGGGGGTCAAAGATAAGTACATCAACTGGAAGAATGGTGAGACCATTGCATGAGAGGAGGAAGTCTACAAGAGGAGTAAATTTGATGGGAGGAAAGAGAATCAAGATTTGTTTTGGACATGGCAAGTTTGAACCACCTGTTAGAAATCTAAATGGAGATGTTGGGGCTATTAAATATGCAACATTGTGGACACCTGGGTGGTCCAGTCAGTTAAGTGTCCCACTCTTAATTTTGGCTCAAGTCTTGATCTCTGGGTGGTGAGATCAAGCCTTGTGTAGGACTCACATTCAGTGAGGAGTCTGCTTAAGATTCTCTCCCGGGGGGCGCCTGGGTGGCTCAGTGGGTTAAGCCTCTGCCTTCGGCTCAGGTCATGATCTCGGGGTCCTGGGATCGAGCCCCTCATCGGGCTCTCTGCTCAGCAGGGAGCCTGCTTTCCCCTCTCTCTCTCTCTCTGCCTGCCTCTCTGCCTACTTGTGATCTCTCTCTGTCAAAGAGATAAATAAAATCTTTAAAAAAAAAAAAAGATTCTCTCCCGGGGTGCCTGGGTGGCTCAGTGGGTTAAGCCTCTGCCTTCCACTCAGGTCATAATCCCAGAGTCCTGGGATCGAGCCCCGCATCGGGCTCTCTGCTCAGCAGGTAGCCTGCTTCCTCTTCTCTCTCTGCCTACTTGTGATCTCTGTCAAATAAGTAAACAAAATTAAAAAAAAAAAAAAGGTTCAGTCTCCCTCTCTCTCCACTGGCACATGACTGTGCTCTCTCTTTTTCTCTCTAAAATAAATACATAAATCTTAAATATGCAAGGTTCAGTTTTACCATCTTTGAAAAGTTCAGGAGAAAGATTTAGGCTAGTGATAGAAATTTGGGAGTCATTAGGGTAGAAAATAAACTAGTGAGAACAAGGACATATACAATTACTTTGAGTTTTACTGTAATGGGGATTATATAAATGGGTAACAGCCGGAGGGTAATTTGGGGTCCAAGGAGGTATTTTTTATAGATAAGATAGTGGTTGGCAGCATGACAGGTGAGTGAAGTGGCATCCTGTCCTTGAATGGAGTTAAAAAGAAAACCACAGGCCCAGAGTGGCATTACTTGGGCCAGGCTGTCCCCAAACCAGGGCATGGTACCTAACTGCAGCTTCTATCTGTTCCCAGAAATCTAAGTCTTAATGTGCCAATCAGGAATTTTCTGGTAAGTTCCAATGAGGTAATCTGTCACATGGGCCTTCTCCATCCCCCACCCCCACAAGGAAGGATGAGGAAATCTGTATAATAAGACCCTCTGCCCTTCCTTCTGTGGGAAGGTGATCTTGCCTGAAACAACACTTTTCTTTTGCTCATAACTTCCTTGCCCCACCATCCTTCTTATAAAAACCTTCCATTTTGTACAACTCCTCCAAGATCCCCTCTATTTGTTAGATGGATGTTGCCCCCTTCGTGAACCATTTACTAAACCAATGAGATCCTCAAATTTATGCAGCTGAGTTTTGGTTTTTTTGCATTTTGTTTTGTTTTGTTTTCTTTTTTTTTTTTTTTTTTTAGATTTTTTATTTATTTGTCAGAGAGAGGGGGAGAGAGAGCAAGCACAGGCAGACAGAATGGCAGGCAGAGGCAGAGGGAGAAGCAGGCTCCTGCTGAGCAAGGAGCCCGATGCGGGACTCCATCCCAGGACGCTGGAATCATGACCTGAGCCGAAGGCAGCTGCTTAACCAACTGAGCCACCCAGGCGTCCCTGTTTTGTTTTCTAAAGCAGGCTCCACGTCTGGTATGGAGCTCAACACGGGGGTGGTGGGGGGCGGGGAGCCTTGAACTCAGAGCACTGAGATCAAGACCTGAGCTGAAATCAAGAGTCAGGTGCTTACCCCACTGAGCCACCCAGGCACCCCTTGAATTTTGTTTTTTTGGAGGGTTTTTTGGTTTTGGTTTTTGTTTTTAAAGATTTTATTTATTTATTTGACAGAGATCACAAGCAGGCAGAGAGGCAGGCAGAGAGAGAGGGGGAAGCAGGCTCCCTGCCGAACAGAGAATCCAATGTGGAGCTCTATCTCAGGACCCTGGGACCATGACCTGAGCTGAAAGCAGAGGCTTTAACCCCACTGAGCCACCCAGGCGCCCCTGAATTTTGTTTTTTAACAGTGGCCATGCACTTGACACTGAGAAGCTGGTACTTGCAGGTGCAGAGATTGAGCACCCTGGTTGATACGGAAGAGCCACAGTGGGTCCTAGATCAGGAATATCCAAGACGTGCACAGTGTGACACTAAGTTTGACTTTATCACCGCAAAATACTACTATCTCTGGGGTGGGAAATACTTCCACATGTCAATCCTTTTCCGTGGGGGTTTTGAGTGGACCCTATGTGTCTGAGCACCAGGAGTGCTACTACCTATAACTTCCAGAAAATCTGAAATCTGAAACAATGGTTTGTCTTATTCTCAGCAATCAGAGATCTCATTTCTGGATAGAAACAGGAATTATGGAACTGAAATTGCAACTATTTCTACAGCTCAGGCTGCTTAGGGCTTCAGAGAGCCAGCACAAGATGGCAGGCATGTCCTTGGAGTATTCAGTGACAGGGGCAGAGGATGTGACCCAGATGAAGGTGCACCTGGGGGAGACCAGAAGTCCGACAGAAGATAGTCAGTAGCAGGGCAGGCAGCCATTTACAGGTCAGCCAGGTGCCTCCAGGAATCACGGGACCAGAAACTCCAGCAGTGTGAGATGAGAGGCACCAATGAATCTACCGACCTGGGCTGACAGAGCCAATCTGGCACCATATACCTGCCCCTGTATACTCACAGGTGAGAAGTCCTTTCAGTGCTGAGAAATACAATTCCACCATTTGGAGAAACAGAAGTGTCCAGCTTCCTTAGGCAATATGTGCACAATTTATTAATGCTCTAAACAGTGCCACATTTATGAATGGTATATTATCTCCCTAGTACTTTCTTGGGAGTGGGAGAGTCTAAGCCATACCACTTTTAAACTAATTTTAACATTACCTGTATCAAAGTTATAGGACTTGCTAAGTTTACTAGGAGTTTGTGGTCCATAAACATTCATTTCATTAATTTCTCCATAAAAACCTGATAGTAAATCCAATTTTTGCTCTATATTAGAGTCTTTCCAGTTTTAAATATGACAATTTACAGGTTTGCTTTCGTGTACTTTATAGAATGTCTGTTTACTGTGTCACGAATTTGGGGGCTTTGAAAAAAATGTTTTATGCTTCACTAGGGAAAGAAGACAGCTTCATGTTTTGTACCTTTTCACATAATGTTTTCCCTTATTAAAATGACCAGACAGCAATTTCTTTACAAAGCTTTTGATTAACACCTATATTAAAATTTTTTTTAAGATGAAATATTGCACCCTTGTGTGCAGATGGTAATGATTAAGCAAGGAGGAGGAGACTGATCGTGCAAGAGAGAATATGAAATTGCAGAAGTGCCATCCTTGAGTGAGCTAGGGTGGGGCATGTGGGGACTTTCACACCCACATGCCATGGCTGCGCAAAGGGGTACAAGGATAATTTGCCCACTGAGAGAACAGTTAAAAGTTGGTTTGTGGGCACAGAGTCAGCTAAGGTTATGAGTTTGGTTGGTCAGAGCATGTGGAATTTCTCCTCTGGCTGCTTGTATCCTCTCAGTGAAATAAGAAATCAGGTCATGAGCTGAGAGCGAGGTGTAGGGAGGGGCATTGGAGGTTGGAGGGGAGAGGAGAAGGGATGAGATGATGGTCTAGTAGAGAGGAAATGAATTCAGGGAAATGCTGCAAGATTGGCTGGCCACACAATCCACTTGAAGTTTGTGGTAATTAATCCAGAGTAGGGTGAGGGACACAGAAAGGGGCGGGGAACTGAAGATGTACACAGGGAATTAAGGCGTGAGTGAAGGCATGAGGGGAGGTAATGATTAGTGCAAAGGTGATGGGGTCAGTGGACTGGAGGTGAGGTAGAACAGCTACTGGAGTCCAAGGACTGGAGGGAAAGAGCTGGAAAAATAGAAAATGGCAGTAGGATATCAGGAAATTTAAAGTCGAGATTGTGAAGGGGCATTTTCCATAAACATTCTTACTGGTTGCCATCATCTCTAAGGTTCCATAAAAGTCAGTTTGATGTTGCTGAGGAAGAGTGCCCAGATGCCAATGAATGTGGTTCAGAAAGTCTCCTTCCCTTTTCCTCCCTCTTGCCACCTGGATGGCCCTCCCTCCCACCCTCTAATAATTCTGAAGTGGATAAAATTGTTCAGATGAATTTAAGCAAAACAGGTAAAGCTAAGGCCTAATGAGAGAACATCTTTTCATCACACCGATGATGTAGAAAAAACATAAAAAGAGCATGTTGCTAGAGGAAGCTGAGAGGAAGAAGATAAGAAATAGTTGTCTCTGACATTTAAGCAAGCCTGATGCGGGATGGTTTTACATTTATATGACTGATAAATAATACAAGATTCCCTGTAGAGGACAAATCCAAGTGAAAAATAACCAATTGAGAAAAGAGTTATGTGGTTAGTAATCTCAACAAGAAGGGCTGAGCTCTTCTGAAAGCCAAGATATCAAATGACAATTTTTCATTTGTAAAATTGTACCCTTGGCAATTAAGTTGATTTCCAGCTTAATTTCTCTCTCTCTCTCTCTCCTCTGTTACTCTATCTCTAAAAAGCCCTAATGGATTTACATCTCTATGCAAGTAATCTGAGGTTCCACCTTTTAGAAAAGAAAAGTTTAAATTACCTTTTATTTTAGGAGAGGTTGATCCTGGAATGTTCTTGTATTTAGAAAACTTTTTGTCTATTTTTCAAAACTTTTCTATTTTCCTTCTAATTCAAACATTCCAGGGGCACCTGGTGGCTCAGTCAGTTAAGCATCCAACCCTTGGTTTCCGCTCAGGTCATGATCTCAGGGTTATGGGATCGAGCCCCATGCTGGGCTCTGCACTTAGCATGGAGTCTGCTTAAGATTCTCTCTCTCTCCCTCTCCCTCTACCCCTTCACCCCACCTCCTGCTCACTCACTCTCTAAACAAACAAACAAACAAACATTCCAGCAAAATTCTTCTTAGCATCTGGCATCTGACATTTCCAAGCAGTGGAGTATTTCTTGGAGAAGGGAAGTGGGGTGGGGATTGCTATGCTGTTCCATGGGAGTAGTCTCCTTTCAAAAGTGAAAAAAAAAAAAAATCCATCCGCTTTTTTACACTAAAAATTAAACATTTTGACCCTCATATTTAGCAGATGTAAATAGTTAATGAAATATAAAAGGATGTTCAAGATCACCAACATTTAACTCACATAGTTTTATTATGTGTCAGGCACTGCTCTAAGCATCAGGCACCATTATAAAATTTTTACAAATATTAATTCAGTTAATCCCAACAAAAATCTTATTTGGCAGGTACTATTATTTTTCCTATTTTGAGTGGGAACAATGAAACTGAGTCACAGACAAGTTATGTAACTTGCTAAACTCACACAGATAGTACGCACCACAGCCAGATAGTAGGACTCTAGGTCCATGCTTTTAGACATTATGCCGCACAATCTTGCCAGGGCAATGCAAAGTCAAGAGAGATACCATTTTCTATCCAGAAGACTGGCAAACAAAAATTTAAAAATTGGTAACATCAAGTGCTGGCAAGGGAGTAGGCAAACAAACAACCAAATATTGTCATACCCTCTTAGAAGGCAATGTGGCAGTATTCACTAAAAATTTACAGCACACAAAACTCTTTCTCTATAACTTTGAGGACTCTGGCCTACAGAAAAAGAAAAACACACTGGTATATAAGTTGTACATGAAATTTCAGTATTGTTTGTGGTGATGACAAAACTGGAGATACTACAAATGTCCATCACGGAAGCTATGGTTGAATAAACTGTGTTACATCTATTCTGTGGAATACTGTACAGCTATTATATAAGACTTCAAACTATTTAGTGATCCAGAGGAAGTTGTAGTAATGTGTAGGATAAGGTCTGTCGAGGCCGGCACGACAAATCGACCAGGGTCGAGAGGGTAAGAGGATGGTGAAAAGAAATTAAGAGACAAAGAGATGCGGGCAGGAGGAGCACCAAGGAGGATGTCCAATAGTGTCGATTTTATTCAAGGCTGTGAGGCATTATATAGCTAACAGAAACAATCATAAGAAAGTATCTATTTTTAGCTGATTACTAAAGAGTTTTCAACATGCACAGAAAATCCTTCAAGCTTTCCCATTATCTATTTCCCAAGCACCAATAGCAGACCCTCTAGCACCAGATGTACTGACTTCAAGGCCACTCAAGACATAGTTTATGTAAGCACAGCACAGTCTTACAGTGGTGTAGTCTATAGCCCGTGCAAGCCCAGCCAAGAATTTCTGACCCCAACCAAATCATCTCTATCTGACTGGCAAACGTGTGGGAAGTCACGTAGGCGAGCGCACAACACATAGCACAGACCCTTTCTCAGTGCTACTCGACTTTATCGACCTAAGCCTTTTGTTCGGCTATTCAGCCTTTAAAGGAGGCACAAGTCAGGGCCTGGTTTGGTTCTCGTCTCAAGCCTTATCGTGGCCTCCCACAAAGGTCCTACCTTTTTGGTGAGTATTTTTGTGAACATATTTAGCAGTTACCTCAGGAAGTAGGATAGGGCAGAGGGGGTTATTAACTTTTTCTATATCTATTTCTAAACTGTTGGACTTCTTATATAAGGTTGTATTGCCTCTGCAATTTAAAAATCTCAGTTAGAAATAATTATAAATGTAAATACAATGATCAGCCTAGACATATTTTATATTTTCAACTCCACAAAGGCAATTATATAAACAATATGGTTTTTCAAATCAGCTGTGAAAGACTCAGATTCATATTTATGGACACATTTTATCTATAGGCATTGCACATAGTTCTCAGAAATTACAGAATAAACATTGGTTTTCTTTAACGGGCCTTTCTAGCAATAGAAAGCAAAAAGAACAGTTCACTCATTCCTTGTCTAATAGTCTAACTAGCCAGCAGAGAGGAATATCATTTTTTTTAAAATCAGTGTCTGATCTATAACCTCCATTTCTTTTCCTTCAGTTTCACACTCACGTTGGAGAGAGAACCCACGTTTGAGAGGGAAATGGAGGGACTGGGGGTGTTGAAAGGGTTTTACATTCCTTTCTTCTTTGATAAAGGGGATTAGACAGACATTTCTTGGGCTTCACTTCCATGCTCTACTCTGGGCAGGACTCGAAGAGGTAAAGTTGGAATCTGGCTGGAAATGGTGGGAACATGAGGACCACAGTAAACATTCTGCCAGCATCTTTTGGTTTCTGGTTGTGTGAAACACAGGCCTGTCCTGGCCAGTGAAATTTGAAGTGCTGCTGCCATCTGCAGGGGCTCCCCATTGTCATATGTGAGTAAAGTCACAGTTGAATCAGATCCCCTCTCATGACCCTCTCCAGGAGCTCTGAGTTGCAGGTAGAGCACAGACATTCCAGGTGCCTGCTACAAAGAAGGTAATTTGTCCTAAAATTTAGGATGGTTACCTAATAAGGGAGCTTTCAGTGTGTATGTTTAATGTTGTGAAATAGTAAATTCCTCCCTCTGAGAAGCAATAGGAAGTAAGTTAAGATTTAGGGGCCAAGAAAGGGGGTGACTGAGAAGTAAGCCACAGCTTGGAAAAAATGGGGGAGGGGAGTAAATTATAGCATTTTGGATGCACCTTCTGGCTCTGAAGACCATTGAGTCAGACTCTCTGAAGACCACAGGCTCAGTTTCTACTAACATCAGGTTTAGAGAACATTTGATCAAGAACTTGTGGGCTTCCATTTTTACCTGATTTATTGAATGGTTTGTTCATTAATTCCGAGTCTGTCTCTCTTCTGATTTCTTGAGTTATGGATAATTGATAGGAAAGGCCAAATTGTCTAATAGCACGAGGCTCCACTTCTTCTTTCCCAGAAATAATTCTACTTCACTATGGTGTGAAGAAAAATTAATCAAGACTTAAAGCAAAAATAGGCCCATGACATGGTCTGTCTTCATGATGGGTAGAAGTGTCTACAAAGGGTCTGGGGAATCCAGGAGGACATGAATATCCCTGGTGGCTCCCAGGGAGGCAGTGGTCCAATCTTCAGGCCATGATACCACAATATTGTCTGCAAACTCTGAGAGACAATGTTTTCATACAGCTCACTTCACAGGTTTTTTAAAATTATTGTTTATTCATCATTTTAAGCCATCTGAAGGATGGCTTAAAATGAAGGATCCATTTTTGTTCTTGGTTGACATTATTAAAAGCAGAAAGTAAATTCCTTTCAATGTACCTTTAGGAAAATTTTAAAATCATTTTAGGAGATACCTAAGTTGCCTTCCGGCACAAACCTGGCAATTAAAAAAATGTGTACAGAAAGAGAGGATTATAACACAACCCTGGTGGATGTTAGGTCATTCACGTGGCACCTTAGAAACTTCACTGTATCTGGGAAGCTGTCCTTGTCTTACAAAATTTTACAATGGACTTAATAACTTCTTTGGTAAATACTTTATAAGGGCCCATTTTTATGCTCGGTATTCTGCCAGGCACGTTTTATTGCTACCTCTTCCTTCTTCACAGTAAGTCTGTGAAGGTCATTCATTGCCATTTAGCAGATGAGGAAACTGGAATACAGATAGTTCAACTAACCTGCCTATAGTGACCTAGAATTGGAATCCAGCTGTGCCTTCCTTTTATGTCTATGCTGCTTGCGCAATACCGTCATCAAAGCAGGGTTTGCCAAGCTCTTCCGTGCACACTATGATTATGAAACAGTCATTCGGTGAACATTTGACTCTTTGCTACACTCGAGGCATTGTGAATTTTATTAATATAGCACTAAGAGGAAAAAATAAGTCAGGCCTAAAATTAGACTATAAAACAAGTGAAAGTTATAAAAATGGAAACGATGACTCAAAGCATATTGAACTATTTGTGTTCACTGCCACTGGGGGCATTGCTGCCTTCCAAGTGGAAGGAGAACTAGAGAGCAGATTACACACAGGAGAAATCTCATAACCTTAAGATAATTTTGAACCCATCCACAAGGCCATAGAGAAAAAAGAAAACTGGGGTTAAAACTTAAGGTATATCAAAATACACCTAAGCACAATTTGGCAGCTGGACCAAGCTATAGATTACAAGTTTTATTTTTACTTTTCTTCCACTCCCTATTACATCCGACCATTCAAGCCTTGAAATGGGAAAACAAATGATCCCCTGCAAAATTTACCCCATCTTGTTTTATGTGTAATGTTGTTACTATTTCTGAATCTCAGAGCCTAGAGCATTAATTCAGTGTTAGGGCAAATCTGGCCACGTTCAGTTTCACTGCACTTGCTACTCTGTCTGTTCTTCCTACAGAGTTCTAAATGTCCTAGGCTCAGAAGTAAAACAGTGAAGCCACCCTCTCAGCCCAGTGCCCTCAAAAGCCTCCAGTGTCACTATGCAGATGCTTGCAGCTTAATGAACCACTGCTTAGTGTGCTGCTAAATGAGTTGCAAAGAGTGAACCATCCTTAATGGCATTGGCCTTTCACTCAAGGAAAGGGGCTCTTCTCATCACTCACCAGACTTCACCAGGAGGACAGAAGCACCCCCAGACCTTCACATTTGGGTAAACTGGGAGCTCCTAAAGGAGAGATCTGACTCTGCCTGCTGATCTGATTTTCTGCTCTAGTGGTCATCATTAATATTAATACTAAATTAGGAGGAGATACATGGGGTCCTCAGGCAGAAAGTCAGCACAAGAGGCTAAATGTGAACTATCCAGGGTGCATGGGTCACAGTTAGTGTTAATAATGATGAAAACTTTACAGACAAATGCTACCCAGATTCAGCCTAAGAGCAGTGAAATCACGAGTCCTATAAAGACATTACATGTACTACAAATGGAAAGTTGAGAAAATTATTTGGATTTCTGTCTAGGGATATATCTCCACACTCAAAGAAACCTTCTAACCTAGAACAGCTAAGGATATTTGTCATGATAGAAACTGCCACAGACATTATTATGAGTACTCATTGTTTCCTGCCACCTCAACCTCACCATGTCTAGAACATCATCTACAGCACCCCCAGCCTCCTTCTAAGAGAACTTGATACCTCAACTATCCCTGTCTCTGGCTTCATACAGTAGGCTCTCCTCCAGCCCCTCCCTTGGCCCCTACCTTCAATGTCATCAGGTCTTCCTTAGTGAGGTCCATCTCATCATCCTTCTACCTGCCTTTCCCCTTGTCCAAACTCTCATTGTTGCACTTCTGGTCCCACATTGCCTTGACCCTGAAGGGTAGCAGAAAATGCCAGCCCAAATCTTCCACTTTGGTATGTTGCTTATTTTGAGCTGTAGGCATTTGAAAACCATCAAATGCAAAGAGAGACTTACTCTGAACTCCTGTCATCCTCTAAAAGGAACTCACTTATCATCATTCCTCTCCCTAAGAGCTTCAGCCACCAGGGAAGATGGACTTTGGTCATAGCAGATGAGACTAGAGGTCAACACCACACCTGGACAAATTTTGTCACAAACCATCATACCTCCCATCTATTCTTCTAAGGGCCCATTCATCTCCCTTTACTCTCCCCTAAGAGACCTACATAACCCACCCCTCCCCAGTGCCCTTCCCTACTAAGATGGTGTGTAATCCTGAATTCTAAGCTACCTCAGAGTTACTCAGTTTTCTTGGGTATCTCTCATGTGCACATGAGGTATACATGTTAATAAGCTATCTGTTTTTCTCTTGTCAATCTGAAGGCATCTCAGCTAGGAACTCAAAGAGGTAGAGGGAAAATTATTTTCATCCCCTACAACTCCTGACCAGACTCATGGCCTTGCATCATCCTTCACCCTTCCAGCACAGATTAATTTTCCTAATGGGCCGTGTTCCCCCAAGCAAACCTCATCTGTGGTTCCCAAGTCTTGAGAGTAAAGTTCTGACTTCTCAGCCTTGAATACTAGGCTCCATGATCATTCCAACAGAGGGCTTCAAGTACTTCCCTCCGTGCCCACACTGCTTCGATCAGACCAGCCTCTCTTCTCATCCCTGTAATAGACCACATGTACTATTATTCTGGCCATTCTGTCTTCTCTCATATAAATCCTACATCCTTTAAAAAACTCAGGTTACATGAACTACCACCACCCTCCCAGGAGGCCTCCCCAGTTCATCCTTCTGTGTTTTTTTTTTTCTTTTCAACACTATTTCTTTATTTTTATCACTATTTCCCAAAAGGATTTATAGCTAACTCCTGCAGAGATTACTGAGTATGTCACTCATTTACCACTTTCCATAATAAAAGTAGCTAACACATATAGTGCTTAGTAATGCCAGGCTCTGTATAGTGCTTTACATATATTAAGCTATTTTAAGCTCACAACAACCCTATGAGGCAGGTATTTTTATTATCCTGTTTTACAAATCAGATACTGAGAGCTTATGCAACTTACCCAAGAAGCCAAGCTAAGGAACTGCACGGTCAGGATGTTGACCCAGCACTCAAGTTCCAGAAATATGCTCTTTACTACCTTCTGATAGATAATCTCTTATTATTCATTAATTTTTATACCTCTCCTATCTTCCCATCCAGATTCTTTAAGGGAAGAGTTAGTTCTTTGCAGTTTGCTTAAAGTAGTCTTAAATTATTTCTGCAAATAAAACGTGGGAGGTAAATAAATTTTCTTACATACCAGTCTCCCTGAAAATCTATGAC
Organism: Lutra lutra; assembly: GCF_902655055.1. Classification (NCBI taxonomy): domain Eukaryota; kingdom Metazoa; phylum Chordata; class Mammalia; order Carnivora; family Mustelidae; genus Lutra; species Lutra lutra. Next base: position 112,874,668 of record NC_062284.1, read on the forward strand.
CAGACCTTATAAAGACTTTTGTCATCATCTTCGTGTATGAGTCTGAAAAACCGGACTTCATAGAATGTACGAATTCTAGTAACAAGGGCTATAAAGTAAAGCCATATCCCATCTCTTCATACACACATCAATTTCTAATATATTAACAATTATTTTCACGGTGAGAACAACTCCTAAGAAAATAATTCTCAAACACATTACATACAAAATAATTGTTTTTGAAGTTTTGGGGACTGTAGTCAGACTCCTGAGTGCTGGTTACCATATTATCCTAAAATAATTTTTTGTGGCATTTAGAGCTTTAGAATTTCTCATTCTAAATGTAGACTTGCCTATGAGGTCAGAAGCCTTGTGTGATACCATCACATTTATATTGTCCTAGAACTGCACTAGTGATAGACACATATTAAGTCTTGAAAAATGCTCTGATCGCTTCCTCTAACTTCAGGGTTATCTTACTGTCACTTACTGTTTTCCTATCCCTGAAGTATATTAATTTCTCCCAAGCTTATGCATTCCCCGCCTCAACCCTTCCATCTCTAGCAGTTTCATTCTCTTCGTTCATCCTGTCCTGGGCCATTACATTGTCTACTAGAGTTAGCCTGTAATACCATATTTGCCAGCAGGTGCTGCCATTTGCCACAAGATTTGCTAATTCTCAAAATTCCCTAAATCTGAGACTCCAGATTGTATAAAATAGTACAGTGCCTAATTTATCAACTTGGCAGGTTTGAAATGCTCTAAAATCAGTTACTTAAAATGAGTGATACTTGTAATGTGCTGCACAGTTTTAATGAGCAGAGCTCCACGGCTCCATTAAGACAACAGGAGACCACATTGGGAAAACAAGCAGCAAGGATGTGAGGTTAAGAGAATAGCAGGAAACCCACTTCTTGCCCATAAGATCCCAGTGGGAACACTATGTTCAGCAGACAATTGACTTTCTCATTGGCAAGTAAAAAGGACTCATCTTAGTGTCTTTCATATCTGTCCCTCCTCTTCATTTCCATTCAAGGTCAGCCCTATGTTACCTCCTATTAAAAAATCACTCTAGTAGCCTTACATCCTTTCTCCTGCCCACAAGCTCTTCCACTCCCAACCATGCTGTGCATAGCTGGAATAATCTTAAAATGATACTTTCTTAAAATGCTCGTGATGCCCATTACCAAGGCAAACCCTCTGCAGGCACCAAGGCCTTCTAATCCAGCCTGAAGTTATCTGTCCGACCTTACTTCTTATTCTCAGATTCTCCACATTGACAAGGCAGGGGATTTTATTCTTCCCCACAGATTAAGCTCCTTCCCATCTTGGTACCTTTGTGCCTGCTAATCCTCTAATCCACACACCTGAAATGCCCTCCTTCGTCTCTTAACCCCTTAGTCAACACTTCCACTATATTAATTTCCCAGGAGTGATTAAGTGTATGGAATATTGCTGGTTAGCATAATTCCTTCTCCCAGCATCCCTGGGAGCATCTGAAATATAAGACAAGCACTCTGTACCAGAACAATATTAATGAAGTACAACACTGTGTAGCACTTGTACACAACATGAAGTGGGCCGACAGCATACAGAGAATTCCTAAGGGACCTCAGTCAGCATAAGCTCTTCCACTTGGCCACAGTCATTTTGCATTCCCAGCTGAAATGTGATGTTGAAGGAGCCTCCTCACCTTCTCAGGACCCGTTTTGACTGCATGAGCAGAATCTCAGAGGTAACTGGGAGAACCCTCTGCTCTATTTTTAGCACCATCTTTACTCTCTGCCAGCACAACCCACATTTTCTTCCTCTCCTGCCTTCCTGAAAGTCATAGCCACACTTATGTTGTTGTCAGCTCCCACTACTCCGGACTTAAGACACATAAATCACGACATCCGCTGGGATCACCAGAAGGAAGGCTGACACCATAATGTTACCCTTTTCAATACCCTCATATGTTGGCCAAAGTCACTTCCTAACTGTAGTCAGTCCTTCAAGGGCCTCTCTGTCCCCTCCGTCTCTTCTATGATACATCTCTGATTTACTGTTTGGGGATGACATATGGTCTGTTTAGAATCAGAACTCAAAGGTTTAGATTCAAGTTCTAGCTCTGCTACTCCCTAGCTGATACATTCAAACCTCTTCCCTCAAAAGTAAAATGGGAATGATCATTCCTACAAGATCAAGAAGTGAGGAAAAGGAAAGACTGGACATGAAGTGCATTGAACAGTGTATAGCGCTCTACACAAGTAAAATGCCTTCTCTTTCTGCATTCACTCAGTAGCAGTCACAAACATAGTTCACCCCATGAGGCAGAGACCATATGAACAAAGCTCAAATCCTGGCAAGTAGGAGGAGCTCTCCACTTCATTTTTTTTTTTCTTAGCATCATTAAGCTGTAGAAACAAGAATTTATCCACCAGCTCTATCTGAATGCCATCCAGTGGACACAAAGTTCTTGTAACAACAGCAGAACTGCAAATACAAAGCATGAACCTCTGCTGGGATTGTCAACAATACACAAGGTAAGTCTTAGCCTTAGCAGGAGACAAATTAGTGGCCACCTATGTTGTACGATATGAAGAATTCTGGGTAAGGTCCTGGTTCTTAGTGACACACCCCCAGCCCCGCAGTTCCCCGCCCCAAACTTCATCATTAGAGCTTCATTTTTTCAAGCACTGGAGGGTGTTTATTTTACAAACATCCTTTATTAAATTGAAAGACCTTTGAGCAATAACTTTGTAAATCTCTTTCATCTCATACCTTAACAGAGTTTAGCAGAAGGTAAAGAAAAAGTAAAGTAGAGAATTAAAGGTTGTACTAGAAATCAAGAAGGGCAGGGAAGAGTTGGGGCTTTAGAGAGTCATACAAGCATCACAAAGCAAACCAGAGGGACCAAAGGCAAACTCTATACTCACCCTTCTTATGCTTTAGCCAGGCCTTGTTAATACATATTATTTGCTTGTTTTTCTTTGTGTATCCTACAGCTTACAATGAGCCTCAGTGAATGATGAAGACTACATTGGAGCAAAAGCAGAAAGAATGTGTATTTTTTAAGTTTCAAATATATCTCTGAAGTCACCTCTGCACGCACTGAGGCCGGGGGCGGGGGGGCAGGCACGGGGAGGAGGGGGCGGGCCGGAGTACCAAAGCCAATGTCTGAGTCTGGAGACGATGGGGCTTCCCAGCAGCAATGCCAATTCGGCGTGGCCCTGGAGGTGTGCCTCTTTGGACACATATCGGAGCCCTGCATAGCTGTGTCTGCTCCTCACCGTGCTTCCTTTTCTATCCGCAGTATTTAGAAAGATGAGAGACAACGCTGCGAAGAACACAAAGGCTTTTGCAAACCGTCTCTGGCTTCATATTCAAAGCTGTCGCTATCAGGGTTGGATTTAGCAACTTGGGATTCGTTTGATAGGACCACCCCTGTCGGTGGCCATCTGGAGTCTTTGGGAGAATTTTTAAAGAGGCACACTGCCTGGAGAGCATTTTGTAGTGGAGAAAGCACTGGCATTTGATTCAGGAAGCCTGGGTTTGAACCCACTGGCAGCAGCTAAGTGACCTTGGACCATCCCAATGCACTTCCTTGAACCTCTGTTTCTTCATCAGTTAAGTGAATTGACAATTCCATGTGAGATTTAATAGTCTAGGGCAGAGCTTTGCCAAGTGGTCTCTAGATGCATGAGCATCACCTAGAAACTTCGCAGAATTGCACATGTCATCCCCCACTCTGGCCTCCTGAAACAGAAAGTATGGGAGTAGGGTCCAGCAATCTGTGTTACCCTCCAGGTAATTCTGATAGTGTGAGAACGACTGCTGTAGCATTCTAGTACTCTCTTTCTGTTTCCTCTCTGGGTGTCCCTGGGCAGCACTGACTTACAGTTGGTCAAAGCTACCCTGGAGGCCAAGGGAAGCATTCACTTGCAAAAGCAGACTGACCAGGCAGCTGAACAGGTCCCCATCAGGGTCTAGACAGGGACGAAGGGGGAGAGCCCTTCATCACTTCCCCAGACACTTCCCATGGCCAAAGTTCCAGAAAACTCTGAGGCTGTCTACAAAACAGACGTTTTTTTGGCCGTGTTCTTGCAGCACATTGCGACATCAAAAGTAGCAAGAGCAAAAACAGCATCTGTTAATGATGCCAACCTCTCTTTTGACTATTTTTGTCTCTGATACCCATAGATACATGTCACTAGGGCTGGGCAAGGAAAATTGCTTTCTTCATTTTCATTTTTTTTGTTTTTCCTTCTACCTTTCCTGACAGCCTTTTGTTTCCTCTAAGTTATCAGGGACAACCTGCAAGTGTTGTGCTGGGTTCCACCAGGGAACTGTGGTTTCCTAGCAACAGCCAGGGCCTGCTGGGCCCTTCTCTGAGTCACCAGCTCTGGGCAGCTCCTGATAAGCCCAGCTGCTTGCAGAGGAACCCTCTGTGGACCCCACACAGGAGTCTGCCTGTGCACACCTCCTTCACAGGGCACAGTGTCTATAGGGGCTAGACCATCAAAAGGACCCAAAGAATGACATAAATATGGCACTCTTTTTTCTAAGCTAAATGGATCTTGCGTCTTGATTATTGTATGAGGTGTTGAAGAAGGAAAGAAAAGAGGGAGGGAAGGAAGAGCAGGGAGGAAAGAAATGTTTTCAACGAACATCTCTGAGCATCTGCAGGGTATCCTTTAGCTACATACAGGAGAAGCAAAGTCAAATAAGAGGTGGTCCATGACCTCCGGAAGCTTATGGTCTAATAGGGAAGATAGTTCAGCATTCCGTCATGATAGATGTCATATGGAAGACTACTGTTTCCATGACTGAGCATAACTGAAGGGCTTCATAAACCATAATAAGACCTCTTTCAGTTTTGTAATGTTTGTGCATTCCTATCATTGAGACTGCCAAATGTGTTAGGATTAAGTCATATATAGTGTGGTTCTTAATGTGTTTAATCTCTGTATCTGGGATTGTTTTAACCATCTTATTCTTAATGCCAGGTATTTGGGCCTTTTCTCACTATTTTGTGTATTAGGTCTGAGTGTTTGTCTCTTTTATTGATCTTTTTGAAATAGGTTCTATTGATTCCACTTTTCTTTTAAATGTATTGATTTCTGGTTTTTGTTTTTATTGATTCCTTTCTCTCACTTTCCTACAGTTATATTTGTTTTTTTATGTTCTCTTGAGTTGAAGCCATAATTGAATCCATTTATTTTCCTTTTTCTTGTTTATTAACAAAAGCACTTAAAGCTGCAAATATCTCTGATTTCAGGTTTGGCTGCTGCCATGTGTCTTAAAATGAAGTCTTATGGAAGGTGCTTATTTACTTTTGCCTGCTTCATCTATCACAGGGACTAACATCCCCCTCTACGATTGTGGCTCTTGTTATATTTCTAAGAGGTTTGATAAATACACCTGATGCCATGCTGTTTAGCACTTAAAGTTTCAATGATTCTTTCATGTTTGTTATGGGCTGCACCTATGAGCAATAGGAAGAAAGAAAGAAAGAAAGAAAAGAAAGAAAGAAGGAAAGAAAGAAAGAAAGAAAGAAAGAAAGAAAGAAAGAAAGAAAGAAAGAAAGATAGAAAGAAAGAAAAGAGAGGAGAGGAGAGGAAGGAAGGAGAGAAGGAAGGAGGCAAGGAGGAAAAGAAAGGAAAATCCTTCATTTCATTTAAAGCCTGAGCCTTGAATTCTCCAACATCTGATATTAATGTTGTCAGCCCTGATTTACTTTTACTGTCTATACCTTCCTTGACTTTAACATAGAAGAATGTCTTGTATTTCGATGCTATGTGTTTGGCCCTGGACCCGTTTTCCCTCTGATTTATTTCTCTTTCTCTTACTCAGCTCTTCCTCACAGTGGGGCCCCTACAGATTGCCAGCTGGCTCCCAGCTGGGTTTGGTCAACAGTAGAAACCCATGGTAAAAAGAGATAAGTCAGGGAATTCCTCTCCCTCCGCCTCTCATGTGTTTTTTCTGCAATAGCTATAGCTCCTCTCTGGCTCCAGCCCTTGCTGAATGGGACTGTCCTGCTTCTAGCTTCTGCCAAGTGATGCCAGGAAATCTGCCTTCTCCCTTTTGTCTTTCTCCCAGAAGTGGAGAGCAGCTTCCTGAGGTTGCTAATCTCTGGGCTGCCACACTGTTCCCTGTTTAACTTTACTCTTCCATCTCCTCTGTAACCAATTTTTGCATTAAGTTCCCTCTCTGGTAAATATTTAGGTGGTTTATATTTTCTTGAAAGAGACTTGATATTTCCATTTTTTAAAAATTTTAATATGAAATTTAACCTATTCATTTTTACAGCCAATACTGCGGGTTGACTTCCTTATCACCCATTGCAAACCCCTTTGTCCTTACCTTCCTCTGGTACAAAGGCTGCAAAACCAAACCCTAAGCTCTCCTGTACCAAGCACGCTCATGCGGTACCATGAGACATAAATAGAAATAAACTGAAGATTTAGGGGAAGGCGTTGTTTGCCAAATATCTATATTTGGTACTTAGTACAGGGATTGCCCTTTCCTTCTCTAGCCCTTCTTAATTCCTGTCTGGAGAGTGGATCTGATGGCTGGAGCTTTCGCAGCCATTACGAAACTATCAGGAAAAGACAAATAGAAAGAGTACACTGAGCCATGACACCCTTGGACAACTGGACCTATATCAGCAACCTCCAGACTTCCCGTTACAAAAGAGGAAAAAAAAATTATAGATTATCTGTTATTCTCAGTAGGATGCAGTTTCTAACTCAACATTTCCCCAAAGGATGTAATTGGCATTTGGGGCCAGCCAGTTCTTTTTGTGTGGGTGTAGACCTGCAAATTGCAAAATATTAGCATCCTTGGTGCCAGGTGCTAAATGCCAGTAGCACTATTCAAATTCTTGTGCAAATCAAGGTCTCCTGCTATACATTTCCAAATACCTTTGTAAGAGATAGAGTCACATCCTCTCCAAAAAAACAATGCACATACACAGCTCACATGTACAGCTTTCTTTTGCTTTTTGAATCATTATAGAAGTTACATGGATCCACCCTCTCCCCCACTAGAAACTCATCAGTCTTCTGATGGAATCATTGTTGTAAGGACATGAGGTTAGATATTTATTACACTTTTGGGGGAGTGTGAAAGGTTTTAAAAATAAAGTACATGAATAATATAACAAACACCCATGTATCCACTATTCAGAATTAACAAATGTTAACATTCTGTCACTTTGCTACAGATTTTTTCAAATAAAAGAAGTAAAAACATTATAAAATTGAAGTCATTTATTCCAGTCCATAATCTCAAAACTCTCCTGCTCCTCTTCCCCAGAGGTAAACACTTGAGAATTTGGCATGTTTCCACTTAGTTCTTGCTTCTTACTGTGTATGTAGGCATACACAATTCGTAGTAATGTGGGTGTAACTTTGAGTGCTTGTTAAATATACACAAATGCTAGCATGTTATACATACCATTCTGGAATTTGCTCTTTCAGAAACTTTAAGTTTTTGATATTTAGTTAAAATACAAATGTAGTTCACGAATTTTATCTGATGTGTATTATTAAAGTGAATGAATTAATCACAGTATATTTATTCCTTTTTGATGGACATTTGTTTCCAACTTTTCACTATTCTAAGCAATACCTCATGAACACCCTTGAGAAGTTCCTGGGGGCACATTTACAAGAGCTTCTTTAGAGCACGTACCTAGTAGTGGAATTGCTGAATCATGGGGTATGCACATCTTTAACTTTGCTTGATATTCCAAACTCTCCAAAGTATTACTACTAATTTCAATTCCCACCAACTGACTAAGAGAGTTCCTGTTTCCCCATATGGTCACCAACACTTGGTACTGTCAGACATATTGGTCTTATCTTTGGCAATTAGATCGATGGATGGGAATTGGTAAGTCTTGCTATTTTAATTTGTAATTTTCTTGATTATTTGTTAGATGGAGCATCTTTTGGGGAAGGGCATTTGGCTCTTATTTCCTTCAAATTGCCATACGTTCTGTTTTTGTTTCATCTTTCTCTCCAATTGTCTTTTTATTTTTGATGCATGGGAGTTACAAATTCTACCTGATTATAGACATTTCACAGACTTTTCATTCATTTGTTAAGCACCTACAATATGCCAGGCACTATTCTAAGCCTGCGGGTAAAATAGTAAACAAATCAGACAAAATTCATATACTCACAGAACTTCTATTTATTTCCTCCTTCTTCTCTCACACTCCCAAGTTTTTATCGAAATAAGCCATCTTTTTAGACCCAGATTATTATGATTTTTAATATCTTTGCTAAATTTTATATGTTAACAGCAGTTATTTATACACTAACCCTAAATCTTACTGGAAGTTCTGGGATGCTCTGGCTTCCTCCAATTTGAATTGCTTATTTTGATTTTCTTTTTTTCTTGAATTGCTACAGGACTTCTTCAAGGAATTTTTCTCAGGAAGAGGAATATGTTATGAGTTCTTGAATGTCTGAGAATAGATTTTTCTATTGTCTTCACACATAAACCAAATAAGAAATTCTTGGACAATAATCTTTTCCTTCAAAAGTCTATATATGTTATTCCCTGTCTTCCAGCAATTAGTATGATGGAAAAGTAGTATTTTCCCCCTTTTTCCCCCTTTTAGATCATTTGTTTAGTTTGTTTGTGGTTTTTTTCTGAGTACAGGAAGGAACCTGCATTGAGTTCTAGTGTAGGAGTCTGTACACTAATTTTACCTGATTCCTGCTAAGTCCTTTCCATCTAAAACTCAAATGTTTCTTTAAGTTAAGCATTTTTCTCCTACTATTTTCTTATTGTTACCATTTCTGTAATTGCTCTCTTTTTGGTATTTTTATTATACCTATATCAGGGTTTTTTGATTTATCTCCCGTACATCCTTCCTTTACACAATTTATCATTAAATTTGTGTATTTTCCTCTTCATTCTAGGAGAATTTCTCAACCTAATCATTTAATTCACCAATTTAATCTACTGCAGGATTCAATTTTCTCTGTGCTGCCTTTATTTAAAATTTTAATTTAAGGATTATATTTCTGATCATATGGCAATACTTTGTAACCTCGGCTTGTTTAGTTTTCATAAACTTGTACTGAGATATTGAAAGGAACTGGTGACTCACCTAAGTCTTTTCTTTTTCTGCTTTCTTGGAATAAGTCCATTCAGAGGAGTGATTTCCCCTGATTGCTCTGACTGTCCTCCCTTGTTTGAATACTTTGAATAATTGTTGAATAATTTCTCAGACCCAGGGGTTTTTCCCTATTTTCCCATTCTTGCAGATCCTTGACTGCAGCAGGTTCTCTTCTGTCTTGCCTCCAGATCTTTGTGTATGTTGCGAACACCTGAATGAAACCCTCATCCTAGCATAATGCCTGTCACATAGTAAGTGTTCAACAAAGATTTGAATTTAACAAATGAATATCTAACTTTTCCTGTCTAGGGATTCGAAAAATGGCTTATCAGATGCTATACCAATCTCTTCAAACTGTTCAGTTTCAGACAAAGGAGGAAGGGAAATTTTCATATTTTTGTTGCTTTATTTTTGCAAGATTTGCTGTCTAAGTTGTACCCAGAAGTTAGGAAAGAGCATATGCAAGAAAATTTGTGTGCTTAGTAGATGCTTTTCTGCATTTGATGTGGTCCCCCAAGCCTGCCCCTTCTCTGACTGGCACATCTTTCCTCAGTACAACCCTGGTCTGATGATGCGTTCATTTTACTTGACGTGGCAGATCATAGCAAGAGCAGAGTCTAGATCCAACTTCCCAAGGTCATTTGTACAGTTCAGGGATAACTCACATTTTCTTGAGCACCTGTAGGTCTGAGCTTGGGGATTATCTGGGACTCTGTTGAGGGAACCTAGCCGCTTACTTTCCAGGTGAATCTTTCCTTCATATGTGTTAAATCACATCTGGGTCAGTACTTCCTTAAATCCATTTTTAAAGTTTTTGATCAAGCTTGTATTCACTTCCTAGGGCTATTGTAACAAATTGTCACAAACTGGGTGACTTAAAATAATAGAAGTTCATTCTCTCACAGTTCTGGAGGCTAGAAGTCCAAAATTAAGGTTTGGACAGGGTCATGCCCCCTCTGGAGGCTCTATGGAAGAATTCTTCCTTGTCTTTCTTTAGCTTCTGCCAATTGCCAGCAATCCTTGGCATTCCTTGGCTCACAACTGCACCACTCCAATCTCTGCCTCCAGCACTTCATGACCTTCTTTCCTGTATATTCTGTTTCAAATATCCCTCTTCTTACAAACACACCAGTCACTAGATCAGAAGCCACCTACTCCACTGAGACTTCGTCTTAGTTTGCCCACATCTACAAAGACTCTCTTTTCCAATACGGCCACATTTGTAGGTGCTGGGGGTTAGGAACTGAACACACCATATTTTAAAAGATTTTATTTATTTATTTGACAGAGAGAGAGAGAGAGAGAGAGAGAGACAGCGAGAGAGGGAACACAAGCAAGGGGAGTGGGAGAAGGAGAAGGAGGTTTCCCGCCGAGCAGGGAGCCTGATGTGGGGCTTGATCCCAGGACCCCAGGATCATGACCTGAGCCAAAGGCAGATGCTTAACAACTGAGCCATCCAGGCACCCCTTGAACATATCATTTTGAGGGATATAACTCAACTCCCATCAAAGCTTTTAAAAGCATTTTAAAAAAATAAGAGTCAGTAAAACTCTAAATCTAGTTTTATATAAACTGTATCTTATAAAGTTTTCTTAAAGTTTCTGGCCTCAGGTTGTTTCATTTTCTGCTTTCCAGCTCTGCTATGGGTGTTTTCTAATATTTTTTTGGTCATTTCAAAAGAAATTGAGTGGAAAGAAGGAGACTGAGAGATGCGCTATCTTAAGTTACTGTCTTAAAGTGGAATAATGTTATCTCACAAATTTATCAACATTCATTTATTGATAAATATTAAATGAGATTAGTAATGGGCACTAGGAAGAATAGTGGTACTGTGGCTTTTGGCTATTATAGAAATACAGACAAAATGGCTAATGATGTCGAAAATCTCTGCCCTGATAGCTTACCGAGAGCAACAGCTGAAGGCACACTCCATCCTCAACTAAAGAGTAGTTTTCCCCCAGAGAACATGCTTATGTGCCTAGCTTAGAAAATATCTAAGGGTGTTTCTCAAAAATTTTCCAAAGTCAGTAAAAATGGAAAGATAATGTGCAGTGATATTTTCTCATTCTTCCTGCTGAAGGGAGAAGGGACACCCCGAGGGACAGGTTGAACTTTGGGAGCACTGTAGAGTGGGCAGCTGGGGTGAGGAGAATGACTGGAGATGGAGAGAAAAAGCATCTTCTCTTCTCTGTGCCCACACCTCCCCAGGCAGACTCATTTTATTTAATGTTCACGCGAGTGTGCAAGGTGAGTGGCCTTCATTCTGTTTTTAGAGAGGAGGGACCAGGCTCAAAGGGATTAATGTGCCCAGGGTCATATGATTGGGAAATGGCAGAAGGCAAGGAGTGCCGAAATGCTGGCTGGAGCAGTGAGGTGGGGATCACATACCTCAGACACAGCTCTGAAATCAGACACGCTCCTTCCAGCCTTGCCTCTGCTGAGTACCAATCAACTGAGCAGCTTTGAGCAAGCACCTATCTTCTCTGGGCCTTGGTCAGCTCATCTGCAAAATGGGAATGATGCCTACCTCAGTGGGGTTACACGAGATAAAAATAGGTGATACCTGCTTCAAGAGAACATCAGTTCTCTTTGCCCACTTATTCCAACCTAGAAGGGAACGTGCCCCTAGGGGAGTTCCCACTTGCCCAACTTTGTTTATTAACAATACTTTTTCTTTTCATTTCAAAACGCTTTCACGTGCATTATCCTAGTTGATCCTGTTTAGGAAAGCCTAACACCCCTTCCACTGCCCTGCCAGATGAGAAAAACAGTCTCAGAAGCCTTGAGAAATCCTCCCAAGGTCGCAGAGCTCCAGCTGGAACTGGGCTCCAGATCACCTGATTTCCAGTTAGAGCTACACCTAATGGAGCAGTCCCGCAGCATCACATTTGCTGAATTACAAAGTGCTGTAGCTGTACATCAAAGCCAAAAGCTATAATAAGCTGCTATAGCAGCAATTGGTGGTTGAGTTTCTATTGACCTGTTTGCTGTCCATCCTGACTCCGGCATCAACTATCTCACCCATTCTGTGTATAATACGGGGCTTCAATAAAAAGCCAGGTGGGGACCATCCATCAGTGTCACCTCCTGTGTCTGGGGGTCCTCTTGGAGGCAGGAGTGGTGGAGAACCCTGCCCACGGTCTGTGAGCTGGGAAGCAGGTTCACATAACATTTGAACTGCTATGCTGTGGGGACTCAGCTACCTAACCCCACCTTTCAGATAGAGCCTTATTTAGGAAAGAGAAATGAAGACCCCTGTCCCCTTAACCCCAAAAATAAAATGAAAAATGATTGTAAATTATTATAAATAATATGGAGTAAATAAAAATTATGTGAAAATCTTGCTAGTTATTATTACTTACCTTCCACGTTCAGATTTCTACACCTATTATTTAATATCTCCATGTCACACACACACACACACACACACACACACACACAGAGTCTAACTCAAGTTCAAGTTTGATGGTGTACATTTATTTTGACTTTCACAGAAAACAAGGCAAATGTTAAATCCGTCTCCCCATTTGGATGCGAATCAATAATTTTTGAGAGTCTTAATACTAGGAGACAAGATCCAGAGTAACACTCAGTTAAAATGCTGCACGACCAGCCTCATTTCCATTGCAATATCTTAAGCTCCTGGTTGTTAAACCTTCTGTGGTGGGAATCCTTTGCTTACTATTCCCCTCATGTGCAGCTTGCACGATTAGCTGCTCAAACGTGAGCCATGCCTTATGCCAAGGTGATCTCAGGCTATTGCACACGTTACGCAGACAATGCATATAAGGGGAATAAATCTCAATGACCCTAAAATCTTTTCCTCATAATCAGTTTCCTTTCCTATAACTGCATCTCTCTGGGGTTTTACTGTAACAAATAAGTTAATGTAGGAGAGGAAACAGATGGGCTTGACTGCATTCTCGGATTTTTATAAAGCAACCCATTTTGGAAAGTGTAAGTGAGACTTTGTCTACAAATTCCCCAAAGGCATGAATAAAGAATGGGAATTTGGGTCCCAAAATAGCAAGGAAGGACAATAATTATGGTTTCAACCCACAAGTGGCCTGGAAGTCCAATCAGCAGCACCGAGGTTCCAAGTGCTAGTTCCAGGATGGTTCCTAACTCACTTCATGATGTTGCACTCATCGGTTAACAGCTCCACACTGGGTTAGCGTTTTCGTTTGCCTCACAGACTTGATATAAGAAATACCTATTCTAAGTGAACATGTCACCTTTCACTAGCTACTGGAAGAGTTTTGTGTGGTGTCTTAGAGAAAAGTTTAAGACTCAGTTCCATTTAAAAAAACAACATATTGGGGTGCCTGGGTGGCTCAGTGAGTTAAGCCTCTGCCTTTGGCTCAGGTCATGATCCCAGGGTCCTGAGATTGAGCCCCACATTGGGCTCTCTGCTCAGTGGGGAGCCGCTTCCCTTCCTCTCTCTCTGCCTGCCTCTTCACCTACTTGTGATCTCTGTCAAATAAATAAATAAGTAATCTTTTAAAAAAAAACATTGTCATCAACTGCCCACTTCCATGATTCAGGATGATGGTGGTATGCTGGGGTTGAGGTGGGAGTAGATAGGAAAGGAGAAATATCAAAAGTACCAGCCTGCCCCTTCTTTTCTGAGAACTGTCCCACAGTGAGCCTCTGCATGGCTGTGCCATGTGACCATCTACTCCCGTTCCACTGCCTGCCTCATCCCAAGTCATACTGAGTAGTGTAGAAATCTGCCCCAAAGGAAACCCACCCTGAAGTAGAAATGGAGTAACCAGGCTCTTCTCCGAGAAATTTGAAACTGAGAGGCATTGGGCTTCATCACACACTGCTGGTAGGAATGCACAATGATGCAGTCACCATGGAAAACAGTATGGCACTTCCTCAAATCGTTCAACATGGAATTTCTGTAGGACCCAGCAATTCTACTCGTAGGTATATATTCAAGAGAACTGAAAACATACGTTTCCACTAAAACTCGCACACAAATGTTTGGAGCAGCAGTATTGATAATAACCAAAAAGTAGAAACAACCCAAATGTCCGTTAGCAGACAGATGGCTAAACAAAATGTAGTATGTCCATAAACTAGAACATTATGTAGCTGTAAAAAGTAACGAAATACTTTGACACCCTGCAACATGGATGAAATTTGAAAGCATTACACTGAGTGAAGGAAGCAGACACGAAAGGCCTTATAGTGTAGGATCACATTTACATGAGATGAGTAGAATAGGCAAATCCATGGAGACAGAAAGTAGATTTGTGGTTACTAGGAAATGGAGGGAGGGGACGTTTGGGACTAGCTGCCAATAGGCATGAGGTTTCTTCTGAAGGGGACAGAAATGTTCTGGAATTAGTAGTGATGGTTGCACAACCTAATGAATATCCTAAAAACCACTGAAGTGTACACTGTAAAATGATGCATCCTACATTATATGAGGTATACGTCAACTTTTTAAAAAATACTATACTAAAAGAAAACTTCTGCACCTCAACACTGCACCAAGAAGTTAAAAGCACTTCCCAGGTTTCTTAGGGCATCACATGAAAATGGAACTACCCTTAAGTACCAAATCCCTGATTTTACTGAAGAAAATAGAAGTTCATTTTTACTTGGTTGGCCCGCTTTCACTGGAAAAGCCATGAAGCCCAAACATGGCAGAAACTTAGAGTCACAAATGTCTTGCCCAAGGGACAGAGGGCACGGAGGACATAGCACAGGCTGGGTCATGTGACTCCTTAGTCAGGGCCTGAAGGAAGCCGAAGCCAAGTAAAGGCCAGCCACCCAGAGAACTCTTCTCATATCCTCTTCCCTCATCTGCTTACCCTGAGGGTAATCTTATTTCCCACTAAAGGCCTACATGGTAAATGTTAGGGAAGACACCCTGTCAAATATAGTAGAGAGGGTTGAACCATTCCAACATCGGTCCTTTTTTTTTTTTTTTAAATCACCTACATAAGAATTTAGCTTTTCTCCCAAAGTATAAAATAATGTGATATATGATAGGAGACAGGCTTGGTGAGCACCTTCCTTAATAGCATCCATGAAAATTAACTTTCATTGATTTGCCATTAAAAATTCTACATCCAGAACTACTTTGGATAATGATTTACTGGGTAAGGTTGATTTTGAGTCATGAGCTGGCAGGTGCATAGGTACAAATATAGCAGAGAACGCAGTCCTTTTAAGGATGCTGGGAGGTGCCTAAATTCAGCATCACTATTAACCCTAAGGCTCCTGAAGATTGGAATCTCTGCATCTTCCAGAGACATAGCCTACAGAAACTGGTGCTTGCAAAATCAGGATGTTGCCAGTGAGGTCCCTGGACCTTGGCCTAAATCTCATTTGAATAATTACATTTTGTTCCACCCTGAGTCGGTAGAGGCCCCTGATTAATAATCAGCATTTGTTACATGCCAGTGAAGGGTTTGCTGCTATAAATAGACAGAGTTAACAATCTAATTAACTCTAGGACCTGGCAAGATGAACACACCATTCAGGGAGAAAGATAGTTGATAATATTTTTAAGGCCTGTGAGCACTGAGCTGTCCCTGACCCTAATCCATTAGCAGTTACTGTCAAAGGTCACTCTGTTAACCCTCATATTTAAAAACCCTTTCCAAAAGTTGCCACCTTTTCTTCCTGGAGGCAGGCATTTCAGCAATAAATATTCTATAATGATATGATAGAACCTTGAGGCACTTAAGAATAAAATGTGGCTGGAGAAGCATACGTCACAGTCATTCTCATTCCCTAACTGTTGATAGTCCGCAGCCTTTGGACTTGCCATCCTCAACAACCAAGCTCCTACCTCTGGTGGCTAGGCAGGAACAATCATGCCATCGTTTTTTGAACATCAGTGTTTGGATCTTGTGGAATGTCTTTGAGGCTTTCATCTCCCCAGGCATAATAAAATCAAATCTAGTATAGGGTCTCCTGGGCAGAGAGTGTGCTCTATTAAGCAATTTATAATCTGAAGTTCACAACCTGATTTCCTCATGGAGTATCCAAATTTAGTCTAATATTGAATTAAAAGGAGCATTTTGCTGGCAGTAGCATTTCCATCTTCTTTTTTCCCTCTCATAGTTTACTAACGATGATATGTCTTCTTGCCTTGTTCTGATCTCCAATGGAGAATGACTGACCTCTAGAGTATTAAGCCAACCAAACTGTGATCTCACTGTGCAGCCAATCTCTGGCACATACAGAGGGTCTTAAAGACAGGGTCTTGGGTGCTCACACATAATCTACATGCAGATAGCATCCTAGTGACTATTAGCCAGGGGCCTGAGGTTCATCTCCTTATTTGACCTTGGATTATGTATTTCTTTCCTTTCTTATTTTCAAGCCTCTCTCCTGAGCGGTGCTTATCTATTGTGTTGGGCCTCTGCCTTCACTGCTGTGTCAAACGCCACCAAGGGCACCCTAATGACAAAAATCTCATTTCCATACTTTTGTTGAAGCATCTGCCATCACCCAACACCTTTTTTTTGGTTTTGTTTTGTTTTATTTATTTGACAGAGAGAGAGAGATCACAAGTAGGCAGAGAGGCAGGCAGAGAGAGAGAGAGAGAAGCAGGCTCCCCGCTGAGCAGAGAGCCCGATGTGGGGCTCGATCCCAGGACCCTGAGATCATGACCTGAGCTGAAGGCAGAGGCTTTAACCCACTGAGCCACCCAGGTATCCCTACCCATCTTTACGTTCCATCTTTACGTTTTTTACATTCCATTCCATCTTTACGTTTTTTACATTCCATCTTTACGTTCCATCTAGTTTTCTCCTCTTAGTTCAATTAACATTCTTTTGGTTTCCTCTAACCTTGGTGATGGGTTGCCAGATTTAGCAAATAAAACTACAGGACATTCAGTTAACTCTGATCTCAGATAAATATGCATGGGGCATATTTATACTGAAATGTTCTTTGTTGTTTATCTGAAATTCAAATCTAACTGTGCATCCTATATTTTATCTGGCAACTCTACTTGGTGATGATATTTCTCTGCCACTTTCTATCCAGGCTTTAGTCTTTGTCCTTATTATTTCCTTTTTCTTCACTTGCCCCTCTCTGAATTTATCTGTTTCACTAAGCTCAACCATCATATGGCTTCTAGATCACCTCTCTCCTTCCTCTGAACTCCTTAAACATATTCAGCAATTTAACAAGCTTACTTGTCACTTATATCTATTCTATTGTCTTGAATTACTATTTGAATCTTCCAAGTGTTTTTTATCACTTACATTTGATTTTAAATTCCTGGAGGTCAGAATTCCTCTATGTACCCCAAGGCCTGCCGCATAGCTTTCATGGATGGGCTGCCAACAAATGTGTAAAATTCCAACCCTGGGTTTCTATTCATCAAATGAATCCCTTTCATTTTTATGCAATGCTCCCTGGAAATCCTACCACTACATTTCCTTAGTCCATTCACTCTCCCACTCTCCTAGGATGTCACACCTCTTCATAATTCTAGCTCTTCCCCCTCACTCTTAGCTGATGGTCTTGCTTCCTACTTTGCCGAGAAAAGAGAAACATTCAGAGAAAAATTCCACATGCTCTCCCTTGTAGAACAAACAAACACCAGCATGTGCGCTCATATACCCCTCCTTCCCTCCTGTGACAATGAATCTACTCCAGGATCCTTTCCAAAGTTAACCCCTCCCTTGTTCATTGCATCTCATCTCTCCCACTGACTCAAGGACATCACCTCAGCAATGCTCCTTTCTCTCCTCTGTATAATCAAGTGATCCTTTCTATAGGATCCTTACCATTAACATGTACCAATATTTTCCCCCTTCACAAGCAAGCAAGCAAACCAACCTCTCTCTCCCATGACATCAAATTGCTCTCCAACTACCACACAATTTTTCTGTTCCCTTTCCAGCAAAACTCTCCCAACAGGTCTGTATTTTCTGTCTCCACTTCCTCTCCTACCATTTTCTCCTGAATCTACTCGCAGTAAGGATCAGGTTCCACCTACACCTAAACTGTTTTGTCAGGGCTACCTATTAATTGCTTCCAAATTATCATATTGGGTGAAAACAACTTTGTTTCATCTAACTCAATCAGTCAGTCATATGTGAATTGAGTTCATTGCTTTACCAATTGTCCCTCTCTTTTCTGTGTAATAGGTTTTGAAATGTTCTTAAAATAGCATCTTCCCTCAGCTTCTACACCACCACTCCCTTTTTGTTTTCCTCTTACCTCACTGGTGGGCCTCTTCCCTCAGCGTCAGACTCATATGTCCATTTGTGTACGTGATATCTCTACTTAGAAGTTTGCAATGAACCTCATGCTAAAATGCCCCAAACTAAACTGGTTTCTCCACTCTTGCCCCAAACCTGCTCTCCCTCAGAATTCACCATCTTACTAACTCTTAAGTCCATTCTTCCAAGTGCTCATATAAAAAACCTTGAAGTCATTCTTGACACCTCATTTTTTCCCACACCTAACAACCAATCAACTGCAAATCCTGTCATTTCTACCCTAAAATTTTTTTCCGATCTGACCATTGTCACTACCTCCACCTCTTGCCTACATGTATTTTTGCATCCATAAGTGAAAGAATAAAACTGTATATGGTATAGTTTAATAGATTAGCCTGCTCTCAGCTGAAGTGTTCTGAAAGAACCACATGTTTAAGAGTGAGAAAACAAAGGTTTATTCATTCCTTTATTCATTCAACAAATGCATATTGATCATTCACTATGAACCATGTGTTTTCCTAAGCACATAGAGAGTGAGGAACAAAAAATCTTGCCACTAGTGTTTAACAGCTGTGATGCCATTAGCAAGTAAACACCCTCCCTAAATTTTGCATTGACTGGCAACATGAGATCAAAAACCTATCCACCTTGTAGGGTGATTGGGAAGAGCAAATAAGATAACATTTTTACCTGGATGTGCTTCGTAAATATTCTAGTGGTATGTAAATGTATTGACCCTCATAACAACTTAATGAAGCAGACAAGGCAGTATATTTTATAATAGTCCCATTTTTTAATTTAAAAATTGTATAAAAGTTCAGTGATTTGCTCCCAAATCAGAGCTAGTTAGAAGCAGAGCTAGAGCTGTATCTCAGGTCTTTTGGCCTGTGTTCTTGATCCGTGTTCACAGTATTCTTCCTTCCAGACAATTCAATTTATGTTGTGGGGATTAATGGAATTATATTTATAAAAGCCTTCAACATCTTTAGCCAAAGATATAGAGAAGTATCTGCATTCTTTTCCTAGGGCTGCCATGACTATCACAAATTCAGGGGCTTACAACAACAGAAATGTATTCTCTCACATTCTGGAGCCTACAGATCTGAAATCAAGGTGTCAGCAGGTAATGCTCCCTCTGAAGGCATTAGGAAAGAATCTTTCCTTGACTCTTACCAGCACATTTGCCTGCAATCTTTGGCTTTCCTTGCCTTGTAGAAGCTTCACTCCGATCTATTCCTCCATCATCATGTTACTTTCTCCCTAATTCTCTGTGTGTTTGTATCCAAATTCCCTCTTATCATGAGGACATCAGTCATTGGGCTAGGGCCCACCTTTATCCAGCAGGATCCCATCATGATTTGACTACATCTGCCAATGTAAGCCAAATTACATTTCCAAGTAAGGCCACTTACTTACCCAGGTACAGGAGGTTAAAATTTGAACACCTTTTTCGGGAATGCCATTTAACCCACAACAGTATTTAAAGGACCTAGAAACATCTTTCAAAGAACATGCCAGAAGGAAGTTAACATCGTTGGGAGGTAGGCATACCCAAAGACAGTCCAGCTGTGTGTGGATCAGATGAATGCCAGAGTTTCTTCTGCAACTGACAAACAAACACAGAGAATCAACCTTAAAGGCATGAAATTACCATCCTGGTGGGAAGGGGTTTGGCAAAATGCCCTGGTTTATCTGAGAGGCAGATTGAGTCATAAAGTAATCTACCTTAATCAGCATTATATAATCCCACCAAAGGACATACAATGAAAGCAATGATGCAAGGAGGGCAGAGCTCAGGGAGAAATCTTGCCCTACATTGTTACCCAGCACTATTGCCACAGCTGGCACACCTTTCAGTCTTCTCTGCCTCTAGCACCTTGCCCAGCGACTAACCCAGTTTAGTCAGACCTTCCAATGTTAAGGGAAGTTCTATATTTAGACAATGTTCCCTGCCTAAGGATGAACTGGACTGGCTTCAGTGTGACACCTTAACATAGCACTGTTCCTGCCCTTTGTGTTTGTTGGGGGAACCAGCAGCCTTTTCTGACATATGAACTTAGGGTGTTTTTAAAGCTAGAGAGACCCTGGAAACCCCTTTAATTTAACTCTTTCTTTTTACAGCATCCAAGCACAAACTGTGGAGCCACTACCTGAGTTTGAATCAGAGTCCCAACAATTTCTAGACTTCAGACCAATTCCTTAAGCTCTCATGTCTCTTATCTGTAACATGCAGGCGGTAGTAGTGGTATTTACCTGAACAGGTTATTGGAAGGACAGATGATCCACATAAAACATAAAGCAATGCCTGACACATGGCAAATACAAAGGAAATTTTAACCATTACTATTTTCATTGTTTCAGACGAGCACATGAAGGCTCAGAGACAGAATGGGAACTGCCCAGGTTAACCAGCATTCTAATACACGTTCAAGGCTGGAATTGGTCTGCTGGGGCCGTACCCTCTTATTTGGTCTACAGTTAGCACACTTACAGTAGCTCCTCTGAGATAGATAATAAAGGTAGAAACCACACTTCACCAGCTCTATGGCTCTGCTTAAGGTGTTTCCCAGATGACCTATTTGTCACTGTGAAAATTGGGAGGTGGGCCCAAGAGGATGGGATAAAAGCAGTGGCAGCAAGTTGGAATGGATGGTATGAGATTAAGAGTAGGGAAACCACTTAGTGCCCATTGCAGTAGCCCCACTGAAAAATCATTAAATGGGGAGGGAAGAAAGAATGGGAAAATGAAATTTATTAAAAAATCGTAATAAACAAAGTTTACTACTAGCAAAAGTACAAGGGCATGCAAATGAACAAATAAGTGTCTTCCAGGATAAAACCATGGTGGTAGGCTCCAAGTGTGTGAGATGGGTTTGTTAAAAGCATGGGGTCACATCAGCCAGTTAGAGGTTAGGAGGAGAGTAGGACCACAGAGATACTCAGGTGGAATCATACCCCGTTTCAGTAACTAATTGAATCACTTGAGGAATGCAAAGGGAAAACGGTAGGAGGATTTATTTTGCTCTGCATCCAAACAATGGAGGGCTGTCAAGCCCAAGAAAGCACCCAGTCTTCACAGCACAGGAGAGCCTTGCATGGTATTGAAAAGCAGGGAACCTTGGGGACAGGTACAAATGAATTTTCCTCAGGAAAAAAAAGAAACTAACTTTTTTTTTTAAATTTCTAAGCTCTAGACATGTCATTTCATCTAATCAAATGATAGGCCCCTGTATCAGACCTCAAAAGGTAAAGGGGTGAAGTGAGGGTATCCTCACTTTACAGAAAAGAGGAAAAATCGATAGAAAATGATAGATAATTGGATGTAGAGAAAAAGGGAAATGATACCTTGAGGATGAAGCCCAGATGGTGGGCACTTTCCTGAGTTTGGGATTAACAAAGCATGTCCAAGTTCACTCCTCATTTTTCCAAAGTACCTTAAAAGACTGGTAAATACAATAGGTAATAAATTTGTTTTTCATACCTGGTGTCTTATTTAATCTTCAAAACGTCCATGCTAGCTAGATTTATTCTTGTCTTTATTTTACAGATAAAGAAATCAAGACTCGAAGATAACAGAACTCTGGTTTTCTGATACCACATTACAAGACTTTCAGTCTATTAGGATGATTGATGATCTTGTGGGGAAGGAGAACCAAACATGGCAGAAATTGAGGAAGCCATACCCAGACCCTTTGGCTTCAAAATGCCATATCTAACTGGCAAGACCAGGAGAACATTCTAACTTCACTCTGTTCAGTTTGTCTAGGTTTGAAGCCCTTAGAATGTGGGTCTTTGGAAAATCCTGGAGCAAATTCATTCATTCATCCATCCATCCATCCATCCATCCATCCATCCATCCATCCAACCACTCATTTACACATTCAGAGATATTTTTGAGATCCTGCTATGGCCAGGCTGGTCTTGTTCTAAATGCTAGAGATACAGTCAAAGATAACACAGTCTAAGTCCCTGTGCTTTGGTGCCTAGATGGGGAGACAGATAATGAACAAATACATAAGATATCTTCAGATGGTGCTACAGAGAAAGTAAATCTAAGGCAACTGATACAGGGGATCTGAACAGTTATTCAGCACCATGAGGTAAAGAGGTCAGAGAACACACCCTCATCTACACAATATCTGAAGGAAAGGAATCAGTCTTGCTGAGATCTGGGCAAAGCACTTTCCAGGTAGAGAGGAGCCGATATAAAACCTGAGGTTGAGCCAAATCAGAGCTAAGGGAGGACAATAGAAGATGAGGCTAGAGAAGTAGTCAGAGAAAGTCTTTCAAAAGAAAACCAATGGGGGCACCTGGGTGGCTCAGTGGGGTAAGCCTCTGCCTTCGGCTCAGGTCGTGGTCTCAGGGTCCTGAGATCGAGCCCCACGTCGGGCTCTCTGCTCAGCAGGGAACCTGCTTCCCCCTTTCTCTCTGACTGTCTCTCTGCCTACTTGTGATCTCTCTCTCTGTCAAATAAATAAGATCTTAAAAAAAAAGAAAAAAGAAAAAAAAAAAAAGAAAACCAGTGGCAGGTTTCAGGCAAAAGAGCAATGGTATTTATTTTTATGTTTTTAAAAGATTCTTCTAGCTGTCTTATGTGGAATGGATAGAATGGCAACATGAATGACAGATGGGAGAACATTCTATAGTTAGACAGTTAGGAGAACATTCTATAGTCTACAATGGGAGATGATGTGGCTTGGATTAGGGTGAAAGCAGTGGAAATGGAGAGAGGTGAATAGTCATGGCATATCCCATATTTTGAGCAAAAAGCCAATGCACTAGATGCAGAGAGTGGCCTAAAAAAGGGACTCAGGCAAGGATAATTCATAGAGCTAAGTCCTTGCTGCCTATTCTGGTGAAAGAAAACACCTTTAAGCCTAGGCCATGAATGCTGTAAATCAGGGCAACTGAGGCTATATATAGAACTAGGAAAAGCTCAGGCTTTTGTGGCCAAACTATATTCAACTTCTGGTTTCACCACAAATAAATATGGAACTTTGGACAAATTTCCCTACATCTCTGTGCATATATTTCTTCATCTGTAAAATAGTGATATAAGGGCTTATTTCCTAAGATCATTACTAGATAAGTTATGGAAAACACTTAACACAGTAGTAGCATATAGTAAGTGCTCAATAAATGTTAGACTGCCATTATTATTCATTTTCATTAAAAAAATTTACAGGGAAACTATCACTTTTTTGTTCTCCTCTGTGCTGAGCTTCTGGGTCTCTTACTTCTTATCACACATTTAATCAGGCCACTCTCTTGGATCTGAAAGTGGCATCTCTATGCTTTGGGTCCACAAAAGCAAGGCAATTGATCACCCATTGTCTAGGTGCTCCCATCATGCCAATAAGCACAAGGTTTCTAAGTTTGCCCAGGCATCCTTGCCAGACATATCTGGCAGGTAGGACATTTTCACAGGCCACCCCTAGCTAACTCTCCTCAAGCCAACTAGGATTTCCTTGTGTATACTTGGCATGCTCAGAAGCACAACTCAAGTCTCAACACTACATAATACATTTCAGTACATAATACATTACGAAGCTTGGTTATTCATGAATGGAGTGATATTGTGATATAGTTGCATTAGTCATCTATCTGCTAGACAGCAACTTAAAAAAAATTTCTTTAACCATTACCTAGAGCTAGAAATATATCATGACCCAGTAAACAGTGTGTAATGGAAACACACCATCATGAAACATCCTTTATTTTTACCGTACGTGGTGCACTCTGAGTATTTCCTCGTGTCCCCACCACCACCACCCCCTTTTGTTTCAAATTCTGATCACAACCCATTAAAAGATTTCATGACCTATTAATAGGTCATGACTCACAGTTTGAAAAGCTATGCTGGAAGTCCACAACAAATTGTTTTATAGCTAAGTATGTATTTATTGCTCTAAACCTCCTTTCTCAGAAAGTTTCTGTTTCTCTAGTTTCACCCTGTGTAGTTTGCTATGATTTGCATGTGTTTGAACTCTCTACATCTGTAAAAGGCATTCATTGCTTGTAATTTTTCAAAGGATGCTTCTAACTCAAGTGTTAGCCCATCTGTTAAGACCTATTTATTGCTTTTTAAAAGAAAAAAATTAAAAGCAAATTAGGAATTCCAGGCTTACACTAACCAGGATTTTTTTTTCCCTTTGTAAAAGCCTTCCATCTGTCTGCCCTCTTTTGGACACAACTCAAATAGGAGCATGCATCTCATCAAATCAAATGTGGGCGCCATCAAAAAGCTGCCAAAATATCATGCCAGTTGCTTAATTTTTTTAAGGAGAATTAAAATCAGATTTAACATAATGAGTTGTTTGTTTTGTTGCTTTTCTTTCCATCCATTATAGAAACATGGAGCTCAATTTACTGCATATAAGTTT
Organism: Lutra lutra; assembly: GCF_902655055.1. Taxonomy (NCBI): domain Eukaryota; kingdom Metazoa; phylum Chordata; class Mammalia; order Carnivora; family Mustelidae; genus Lutra; species Lutra lutra. The sequence continues at coordinate 112,899,351 of NC_062284.1, forward strand.
ATGCAGTAACCTTCCAGAGGCAGTCCCAAGGTACACCAGTATAGATCTGGATAACACACTTCCACTGGGGCAGATTAGTAGTGGAGAAACAAACCATTGTGGAAATTGGTACCAAGAACTTTAACTCAGGGTAAAGGCAATTAGCTCCATCTGATTTGTTTTTCCTCTTTCCCAAGAGCCCAATTCAGAGGAGGTCAATACCTTCAAAATCCATTTGCAAGTCATTTAATTTTTTTTTAATATAAGTTCTATGCCCAACATGGGGCTTGAACTCATGACCCCGAGATCAAGAGTCACATGCTCCACCAACTAAGCCAGCCAGGCACTCCAAGTCATTTAATCTTTAACAGGTTCTCTTACTTCACCTAACTCTAAGATTTAAGATTATAGTGGTCAGGGCACCTGGGTGGCTCAGTCGGTTAAGCATCTGTCTGCGGCTCAGGTCATGATCTTAGGGTTCGGGGTCCGAGCCCCACATTCGGCTTTGTGCTTAGCAGGAAATCTGCTTCTTCCTTTCCCTCTGCCTCTCACCCCCCTGCCTGTGCTTATTCACTCTCTCTTTCTCATAAATAAACAATGATAAAAATACTATAAAACGATAGCAGTCTATTTCTTCCTCCAAAGGTCTTGTAAGAATAATCAGGAACTAAAGAGTTATGTGCAACTAGATAGAGTCCAAATTAATTATCAGGTGACAGAGCCTGAAGTCCCTTGGAGAGCCCTCCTCCTCCACAAATCAGTGGTCTTAAGACTCTGGTTTCAGGACTACTGCCCTACCATTACCAAGGACGTCATACCGGGAAGGGAGGGTCAAAGCAATGCAATGGTGAGGAGCAAAGACTCTGAAGTCAAGTGACACTTATGTTCAATTTTTGGCTTTACTAATTCGATCAAATCACCAATCTCTCTAAACCTCCAGTTTCTCTTTGCTGGAGGATTAAATGAGACTAACTCATATGGAGAACTCAGCACACTCTCTAGCAAAAGAAGAAGCCCACAAATGGCTGATGCTGTTATTGTTTCTGTTATTATTATGAAGAGAACTTACTCCAGTATCACGTAGGTATAGAGCAATCAAGACATTAAAAAGTCTGTAAAAAAGAAGAAAGATGAATATGATGAATAGGGTGGTAAAACCAAACGCTTAGATTTGAAAAGCAATGACACAACAGAAAACAAGAGATTGAAGGCAAAGAAGTAAGGCTGGGAATTATTTTAAATGGAGTATTTAGGAAGAATTACTTTCCTGAGTCAGTCTAATGTTCAGCGGTTGGGCCTTACTTAATCCTGCATATTATCTTCTAACCTAATCACAGGTTTACTAAAGTAGAAGCTTATTTTTTAATTTCCCTTCATGTCATTTTCATCTCTTCTTGCCACCTGCTCATTCTGAAGAATCCTCCACAAGAAAGCTAATTTTTATTTACTCAAAATATGTTTGTTAGGAACTCTATCACATCTCCACTAATCCGTTATTATTGTTCTGTGATGTTAAGTCACCTTCCCCTCCTCAGTTCTAATCAATGTACCTCTTGAATCTTCAAGTTTGAAGAGCCTGATCAAGTAAAAATAACTGTGGCAAAATTTTGGGTGGGTTTTAGCAGCTTTTCTTGACTTAGAGCATTTAGTATAATCTATTTACCTATCTGCCAATTTCATTAATAAAAATCTCGTCTCCACTTTTCAGTTCAGTTCATTGACTCTCGTCACGACACCTGACAGAGTTCTTTTTAGTGCATGGCTTCGAAAATATGTCTCCTGATTTCCTAGGCAAGGAGATCTTTCCAACCTAACTCAATCCACTTCTAAGATACACATATTTGTGGAAAATGAAATGTGTTTAGCTGTACTTCTCCAGTGATTTATTTGATTATTCAAGAAATTCTTTATCCTTATTTCTGATTGATCAGCATTTGGCTGTGGTCCCTCAGAGTCTCCATCAAGTAACTAATGACAAACAGAGAAAATGTGCCAAAGAAATTGTAATTTAAAGAAATCCTGCTTTTTAAGAAAATGTGTTTGTAAAGTGAGTATTATTTTATAATGTAAATATGTTTCCAATTTATCAAGGTTTATGTTGAGATTTCTGTAGAACATTTGTCTTAAAGGGGAACCTTAAGATTGTACCATAAAGAAAAAACAAGCCCATATTAAAATCACAGAAATACCCAGGGTCCTGGGATCGAGCCCCACATCAGGCTCTCTGCTCAGCAGGGAGCCTGCTTCCCTTCCTCTCTCTGCCTGCCTCTCTGCCTACCTGTGATCTCTGTCTGTCAAATAAATAAATAAAATCTTTAAAAAAAAATAAAATAAAATCACAGAAATGTCTCTTCTGTGAAGTCTTGGGCAAAGTATTTAGTGTCTCAGAACCTCTGCATCTTTATCTGTTAATAATGGCAATAATATCCACCTTGAGTGTTATAAAGCTTAGAAATGATAATGTTCCTGATACATAGTAGGCACTTAATAAAGGCTTGCTAGTATTATAACCAGAGTATCTAATAGAACATAAAAGAGGATGCTGAAGAAAAAGTCAAGCTGGAAAATTATTTTTAAATAAAGTAGTCAGGAAGAACTACTTTCATGAATTGATCAATATCATTTTAGTGCTAAGTCATTCATATTAAGCAGTCATCCACTGTCCATCGGTATGACCTTTTGGTGGAAACCCTAAATATTTAGATGTCTGTCTTTGCCACCATGTTGATTTCCTTCTGTGTCACTTTTATTCAATCTTGTTTGATTTGCACAGGAATTATCAGGGCCTCGTCCTTTAGTGGAGGCTAGAACTGATATTTGTTAATTTGATGGCCAAGCAAGATTAAAGGAGATAAAGCAGGGCTAGCATCTTAAGTGCTCACTTAATATTGTCATTATTTCCTAACTGGTAGACATGGTTAGACAACATGGCCTCTGAATTCTGTCTTATTTTTCAATATTTTATGACTTCAACCCAAAAGACACTAACATGATTCACTGAAAACTATACAGTCTCACCTACAATTGCAAAATATAAAGTGGTCTTAAAACTGAAAGCTTTTTCATTATTCATTTGTCTGAAAACCTGACCTGAATGGCTGGGAGGCTATTTATAGTTCTTACATATTTCAATGCAGAAATATTCATTCATTTGATTACAGGGTACGTGCCACAGACCCAGCTGGCTGTGTTATATAATAGACACATATTGTGTCATTCCCTTACAGTGGCCTGTAAATACTGTAATCCAGGATCATATCTGGAAATCCTGAGATTCACCATCACCATCTTTTTCCCTATAGGGAGCTCAGCACAGTACCTTGCCTAAGGCAACCTTTCCCAATCAACTGATTAGATTCCTGTGAAATATGTTCCTGCCTTGCAATTCTTCTTGCAAAGCAGGTTTTAGTCATTTGACTCCACAAAGGTAAAGAAAGGAACCAAAATTAAATCAGTAAGTTTGCTTAATTATCAGCTGCATGAAAAGAAAAATTTGATTAGAAAAGAAACTATTAAAATTTTTGGTAAAAAATGATATTTTGTTATGAGGAGATTTCACATACACACCCTTCTAGGGCAATAACACCGCTGTCAATAGACATTTCACTAAGTTTTTTCCAGAGATCTTCCACATATTATTTTCCCCAAAGTACCTATGTAGCATTTATAGAACATATTATATCCATTTTTATAAATGAGGAAATTGAGACCCAGCATGGTTTTCTAATTACTATGCTTAACAACAACAACAAAAATGTCTTTGTGTAAAAGAGTATAGGTTGTTAGCAGACTGAAGCAGGGTGACTAACTATCCTGCTTTACCTGGGAATGAAGGATTTCTCAGAATGTGGGACATTTAGTGCCAACACTGCAAAGTCCTGGGCAAACCAGAAGGAGTTGTTCACCCTACTCTGGAGTTATTAGCCATGTTTTCCTTCTACTTCTTTCCTGCTCAGAAAGGTAGCCATCTCATTTTGAGCATGTAGCTAAAGAATGAAGCATAAAGAGAAAGTCTAGACTACTTCCAGGCACTACATGTACCCAGTGCATATTTAAAAACTTTATGCTATGCCAGTAAGAAACACAGAACAAGATTGGACAAACAATTTGGGTACCAATGGGCAGATTTTGTTTCTTTCTTCAGCCTTATCTATATATTTTAATTCTTCCATAATGGCTATGCATTGTTTTAAAAAATCATCCTGTTACCATATGATCCAGCAATCCCCCTCCTAGGTAGGTACCCAAAGGAATTGAAAGTAGGTGATGAGGGAGCAGAAGGCAAGCTGAAGGTAAAGCACAAGCAAAAAGCCTGCAAACCACTTCCTCATCCCCGGGTGGGATGTGTGTGACACTCCTCAGCCACTCCAGGCTGCCCTAAAACCAAGGAAATGCAGAAACAAATGGTTAACTTATAGAGACCACAATCATGTCAGGACATGAGTCTCCATCAGTTTGCAACCATATTAATGGTTTATAAGAAAAAGCAGTCTTATCAGTAGCCAAACTTCCAGAAACCTATAGACTCCATATCCTGGAGCCCTAACATCACCCTCCCCTCCATAGAATAGAAAATCTTATATAATCATTCCTCCTCACACTTATAATGCAGCTCTTTCTGCTCACGGGTCCTGTCCCCATGCTATAATAAAAACACCTTTTTGAATTAATAAGATTGATAAATACCTGGCCAGACTTATCAAAAAGAAAAGAAAAAGGACCCAAATTAATTAAATCATGAATGAAAGAGGAGAGATCACAACCAACACCAAAGAAATACAAACAATTACAAGAACATACTATGTGAAACTCTACACCAACAAATTTGACAATCTGGAAGAAATGGATGCATTCCTAGAGACATAGAAACTACCGCAACTGAACCGGGAAGAAATAGAAAACCTGAACGGACCCATAACCAGTAAGGAGATTGAAACAGTCATCAAAAATCTCCAAACAAACAAAAGCCCAGGGCCAGATGGCTTCCCAGGGGAATTCTACCAAACATTTAAAGAAGAATTAATTCCTCTTCTCCTGAAACTGTTTCAAAAAATAGAAATGGAAGGAAAACTTCCAAACTCATTTTATGAGGCCAGCATCACCTTGATCCCAAAACCAGACAAGGATCCCATCAAAAAAGAGAATTACAGACCAATATATTTGATGAACACAGATGTGAAAATTCTCACCAAAATACTAGCCAATAGGATCCAACAGTACATTAAAAGGATTATTCACCACGACCAAGTGGGATTTATTCCAGGGCTGCAAGGTTGGTTCAACATCCACAAATCAATCAATGTGACACAGTAAATTAATAAAAGAAAGAACAAGACCATATGATACTCTCAATAGATACTGAAAAAGCATTTGACAAAGTACAGAATCCCTTCCTGATCAAAACTCTTCAAAGTGTAGGGATAGAGGGCACATACCTCAATATTATCAAAGGCATCTATGACAAACCCACCGCAAATATCATTCTCAATGGAGAAAAACTGAGAGCTTTTCCGCTAAGGTCAGGGACACAGCAGGGATGTCCATTATCACCACTGCTATTCAACGTAGTACTAGAAGTCCTAGTCTCAGCCATCAGACAACAAAAAGAAATTAAAGGCATCCAAATCAGCAAAGAAGAAGTCAAACTACTGCTCTTTGCAGATGATATGATACTATATGTGGAAAACCCAGAAGACTCCACTCCAAAACTGCTAGAACTTGTACAGAAATTCAGTAAAGTGTCAGGATATAAAATCAATGCAGAAAAATCAGTTGCCACCAACAACAAGACACATAGAAAGAGAAATTGAGTCAATCCCATTTACAGTTGCACCCAAAATCATAAGATACCTAGAAATAAACCTAACCAAAGAGGCAAAGAATCTATACTCAGAAAACTATAAAGTACTCATGAAAGAAATTGAGGAAGACACAAAGAAATGGAAAAATGTTCCATGCTCCTGGATAGGAAGAACAAATATTGTGAAAATGTCTATGCTACCTAAAGCAATCTACACATTTAATGCAATTCCTATCAAAGTCCCATCCATTTTTTTCAAAGAAATGGAACAAATAATCCTAAAATTTATATGGAACCAGAAAAGACCTCGAATAGCCAAAGGAATATTGAAAAAGAAAACCAAAGTTGAGGCATCACAATTCCAGACTTCAAGCTCTATTACAAAGCTGTCATCATCAAGACACATAGACCAATGGAACAGAATAGAGAGCCCAGAAATAGACCCTCAACTCTATGGTCAACTAATCTTCGACAAAGCAGGAAAGAATGTCCAATGGAAAAAAAGACAGCCTCTTCGACAAATGGTGTTGGGAAAATTGGACAGCCCCATGCAGAAAAATGAAACTGGACTATTTCCTTACACCACACATGAAAATAGACTCAAAATGGATGAAGGACCACAATGTGAGAAAGGAATCCATCAAAATCCTTGAGGAGAACACAGGCAGCAACCTCTTCGACCTCCACTGCAGCAACGTCTTCCTAGAAACATTGCCAAAGGCAAGGGAAGCAAGGGCAAAAATGAACTACTGGGACTTCATCAAGATCAAAAGCTTTTGCATAGCAAAGGAAACAGTTAACAAAACCAAAAGACAACTGACAGAATGGGAGAAGATATTTGCAAACAACATATCAGATAAAGGGCTAGTATCCCAAATCTATAAAGAGCTTAGCAAACTCAACACCCAAAGAACAAGTAATCCAATCAGGAAATGGGCAGAGGACATGAACAGACATTTCTGCAAAGAAGACATCCAGATGGCCAACAGACACATGAAAAAAAGCTCAACATCACTCGGCGTCAGGGAAATACAAATCAAAACCACAATGAGATACCACCTCACACCAGTCAGAATGGCTAAAACTAACCAGTCAGGAAATGACAGATGCTGGCAAGGATGCGGAGAAAGGGGAACCCTCCTACACTGTTGGTGGGAATGCAAGCTGGTGCAACCACTCTGGAAAACAGCATGGAGGTTCCTCAAAAAGTTGAATATAGAGCTACCATATGACCCAGCAATTGCACTACTGGGTATTTACCCTAAAGATACAAGCGTAGTGATCCAAAGGGGCACATGCATCCAAATGTTTATAGCAGCAATGTCCACAATAGCCAAACTATGGAAAGAACCTAGATGTCCATCAGCAGATGAATGGATAAAGAAGATGTGGTATATATATACAATGGAATACTATGCAGCCATCAAAAGAAATGAAATCTTGCCATTTGTGACACTGTGAATGGAACTAGAGGGTATTATGCTTAGTGAAATAAGTCAATTGGAGAAAGACAATTATCATATCATCTCCCTGATATGAGGAAGTGGAGATGCAACGTGGGGGGTTTGGGGGTAGGAAAGGAATAAATGAAACAAGATGGGATCGGGAAGGAGACAAACCATAAGAGACTCTTAATCTCACAAAACAAACTGCAGGTTGCTGGGGGGAGGGGGGTAAGGAGAGGGTGGTGGGGTTATGGACATTGGGGATGGTATATGCTATGGTGAGTGCTGGGAAGTGTGTAAACCTGGCGATTCACAGACCTGTACCCCTGGGGCTAATAATACATTATATGTTTATTTAAAAAATTAAAAAATTAATTAAAAAAAAAAACACCTTTTGAACCAAAGATGTCCCAAGAATTCTTTCTTGGCTGTTGGCTCTGAACACCACCACTTCAAACCCCACCCGTAGGGACTCAAACAAATACTCGTGTACCGGTGTTCTTTATAGTATTATTCACAATTCAAGAGATGAATAAATGAGACATAGTATAAACATACCATGAAATATTATTTAGCCTGAAAAGGAACGAAGTTCTGGGGCACCTGAATGGCAGAGTTGATTGAGTGTTCAACTCTTGGTTTTGGCTCAGGTCATAATCTCAGGGTCGTGTGATCAGGCCCACATCTGTCTCCACCCTGAGTGTGTAAAGTCTGCTTGAGAGCCTCTCTCCCTCTCCTTCAGCCCCCACTCCACTCTCTCTCTATGAAAATAATAAATAATTTTTTTAAAAGGAATGAAATTCTGATACATGCTACAACATATATAAGCCCTGAAGCCATGATGTTAAGTGAAATAAGCCAGAGAAAAAAAGGATAAATATTGTATGATTCCACGGGTATGAAATATTCAGAAAAAGCAATTCATGGAGACAAAAACTAGATTGGAAGTAAACAGGGTCTGCAGGGAGGGAGAATGAGGAATTATTGCTTAAAGATCAGAGTTTCTGATTGGGGTGATAAGAAAGTTTTGGAAATAAATAATAGTGATGGTTGCACAACATTGTGAATATAATTAATGCCACTGCTTTATACATTTTTAAATACTTGAAACTGTAGACTTTACAGTACATATATTTTATTATAATAAATAAATACCTCAAAAATCATGTCTAAAGACTGAAAAAAGTGAATAAGGAAAATTTAGGCAACGTATTTGAAGTTTATGCCTAAGGTCTTAACAGACCATTAAACAATCTGGTTATGCTAAATCCAGAATTATCCCTGATGATATGTGAAGTACATCTTTCTTTTTTTAAAATATTTTATTTATTTATTTGAGAGAGAGAGCATGAGAGAGAGGGAGCACAAGCAGGGGCGAGGGGTAGAGGCAGACACCTGCTGAGTAGGGAACCTGATGCAGAACTCGATCCCAGCACCCTGGGATCATGACCTGAGCCAAAGGCAGATGCTTAAATGACTGAGCCACCCAGGCGCCCCCACACCTTCCTTTTTTACTTTATATAAAACTCCTGTACTATACACAGGTCTCTAGTCAAAGGGTAAGCATTTTCAAAATAGAGTAAAAAATGTCTCCTATAGTCTCAGTTAAAATAAGTACACTAGACACATGTGGGTGAGTTTAGTGTTTAAATGCCAGAGAGGCAGTTTTCAACTCAAACTAATAAGGACATACTACATACTTAAGAACACCAATCATCAGAAATATAAGTCATCCCCAGGACTTGAGACAGAGAAAGGGCAGAGAGAAAAGGAGAGGGAGAAGGGATCTTAAACAGACTCAGAGGCCAGTCTCACAACCCTGAAATCATGACCTGAGCCGAAATTGAGAGGGGCATTAACTCAGATGCCCCTAGAAAATACTTTCTCTTCCTAGAAAGTACTTTCTCTTGATAAATTGATCCGTTTTTCTTTTCTTTCTTTTTCTCCTTTCTTCTCCCTCCTGGTTTTGGGTCTCTTCCAAATGGTTAGTGTATATTTTTCTGTGGTCATTGCTACACTTTTGGTATTTTGTTCTCTCATTCATCTATTGTTATCTGGATAAAATGACAAGGTGGAAAAACTCACCTCAAAAAAAAAAAAAAAACAAAACAAGAGGCAGTAACAATGGCTAGGGACTTAGTCAATACAGACTTTAGTAAGACGTCAGAACTGGAGTTCAGAATGGCAATTATCAAGTGCTCAAAAAAAGCATGAAAGATACTAGAGAATCCCTTTATGGAGAAATAAAAGAACTAAAATCTATCCAAGCTGAAATCAAAAAAGTTATTAATGAGGTGCAATAAAAATGGAGGCTCTTACTGCTAGGATAAATGAGGCAGAAGAAAGAATTCATGATATAGAAGACCAAATGATAGAGAATAAAGAAGCCGAGAAAAAGTGAGATAAACAACTACTGGACCTCAAAGGGAGAATTTGAGAGATAAGTGATACCATAAGATGAAACAATATTAGAATAATTGGGATCCCAGAAGAAGAAGAAAGAGAAAGAGGGGCAGAAGATATATTGGAGAAAATTATAGCAGAGAATTTCTCTAATTTGGCAAAGGGAACAAGCATCAAAATCCAGAAGGCACAGGGAATCCCCCTCAAAATCAATAAAAATAGGTCCACACCCTGTCATCTAATGGTAAAACTTACAAGTCTCAGTGACAAAGAGAAAATCCTGAAAGCAGCTCAGGACAAGAGGTCTGTTACATACAATGGTAGAAATATTAGGTTGGCAACAGACCTATCCACAGAGACCTGGCAGGACAGAAAGGACTGGCATGATATATTCAGAGCACTAAATGAGGAAAATATGCAATCAAGAATACTATATCCAACTAGGTTGTCATTGAAAATAAAAGGAGAGATTAAAAACTTCCAGGACAAACAAAAACTAAAAGAGTTTGTAAACACCAAACCAGCCCTACAGGAAACATTGAAAGGAGTCCTCTAAACAAAGAGAGAGCCTAAACGTAACAAACCAGAAAGGAACAGAGACAATATACAGTAACAGTCACCTTACAGGCAATACAATGGCACTAAATTCATATCTTTCAATGGTTCCCTTGAATGTAAATGGGCTAAATACCCCAATCACAAGACACAGGGTATCAGAATGTATAAAAACAAAACAAAACAAAACAAGAACCATTAATATGCTGTCTGCAAGAAACTCATTTTAGACCCAAAGACACCTCCAGATGTAAAGTGAGGGGATGGAAAACAATTTACCATGTTAGTGGACATCAAAAGAAAGCTGGGGTGACAATCCTTATATCAGATAAATTAGATTTTAAGCCAAAGACTATATAAGAGATGAGGAAGGACACTATATCATACTTAAAGGGTATGTCCAACAAGAAGATCTAACCATTTTAAATATCTACATCTCTAACATGGGAGCAGCCAATTATATAAGCCAATTAATAACAAAATCAAAGAAACATATTGACGATAATACAATAAGAGTAGGAAACTTTAACACCCCCCTCACTAAAATGGACAGATCATCTAAATAAAAGATCAACAAAGAAATAAAGGCTTTAAATGACACACTGGACCAGATGGACATCACAAATATATTCAGAACATACCAACCCAAAGCAACAGAATATACATTCTTCTCTAGTGCACATGGAACATTCTCCAGAATAGATCACATCCTGGGTCACAAATTAGGTCTCAACCAATACCAAAAGCTTGGGATCATTCCCTGCATATTTTCAGACCACAGTGCTTTGAAACTAGAACTCAACCAGAAGAAGAAAGTTGGAAAGAACTCAAATACATGGAGGCTAAAGAGCATCCTACTAAAGAATGAATGGGTCAACCAGGAAATTAAAGAAGAATTTAAAAACTTCATGGAAACAAATGAAAATGAAAACACAACTGTTCAAAAGCTTTGGGACACAGCAAAGGTGGTCCTGAGAGGAAAGTATATAGCAACACAAGTCTTTCTCAAGAAACAAGAAAGGTATCAAGTATACAACCTAACCCTGCACCTAAAGGAGCTGGATAAAGAACAGCAAAAAAAAGCCTAAACCAAGCAAGAGAAGAGAAATAATAAAGATCAGAGCAGAAATCAACGAAGCAGAAACCAAAAGAACAGTAGAACAAATCAATGAAACTAGGAGCTCGTTCTTTGAAAGAATTAATAAGATTGATAAACCCCCTGGCCAGACTTATCAAAAAGAAAAGAGAAAGGACCCAAATTAATTAAACCATGAATGAAAGAGGAGAGATCACAACCAACACCAAAGAAATACAATTATAAGAACATATTATGAGCAACTATACACCAGCAAGTTTGACAATCTGGAAGAAATGGTTGCATTCCTAGAGACATAGAAACTACCACAACTGAACCAGGAAGAAATACAAAACCTGAACAGACCCATAACTAGTAAGAAGATTGAATTAATCATCAAAAATCTCCCAATAAACAAGAGCCTGGGGCCAGATGGCTTCCCAGGGGAATTCTCCCAAACATTTAAAGAAGAATTAATACCTATCCTCCTGAAACTGTTCCAAAAACATAGAAATGGAAGGAAAACTTCCAGACTCATTTTATGAGGCCAGCATTACCCTGATCCTAAAACCAGACAAAGATCCCATCAAAAAAAGAGAATTACAGACTAATATCCTTGATGAACACAGATGCGAAAATTCTCACCAAAATACTAGCCAATAAGATCCAACAGTACATTAAAAGTATTATTCACCACGACCAAGTAGGATTTATCCCAAGACTGCAAGGCTGGTTCAACATCTGCAAATGAATCAATATGATACAAAACATTAATAAAAGAAAGAACAAGAACCATATGATACTCTCAATAGATGCTGAAAAAGCATTTGACAAAGTACAACATCTTTTCTTGATCAAAATTCTTCACCAGAGTAAGCATAGAGGGTACATACCTCAATATCATCAAAGCCATCTATGAAAAATCCACAGTGAATATCATTCTCAATGGGGAAAAACTGAGAGAGCTTTTCCCCTAAGTTCATGGCAGGGCTGCCCACTATCAATACCACTGCTATTCAACATTATACTAGAAGTCATAGCCTCAGCAATCAGACAAAAAAGAAATAAAAGGCATCCAAATCAGCAAAGAAGTCAAACTCTCATTCTTTGCAGATGATATGATACTTTATGTAGAAATTCAAAAGACTGCACTCCAAAACTGCTAGAACTCATACAGAAATTCAGTTAAGCGTTAGGATATCAAACCAATTTACAGAAATCAGTTGTACTTCTATACAACAGCAAGACAGAAGAAAGAGAAATTAAGGAGTCAATCCCATTTTCAACTGTGCCCAAAACCATAAGATACCCAGGAATAGACCTAACCACAAAGACAAAGAATCTGTACTCAGAAAACTATAAAGTGCTCATGAAAGAAATTGAGGAAGACACAAAGAAATGGAAAAACATTCTGTCCTCATGGATTGGAAGAACAAATATTGTGAAAATGTCTATGCTACCTAAAGCAATCTACACATTAAAGTGCAATCCCTATCAAAATACCATCCATTTTTTTCAAAGAAACAAATAATCCTAAAATTTATATGGAACCAGAAAAGACCATGAATAGCCAGAGGAATGTTGAGAAAGAAAACCAAAGTTGGTGGCATCACAATTCCAGACTTCAAGCTCTATCACAAAGCTGTCATCATCAAGACAGTATGGCACTGACACAAAAACAGACACATAGATCAGACACACAGATCCCAGAAATGGACCCTCAACTCTATGGTCAACTAATCTTCGACAAAGCAGGAAAGAATGTCCAGTGGAAAAGAGATAGTCTCTTCAACAAATGGTGTTGGGAAAATTGGACAGCCACATGCAGAAGAATGAAACCGGACCACTTCTCTATACCACACACAAAAACAGACTCAAAATGGATGAAAGACCTCAAAGTGAGACAGGAATCTATCGAAATCCTTGAGAACACAGGCAGCAACCTCTTTGACCTCAGCCACAGCAAATTCTTCCTAGAAACATCACCAAAGTCAAGGGAAGCAAGGGCAAAATGAACTATTAGGACTCCATCAAGATAAAAGACTTTTGCATAGCAAAGGAAACAATAAACAAAAGCAAGAGACAACAGAATGGGAGAAGATATATGCAAATGACATATTATAAAGGGCTAGTATCCAAATCTATAAAGAACTTCTCAAACTTAACACCCAAAGAACAAGTAATCCAATCAAGAAATGGGCAGAAGACATGAACAGACATTTCTGCAAAGAAGACATAAAAATGGCCAACAGACACATAAAAAAGTGCTCCACATCACTTGGCATCAGGGAAATACAAATCAAAACCACAGTGAGATTCCACTCACACCAGTCAGAATGGCTAAAATTACCAAGTCAGGAAATGACAGGTGTTGGCAAAGATGTGGAGAAAGGGGAACCCTCCTACACTGTTGGTGGGAATGCAGGCTGGTGCAGCCACTCTGTAACAGTGTGGAGGTTCCTCAAAAAGTTGAATACAGAGCTACCCTATGACCCAGCAATTGCACTACTGGGTATTTACCCTAAAGATACAAACATAGTGATCCGAGGATGTCCTAGATGTCCTAGATGTCCATCAATAGATGAATGGATAAAGAAGATGTGGTATATATAAACAATTGAATACTTTGCAGCCAAGCCATCAAAAAAATGAAATCTTGCCATTTGCAATGATATGGATGAAACTTGACAGTATTATGATAAGCAAAATAAGTCAATCAGAGAAAGACAATTATCATATGATCTCTCTGATATGAGGAATTTGAGAGGCAACGCAGAGGGTTGTGGGCGGAAGGGAGAGGAAAAAAATGAAACAAGATGGGACCAGGGAGGGAGAAAAACTGTAAGAGACTCTTAGGAAACAAACTGAGGGTTGCAGGTGGAGGGGGAAGAGGAAAGGGTGGCTGGGTTATGGACACTGGGGAGGGTATGTGCTATGGTGAGTGCTGTGAATTGTTTAAGACTGAGGATTCACAGACTTGTACCCCTGAAACAAATAATACATTATATGCTAATAAAATTTTTAAAAAAGAAACTGAGATAAAAACAAAAACAACAATTGGGAGTTCCAGGAGGAGTCATACTCTCTCTGCCTCAAGTATTTGTCATCGGTCTGCAGATTAAAAAGAAATTTAATTTTATCTACATTTCTTTTTGCTTTTGTTCTCCACATCACATGGCAATATTCCTTGTTCTGAAATTTACTTTATCTGATATTAATATAATCACTCTGGCTTTCTTTAAATTATCATTTACATGGTATATCTTTATGTACCTTTTCATTTTTAATTTATCTGCATATTAAAGTGGGTTTCGTATAGACAACATAAAATTGGCACTTGATTTTTAATGATCCCTGCCTTTTAGTTGAATTGTTTACTTTTTACATTTCATGTGATTTTTGATGTGGTTGGCTTTATATCTACTATATCGATATGATAGAGATCTATCATCTAGAATGGTAGATATCTACCATCAAATCGATATGGTAGAAAACAAATATTGCTATTTGTTTTCTGTTTGTTCCATCAGGTTGTTTTTTTTTTTCTCTTTTCCTGTCTTCTTTTGGAATAACGAATACATTTTATGATTCCATTTTTATCTTCACTTTTGGCTTATTAGCTGAACTTTGTTTTGCACGTTTCTCTGGGGTTTGTCAAGGGAGAAGACCACTGATGTGATGTAGGCTGGTCAAGAAAGAATTCTTGAGATGTTTTTGGTGCTAAAAGCTGTCTTTATTAAAGCACAGGGACAGGACAACTGGGCTGAAGGAGCTGTACTGGGATTGTGAGGAATGATCCATTATATACTTTTATGTTGGTGGGTTAGAAATAAAGGAAGTTTCTACAGGGTTTTTCATATGTTAAGGAAGACTACAGAATACTGGGTGGGGAGGCGGTCTGGCTATTGTCACGCTAAGGTTGCTACCTGCCTCTAGCAAAACATTAACATGAAGGCAGTTATAAGTTCCTGGAGGAATATGTGTGAAAACAGGAGAGAACAGAGGTAGCTAAGAAAAAAGCCCGACAGACCTCTGGTCTCCGAGCCTGCTAAAGGCTACGGCAAGCAGAGGCCTGTCCGCTAGCTTTGGGGCCCCGGGCTGTTCGGTAGGAGCCGGGGGCTGTCCCCCCACACCGGGGACCCTGCTTTCCCAGGTGGGTACAGCCATCTCTGAGCCCCCCAGGCCACCACATCGAAAGTTCTCTCAATCCCCCTTGACCTAATAGGGGGGCGCTCTCCCAGTCGCGTGGGTCAGAGTAACCTCACCCTCCTGGCAGGGTCCAGTGCTCTGGGAAGTGGCGGGGTCGGGGGTGCGGCTGGCCACAGGAAGGGCTCAGTCGGCAGGTTCATCTCGAAGGACGGTGAGGAAGCGCTCCCCTCCCTCACAGAGCAGGCTATGCACAACTCGGCAAAGCGCCAGCCAGGGCGTCCCCGGAGGCTCCCGCGTGCCCACCAGCAGGAGGAGGTCAGCCATCAGGACCTTCTGCAGGTGAATCTGCTGGTCCAGCATGGCCACCCGCAGCCCAAGGACCGACAGACTCTGCAGCTCCTCGGGGCTGGAGTAGAGAAGAAGCTGGGGGCTCCAGGTAGGGTCTGTTCTTCCCGCACAGGGCACTGAGGCTCTGCAGCATCTCCCCTCAGGCCATGGCCCCAGCTGTTGTCCTGCCATGGCTCTGCCAGACAGACTCTGCCTGTCTCAGGTATTTATCAATGGGCTACAAATTGTAAAGAAATTTAATTTTATCTACATTTCTTTTGCCTCTGTTCTCTTAGTCAACCACCACTTAACACCGAAATAAAAAGGCAATAGAAAGGCAGAGCTTTGCTGATCACAGTATTTCAGAGCAGAGCAGATTACTGATTCTGTATTTAGTTTTGGGAAATGTGAAATTCAGGAATTGATGGACTTTGAGAGGTGCAAGTGAAAGTGCGAGGACCCAGGTGAAGTTACTGTTGATTGGTTGGCACTCAGTGGCCTGTTAAATATGCACGTGAGTGTGCTCTGGATTGATTAACTTCTGTAGTGAAGGGCTGACACTGATTTGTTGACTGGCAAAAGCACCTTCACTAAGGTGAGTTATCTGTTGTTGATCACAGAGTTTTATTTTATTTTATTTTATTTTTTATTTTTATTTTTAAAAATACTTATTTATTTATTTGACAGACAGAGATCACAAGTAGGCCGAGAGGGAAGCAGGCTCCCTGCTGAGCAGAGAGCCCCATGTGGGGCTTGATCCTAGGACCCTGAGATCATGACCTGAGCCGAAGGCAGAGACCCAACCCACTGAGCCATCCAGGTGCCCCAATCACAGAGTTTTAAAGGCAGTTCTGGTGGCTACTTTTCACCATGGCCGAAGTCTGAACACTTTATTCTCAGATTTAAAACATGTATATGCAACTTACCATAATCTAGTTTCATATATTATACCACTTCATGTATATTGTGAGAATCTTACCATAATAATGCTTCAATTTCTCCCCTTCTACCCATTGTGCTATGCTGCTATAGCTTATTTCTGCATATGTTATTAATCTCAAAATACAGTTATTATTTTTAAATAATCATTTTTTTATTTTTTAATGACAAGTTTTTTATATCTGCTCCTATATTTGCCATTTCTAGTTCTTCTCATCCCTCTCTGTAGATCCAAATTCCCATCTAGTTTCATTTTCCTTCTGTTTGAAGAGTTTCCTTGTACATTTCTTGCAGTATAGGCTGCTGGTGATGACTTTGTTCTGCTTTTGTTTTTCTGTTTTATGAATATGTCTTTTCTTTTATAAAATATTTTTGCTCATTATGAAATCCTTAGTTAGATTTTTTTTCTTTTCCATACCAAAAAGACATCAGTCCATTGTCTTCTGACTTTCATGGTTTTTAACAAGATGTCTATCATCCTTTCTCTCTTTATCTCTCTTTATATACTATGTCTTTTATCTCTAGCTGCTATAAGATTTTTGTCTTCATCACCGCATTTCAGCAATTTAATTGCGCTACGTCTTGTGTGGGTTTTCTTCTGTTCTTCTATTTGAGGTACATTGAACTTCCTAGATCTGTGGGCTTACAGTGTTCATCACATTTGGAAATTTTTTTTTTTACTATCTCTCCTTGTTTTTTCCTTTTGGGACTCCTATTATATGTACATTAGACTATTTGATAGTGTCCTACAAAGCAATGATCTACTCATTCCTTTTTTTCTCTCTCTGTTTCATTTTAGATAGTTTGTACTGTGGTTTTGTTAAATTCATTGATCTTTTTTTTTTTTTCTGTAGAGTTGTAATTAACCATTAATTCCATTCAATGTAGTTTTCACTTCTGATATTGTATTTTTTTTATTTTTAGAAATTCAACAAGGATGTTATATCTTTCCTTCTCTCTTCATCATTTTTATGCTTTCTTCCCCTTTCTCAAACATATGAAGATGGGTTTTTTAAGGTCATTCTCAGAAAATTCCATCATGTCTGTCATTTCTAGATGAGTTTCTATTGATCTTTCTCCTAATTATGGATGATATTTTCTTATTTCTTTGGATGCTTGCTAATTTTTGTTGGATGTGAGACATTTTGAACTGTGTGTTATCAGATACTAGATTTTGTGGAATTCCTTTAACTATTGCTAAACTTTGTTCTAGGACAGTTAAATTGCTTATAGTAAGTTTAATCACCTCAAAGTTTGCTCTTAAGCCTTGTTAATGTAGATTCAGGGCACCGTTTAATCATGTTAATTTGGCCAGCTAGTGAGAACACCAACAATTCCCAGCCCTGTGAAATCTACCTACTTTCCAGGGTTCTTTCCGTGACCTCAAGCAACTTTCTCACATGCATAAGCAGACATAATTACATAGCCAAAGACTGAAGACTACAGATATACAAAGATTTCTATCTTTGAAACTCACACCTGGCCCTTAAATTTCTCTGAAAATTCTATCCATCTCGGTCCACTTAAATTTAAAATTCTCCTCAACTCAGCATGATCGCCAGTCTCTGTCCGGGGGTCCCTTTTCCTATACTGCAATCTGGAAACTCTCTAGATAATAAGCCATTATGACTGTAGTGCTCACCTCATTGGTTTCCCGCATCTCAGGGATCATTGTCCTGCGCTGACTGTTGTCCATTGTCTGAATCCCATTGATTCATCTATTTTGCCCAGTTTTATAGTTGATTAAAGAAGGTGGGTGAATATGGTCCTTGTTATTCCATCATAGTCACAAGTTCCCTGAGGGTTCTTCTTAATGTGAGACATTTTACAGACAAATGAAAGGATTAATTAAAAATAATCGAACTGCTTTTTGAAAACAGGTGTTTCATTTTGTTGGTTTAATAAACGATTAGCTAAGACGTAAGCTAATATTTGATCATGCATTGCAGTTGAGTGCATGGACAATGGAAGCAGTTTGCTTCAATCTCTGTGCTGGCATCTACAACCCGTAGGAGACTGGTTCGTGTACTCATTCCCCTCTTTGCCTCTGCTTCCCTGTCTGTGATAGGAAAGTGATAATATTACCTTATTTCATGGGGTTTTGGTGAACATTAAGTGAGCCTTATGTGTGAAAGTCACTGTAGACAGTATCTATTGTTATACATCAAACTTGTATAACAAAATGCTCTAAAATTTCGTGGCTTAAAACAAGAAAACAATTTATTTAGCTCACAATTTGGTAGGTAACAATTTTGTCTGGGCTCCTCTGGGGTTCAGCTCATTGTTGGCTCCAATGATGGGGGTCAGTGGGCCACATGTCCCTTCTCTTCCGAAATGGTAGCCAGGCCTTGTTCACATGACTGTTCAGGGTTCTAAGAGTAGCAACCCTGCACATTTCATCACTCCAGCACTTTTCAAGTCTCTCCTTTGGTCACATTTCCTATTTTTCCCATTTACTGATATAAACTATAGGGCCTAATCCAGAGTCAGTGTAGGAGGGCATCATCAGATGTGTGGATACAGAGAAGAGACAAACTCATGGACAATTTTGCAATCTAGCTTAGGCGCTGAGCAAAACTGTAACTGTTTAGTACATGTGCACTATTTTTTTTATTTTATTTTAATATAAACTCAATAGGCATATAGTGATTATTATTTATAAATAATAGACAGTAATAAGAACTAGGTAGCTGAGGTGTTAACTAACTCTATCTCATCAGTATACTGTTACAGCTTTAAAAAATATACTTGTCTTAGCTCAACTGATCTTTTCACTCTGCTTCTGTGCAATCATTACAACTTCAGGGGACATCTCTTGTCTCCAATCCCACAATTACGTTATGGTGCAAAATTCCTTCTCTCTGCACTCTTCAGTGAGAACAGTTGTATAAATCACCCAGAATGTTGGCAAGAAAAGAGCAACTTCTGGGCTGAGTGCTTTTTGAAAAAAATCTTTCCTGCTACCCAGAAGTCATTTACATAGGTTAATTCCTGGAGTTTAAAATCCATAGCACCTCTGTGCTGTAGCAACTGTAAGAGAAACTGGGTTTTTGTTTTGTTTTGTTTTGTTTTGTTTTCCAGCATCACAGAAAGGTTACTGGTTAAGCATTTTATGCACACATATGTGGGCACTCCTGACAACAGAAATATTATTTACTGTTCCTGTGCATTTGAGACTAACTCTCTCTCTCTGGATATGTTGTTCTCCTGACACCAAATGCCATGATTATTGTCCCAGTGAAGAATTACACGAATCTTCCTGGATCAAGCATTCATCTGCAAATCATTGCTCAGTCATTCTCTGGTCCTACACTCCCAAACTTGATTCAATCATAGATAGTGTGTTCATATCCCATAAGTCTTCACTGAACCTCAGTAACCTACAAGTCACCTACTTGTCTGTGGCGGGATGATTCATTGAGACATTAATGTTACCTTGTTCTTGCTGAAGTAGGAGAATGCATAGAATACAAGTGAAATTTTCCTCATCCTATCTCCCTTCGAAGAAGAATAACCATGTCCCTGTGATCAACCTCCCTTGTTTCGTGTGAATTATTTTAGTAGCTTCCTTGTGTTTCAGAAGAGACCCTGAAAGTTACTCCCCACTCACACCTCCAAGCTCAAGCCCAGATCTTTAGGAGGAAGCCAGTGCTTGGAAAATAAGGATTAATGGCCTGAACTCTGGTGAAAGAGAAGGATTACTGTAAAGGGGGAATTTGGGGAAAAGAAAAGGAAAGATTGTGTGTTTCAGGTTTAGATAGAAGACTTGGACCTCACTGCCATACAGTGGCCCATCAGTGGTGAACATGGATGGTCCATGATGTGATAACATGAGGATGCCAGTACCATGGCCTTTGGAAACATGATCAAGTTTGGTGCAAGGGAATATTCATATTCAAATGGACCAGATTGGCTTGGAGAATGAATATTTTAGCAGCAATATAATAAAATAAAGACTGAGGCCCTTTCTCCAAGTTTCCTATATTGTGTAAGGCCTGGTAGGGCAAGAGACCTATCTCTCCTCTGCCCCATGAGCTTGCAGTTAGGTTTCCTGCTAACTCTTGTAATACCATGCCAGAAAACAAAGCATGTGTCACCTTTTTCACATCCTAGACAAGGCACAAAATTATACTGATTTATTTGTAAAAGTTAAGTCTTTATCAACAAGTTCCCAGGAGCTGGTCTTCTGAGCTATTTTCCATCCTTGCACTTTTTGGTTTCAAGCTAGTCATCAGACATCCCAGGAATAATAAGGTATAGGAGTTGGTAGGAGTCTGTGTCAGTGCTAAAATCTCTTCTGGATCTAGTGCACAATAACTAGCTGACTGGCACCACTAGGTCTGTTAGCAGGTGTGAGATAAAAAGGATTCAAATCCTACCATGGCCCAAAAAGCAATTATACAGAAATGTTGCTGCAGGCCTTAACATTAAAAACTCTCCATCACTTCTAGTTGGCTCTATCCACTAGTCCAAATGCAATTTCCTCCCAAACTTTTAGCATTATAGATTCCCTCTTTCCCCTTGAACCTGAAAATCCAGCTGTGTTCTCTCGCCTCTGACATCAGCATTACTGGCTTTGATACAGCCAACCATCTGGCTGATGAGGCATGAGGCAGAATGGATTCCAGCTCACTGTTCCCTGCTGTTTCCACACGAACACTACAAAGCTCACTGCCGTCAACGTGGACGGCGGGCTGTGACTCAGACTCACAAGGAATTGGCATATTAAATAACCATGGCCATAATTTCTGATGACTGTCATTGACATTTTCGGGTTGAGATTGAGGTGGCTGTTTTTGCGATTATCAGAATTTTGGGGGGATACTTTGAGACAAGTGGTCTTTCTCAAGTTTACCAGATGATGTGAAACCAGTATAGGCAATAGCGTAGACATTCAGAATATTGAGAAAAGGAGTTAACATTTTTAGCTATTTCATTGTTTCAAGTATGAAATGTATCTGCTCATTTACTGTTTGAATTAATACTTCTAAAGCTGCTCTTTATTTTTTTCCTACTTCTTTTCAACACATTATCTGTAAGTAGAGAAGTTCTATCCATCAGCGTTAACCGTTTTCTTCACCTCCCACCCACAACACCTCACTCCCCCAGCTTTCCTGTCAGTTCTAACTTGGGGAATTTTAAATGGGAAGAGAGAGACAACAATCACCACAAATAAGGGTAATAAGAAGCAGCGTGATGGTAGACACAGATTTCATAATCAGGGACCTGGATTGAGTCATCATTCTGCTACTTACTAAATGAGTGATCTTGTGTAACATCATTTAAACTCTCTACACCTTAAATTCTAATCTGTAAATTAGAAAAATACCAGTTAAGGTAGGGTGTGGTCTGTATTTATAAATATTATGTATTAAAGGAAAATTGAGAAATGGATGTTGAACTTCATATTAGACCCAAAGTAGAGGCACTAAAATGAAAGTTGCAAAGGAAAACTAGTACCTCCTCCTCATTTTCCCATGAGCACTGAAATAGGGACTATACTTGTTGGGTTTAGTGCTTTCATTATGGAGATGAATTCTCTGAATAGATTTTCCCTGGCAGAATGAGAATCTCTCTCTCTCTCTCTCTCTCAGGAATAGAAATTTAGTTTTAGGAAGGAACACCAAGCCCTCTACTTCTTTACCTGCCCATGTCCCCTGGACTGTCCAGTTACCCTTCTCCAGCTCTCCTTTGAAACTAAAATATAAAAAGAAAAAGGCCCTCTCCAGCCTTGCTCAATGTGACTGTGCAAACCTAGTCCATTCTTACTTTGTATTCAGGACACACATGCTCCTCCTCCTGTAGTATTTGCTGATATACTTTGCACTCCAGATGCTGCAATATTTAAATCAGTGATTCAGTACACAGACCACACGATGTGCCACTACACTCCAACAAGCAAGGTCTGTCTCTCCACGGGGACAGAGGATCTAAGCATCTGTCATTCTCCTCCTGTCACTTATAATTAACCACACGCCCCTTTACACACATAAATATTTATGTGCAAAAATAAAACTCCCTGGTGCTTTAAACCAATCTTTCTTCTCCTCAGTGAGCTTTGGAAGTTGCCAAAATGAATTTTTTACTTAATTCAAGACTCTATATAAGAAACTCTTTGGTGTGAAGAACTTACAACACATAATTACATTCCCAGAAAATAATTTTAAAACCTCAGGGTTAGAAGTAGGATACATGTGTACTTCTAGAATATAAGCTCCATGAGGGAGAGATCTTTGTCTATTTCATGGATAGGTCTCAATTGTTTAGAATAGTCCCCGTCACATAGTGTGAGGTCAGGGAATATTTTTTGAATATAGAATAAACGAATGCACACTAATCCCAACTATGAAACATGATTCTGTTGTTTAAGATGAAGAGTTTAAATGTAGAACTTCTAGGCAAACACTGTAGATCCTGAAAATACTATGATATTAAGGGAGAATAAATTGGCATGAGACATAATCATGAGATGTAAAAGTACAACAAGGAATTTATTCACTCAACAAATGATCATTAACAATTGTCAAGCATGATCACATTAGGTCCTAAAGCAATCATAAAAAATAAAGAGTCATCGTTACCTTCAAGGAACTCTTGGCTTGTGTGTGATTCTCAATGGATAGTCCATTTCGGTATTTGTTAAAATTGCAGAATCGCAGGTCACACCCCCAAACTTACTGAATCAGAATCATCAAGGATAATCCTGGAAATCTGTATTTTCAACTTGCTAGCCAAGCATTTATGAACACTAATGTTAGAAGTTGATCTAATGGAATTTGTGTTATTTGACTGTTTCTCAGCAATTATGTGGTCTCTGCTTCCATTCAGGTAACACACTGTCACAGACAAACATTCCTTATTGAATTGATAGAACAGTAATATTAAAATAAACGATGACTTTTGATTAGTTGTTGAGTATCCTATTGATTCAAGTCTACAAAACAGTCCTCTTTTAAACTAATCCTTACAGCGCCTAGTGATTTGAGATGAATTTAAAAGTTGAACATTTATGGGTGGTTGAACATTTATGGGTGGCTCAGTTGGTTAAGCATCTGCCTTTGGCTCAGATCTTGACCCCAGGACTGGGATCACCACTGCATTGTGCTCCCTGCTCAGTAGGGAATCTGCTTCTCCCTCTCCCTCTGCCCCTGCTCTCTGTCTGTCTCTCAAATAAATAAAATCTTTTTAAAAAATAAAGAAAAAAAGATGAACATTTAGTACATGTAGACATTGAGAAAAACCCTAACCAATCCTTGCATGTCCACTGAATTCCTAAACTTCTGCAAATAGTATTTGAAACTTGCCTCAGGCTTCATCAATTTCAAATATCCCAGCATCTCCATTAGCCTGTCCTGTTCAGCACTAACTCCAGAGCTGACTGACACCTGCGCACTTTCTTGAAAAGACTAATTAGGTCCTCAGTGCCCAAGGTGTAGTCAGAATCAACTACCATCTGGCTCAGGGTAGTGCAGCCTTAACATGCTGAATGTTTAGCTTTAATTATGTGTTTGTGTAATTTAACACAGCTTTCTGTGGACTACTGACATAGCACATCTTTAAACAACTTTGCTGACCCCCTGTGGATTGTAAAATTCATTTCTCAGTTGCTCTTCCCCACTTGAATTATCTCCTCTGACCTGACTTCAGCAGGCAGAGCCTTTCTCATCTTTCATTTCTCTACTGTTTTATTCCCTTACACTTTTTCATAATTCCACGGTGTTGAGCTCTGTTATTTCTAGCAGCTCATGAATCTTGTCCTGTATGGATCCTGACACTTTTAATAACCTTTCTTTCCATTTCAACATTCTTTGTCAACCGTTTCTTAATTCTTCACCAATTCTTTTTGAAATGATTTGTAAAAGTTTAATATTTAATTATTTTCCTTGTTCTATGCCTCAGGACTGTGTTGGCATTTCACTAAGTAGAGAGTACAGATTGAGAGTTTGAGCACGAACTACTATTATTTATACATTATTTTATACTCTAATTCTCTGTGGAAAAGATATATTAAATTCGATGCCAGCCAGAAAAGTGAGAATGCTTTGGGACTTGCAAACATTAGTTACTGAGTTAGCTGCAAACATCTCCTTAATTTTGAAAATAACAGATTAATGATTTGAGATAACACCATTTAATGTCTTAATGCTAAACTGCATATTTACTGTTAATCAAAATAATTTTTTCAACTCAAAGTGATGGTACTTAGTGTTCTGTTAATTATGCAAGAAGCTAATCAATTTGTCCCTTAAATGGATATTCAACTGATTAAGAGAAGCTAATCATCAGTTATGAAATCCATATAGCACAGATGAGTCAGGGATAAAATGCTTTTTGCTAACTTGGGGCCAATAATTCTGTCTCCTTAAATTACCTCTTATTTCTGTTGGAAGAAGTTATTTTCTTTCCTTAAATGTGTAAGTGTTATACTCTTATGTGTAGATTGAAGATTAAAGCTGAGATTAGTTTACAGTTTAGGAATCAAGCAAGGACCATGCTATGGTGGGTTCAATTTCCTATGTAATCCCTAACGGTCAATAACTAGGCAAAGGAATTATAATTAAGAATAGCTCACTATGAATAAAATAAGGCTGTTTTTAAATTTAACTCCCCTCAGTGCTATAAAGAAGATTTATGTATGTTAATTGTGCGGTACTCAAAAAAGATCATTTTATCTGATAATATTCATCCATTCAACAGATAGTTACTAAACATTTATTAAGTGTCCAGTACTGTGCTAAGCACCAAAAAAAAAAAAAAAAAAGTAAGTAAGGGCATATAAAACACAATTTCTGACTTAAAAGTCCAAAAAGAAACAAAAAGCAATCACCAGTATAGATCTTAAAAGTTCTTATTACATGAAAAAAAATTATCACCATGTACGGTAATGGATGTTAGCTAGACTTATTGTGGTAATCATTTTGCAATATATACAAATATCAGATCATTATGTTCTGTACCTGAAACAAAGATCATGTTATATGTCAATTATACCTCAATAAAATAAAAATTTTAAGCAACTTTCATGGTAGATAACTAGATACATTTTTACCAGTTAGAGTCACTCAAAAATAAACAAATAATAAAGAAAGAGAAGCAGAGTCATACAGCAACATGCTATAGTTTATACAACAGAGATTAATAGTTGGACAAAAGCTACCTGTGTCAGAAAAAAAACACAATTCAATGACTCTAAATTCAGGGGACTGGCAGTCAAGATGATTACCCTCTATGTCTAGCTTGTAGCTATCACTAATGTCCTGTTTGACTTTGGGAGTACTTAAATTCTCTCTGTATTTAAAATTTCTCATTTACAAAAGAGGAGCAGTAGAGGTAATGTAGTAGTAGAGGTCAATTTCAGATCATTTGGAGGAAAACCAAGACATCCTCAAGGGCTTCTGTACTTGGAATCCAAATGCAAAGTGCATTAATCGATCAATCATTCAGTCAGTAAGTATCTATTGATTATCTCCTGCGTGCTCTCTAAGGTGTCAGGCCCTATGGGGGACACATGGAAGAGGGAATAAAATTATTATTTTCTTTATTAGCTATGAGCCCTGTTGGGTAGAAAACAATTAATATGCAATAGCAATGGGGAAGGAAATTAATTAATTAATATTTATTGGGTGACTACTATCTGTCAGACACTGTTATGTTCTTTAGACTGCAAGGTTCTTGGGGTGCCTGGGTGGCTCAGTGGGTTAAGCCTCTGCCTTCTGCTCAGGTCATGATCTCAGGGTCCTGGGATCAAGCCCCACGTCGGGCTCTCTGCTCAGCGGGGAGCCTGCTTCCTCCTCTCCCTCTGTCTGCCTGCCTCTCTGCCTATCTGTGATCTCTGTCTGTCAAATAAATAAATAAAATCTTAGACTGCAAGGTTCTTTTGCATGCTATGTTATTTAAAAGTGAGCAAGTCTATTTAATCAAAAGCTAGACTGTGCAGTCTTATAAAAGCTATAGAATGTTGGATTAGAGAGATATCAGTTAGGCTACATTCAGGGATAACTTCATTGAAGTTAGAGGATTTGAACTGAGCCAAGGTGTTGAACTGTTTTGGAGCAAATAGACTTGGGTATAAAGCAGCACATTCCGAGGGAAAGGATCAAGCCCAAAGGACACAAGGGGCAGAACAAACTGATCATGGTGCATTTATGGACATATACTTTTACCAAACAGAGGGCTGATAGACGGACAATGGGAAGCTAGCGTCAGACTTTAAAAGCCTCATTTAAAATGTGCAGGAATGTCAATTTAGAAGAAAGTGTATAAGAAGAAAGAAAATATTTGAAATAGGGAAAGGATGAAATTTCTAGAGCAGGGAACTCACGTGGTAAAAGGTTTAAGAGAGATTGGTCTGAGGGCGGCATATTGATTTGATTTTAGATTTTAGGGTGCAGCAACTAGACCATCAGGTGATTAGCTCCTTCTGACCCCATATTTCTAATTTGTGCAACACCCAGATCACAGATTTTTCTCTTATCATTTGTACAATAACACATCCCTTAGAGATTTTAGATCTGCCATTTGATTTAGTGAACCTTCAGTGACAGATGGCTTATGAAATATAAAGCGTTAATCCTCCTTTGTCCAATTTGAGATTTGTCATGCAGAGATTTTCTCAAAAAGGGAACAGTTGTTTATTTGCCTAACCTTTATTTCTCCACTGTCTTCCAATCTACCTTTTGGTTCAGGGTTGAGTTAAAACAAAGTCAGCAAAATAATGCCATTAATCCTTCTCTTTCCTTCAATTTCTGGGCACAGTGAGTGTCTGTTGGAGGTGAAGTAAGGCCACGAGTCCTGCGGGGTTCTCAAAGCTTTGCCTGGGATTAGAAGTTGGAGACCAAAGACAGAAAGAATCAAAATGAGAGCTGCCATAACAACTTCCTTCTCTTCACACCAGCTGGAGAGAGCTGGGAAAGAAGGAAGAAGCAGTAAATGGAAAGAAGAAAAGTAGAGATAAAGTGGGTGCTATGGGGCCATGGTCTCAACTCAGAACTAAACCTATTTTCAAGTCTAGGAGAAGAGCCGTGAGGCCGGTAAAAGACATACACTTGGTTCTGCCATTCACTGTGCACCTAAGTAGACCCTGGATAGCACCCTGGCAGAAGCTTTTGCCTCTCTCTTTCCTCCTCTGTTTCCCTTCTCTCTATTTCTCCATCCCACAACCCCATTCTTCTGCCAGAAACCTGTCCTCTTTTATCTAGACCCATGCAACTGTTCAAAGGCAAAAAGAAGAGAGTTCTTTTGGCTTCACCACAGGAAGGGCCCACATCTCTTTTTTTTTTCCTTTCCTTTCCCTCTCTTTTTTGGGGGGGGCGGGCAGAGGGAGAGAGAGAATCCCAAGCAGACTCCTCAGCCCCTCCCCCAACCCCTAGAGCCCGACACAGGCTAACCACCCTGAGATCACCACCTGAGCTGAAATCAAAAGTCAGACGCTCAACCTACTGAGCCACCGAGGTGCCGCTGACATTTCATTTTTACAGAGAGTATATTTATATAAGTTATGCTTCAGGCCTGTGTGTGTATGTATGTGTGTATGTACATGTCTATCTGTCTCTCTCTCTCTCTCTCTATATATATATATATATCTATATCTATATCATCTATCTAAATATATATTAACTAGATACCTTTTTATAAGCAGGGCCATGGGGGTCTTGATTTCCAAGTCTCTCTGGAATCCTCACAAATGTCCCTAACTGCCGTATTTCAGCCCGCCCTTTTAATCCCCACCCCTTCCTTCTCTCCTCGCTACCTTCTCCTCTCTTCCCACTCATGGCAGACAACACACAAAACAAGGGAAAATATGGGACTTCCCTGAAGAAATATCGTCTCTAATAGAGGAGACTTTCTAGAAGGTGGACTGCAGGGGAAAACCCCAAACAGCACCACTTTTTTCTCCGTTTTTGCCCACAGCCTGAAGACTTCCTTCTTTCCTACACTGGCGGATGTGAAATTGGGTCACTTTAACCAGGGCTCTATCCATCAAGGTTCCAGGAACAGTTGTGCTGCGGCTCTCATGCTCCGTTCTCACCTCTCCCCAGAGCGCGAGTAGGAAGGAAGTGACCGCCCCTCTACCAGAAGCGCTGGGGCCTGCCAACACGAGGGAGGGATGCAGGGAAATCGCACTGTGCTGGAGAGTTAGAGAAGATCATCTTGTCTAGAATCTGGATGGAGCTTTCTGAACCCTTTCATGATTCTATTTTCTTGATTTCTGAAATCAGACATACTCATCATTTCTAATCATTCTCCTCCTTCCTTCTCCCTGCCCTCTTTCTTACACACACACACACACACACAACCTCTTTATTCTGTTTTGCAACAAAGAAGTCCTATATAGTTTCCTGTGTTTTCCTCCATTTCAATTGCATGTAAAAACATCCACAATAATTCTAAAGCCATAAAGTTTATGATTTGGAAAGAGTACATTCCAATTAGGTAATAGTGCAAGGAGTGTCTGTACACTGTTTCAGACCAAGTTATGATTCCTTCATTTCCACAGTGCCCTAACTGCACTCTGTGGTCAATTTTGTAATAGGAATTGGCTACGTTTTAATAAATATTATTCAAGTTCACCCATTCTGAGCTGGTCTCCAGATGATGTGTCAGTCCCTAGCTTTTCAATCACAAGTGACCTGAAATAATAATTCTCCATTAGCTAATCAGTGAGCTTCCTTATAGGAGCTGGGACATATATTTGAGTACTAAATAGAGGAATGAAATGGAGTAGAAATACTGACACTGATTTTTTTTAAGCTTGCACTTATTTACTTATTTAATTTTTAGAGATGGGGGAAGAGAGAGCGCATGAGCAGGGGTAGGGGTAGAGGCAGAGAGAGAGAATCTCATGCAGACTCTGCACTGAGCACAGAGCCTGATGTGGGTCTCAGTCCCACAACCCTGAGATCATGGCCTGAGCTGAAATCAAGAGTCGGACACTTAACTAACTGATCCACCCAGGTGCCCCTGCTTTTTTTTATATGTTTGGCACAGTATCCGACACTCACAAATTTTAATTTTAACCTCATTGTGATGAGCTGAAAATAGAACAGGACACTTATAGCTAAGGATTTTATGGTTTGGAAACATACTCGTTCTGTTTGTCCCACAAGTCTGACAAAGATATATTTCCGTGCTTTTTCTTCTAATGCAGAAATATAGTATCTCACCTGTTACATTAAATAATCTCGTTCCTTTAGCCTATTTAAAATTCATTTTAAAATTAAAATACTTTTTGATTCTTCTTGTCTCAGAATGTTTCAGACACACGCTGCTACATCAGACACGTTTTACACCCACATTAATCAAAGCATTGAGAAATGATTACTTAAGGTGTGGGGTTGACAACACTGTCTTTTTAGACATCCAGAGCAAATACGATACTGCACAGAAGATAATATCCAGTCCATACCCTTCTGTCTTCCCTCTACTTCTCAACAGACCCCTACTAGGAGGTTTTATTTGTAAACCAAATAAGCCACTGGTCAAGATGAGAGAATTTGTTGAAATCTTCTTTACAAGCAGATCTGTTTTTGAGTAAACAAAAAACAAACAAAAAGAATAATCAATGGCAGATGTGTTTGTAGAAACTGCCCAAGTGGAAAGGCAAAGAGAACAGAAGTAATCTTTCCCTTGAAAGCCATATTAGTTCCCACTGACAGAGATGCTGTCCTTCACTTTTACAAAGCTCATTCACATCAAATCTCAGCAATGTTTTGGTCTTGAAAGTTCATTCATTATTCATTCAAGAAATATTTATTTCTTATCTATTATGTCCCACACAAATTCAAAATATTGGGGATATAAGATTCCTCTTCTCCTTGAGCTTATTATATTCTAGGGCAGTACTGCATAGTAGAACTATCTGCAGTGATGGAAATATTCTAAATCTATGCTGTCCAATATGGTAGCCATTAGCTACTGGTGGTTTTTGAGAACTTGAAATATGACTATCTTCATTTAGAAACTGTATTTTAGATTTTATTTAATTTTAATTAGTTTAAACTTATACTTAAATAGTCACATGTAGCTAGTGGCTACCCTGCTAGACAGTGCAGTTTAGGGAATTCGAGTGTGAGATGTGTGAATGTATGTGTGCCTGTGACAGATGCCATAAATACATACAAAATTAAGAAACAGCAAATTGTATCAATAACAAAAAAGAAAATTAAAATAGGGTGATGTGATACAGAGAGTTTGGGAGGCTACTTTAGAACAGATGGTCGAAGTAGGAATCTAACAGGGTGACATTTTAGCTGAGGTTTGAATGATAAGGATCTGAGCAAAGATCAAGGATCAGCATTCTCACGTAAAGGGAACAGCTAGTGAAAAGCCCTGAGGTGGGAACACGCTTGATGTTCAGAGGGAGACCAGTGTGACTGGAGGGGAGAGAGTTAGGGGAGGGCAATGAAGTTGAAGCCAGAGTGTTATAAATGCACCTGTATTAGTTTCCTAAAGCTGCCATAACAAAACACCACAAACTTGATGGCTTAAAATAATGTAAATTATATTCTTACACAGCTCCAGAGGCCAGAAGTCTGAAATCAAGGTGTTAGCCGGACCTTCTTCCTCCAAAGACTCTAAGCTCTAGAGGAGAATCTTTGCTTGCCTCTTCCTAGCTTCTGATGCCTCTCAGCAATTCTCAGCGCTCCTTGTCTTGCAGAGTATTGCTCCAATCTCTGCTTTCGTCCTCACATGGCCTTCTTCTCTGTATGTCCTCAGTCTCTCTGTGTCCTCTCTTCTTCTTGTAAGGACACCAGCCTTTAGATTTAGGGCACACCCTAATCCAATATGAACTCATCTTAAGTGAATTTCATTTGCAAAACGCTATTTCCAAATAAGGTCACATTCTGAGGTTCCAGGTACACATGAATTTTGGGGAGGACACTCTTTAACCCATTACAGTACTGATTTTGTTAAGACTTTGAAAGCTGAATTAAGGAGTTAGGCTTTTATTCTAAATGTGATGAGATGCTGCTGGGGGATTTGGAGTAAGGGAAAGACTGATTTGTGACTTTAAAAAAAATCATTCTGGCTATAAGGACATTGGATTTTAGAGAAGAGTAGAAGACTAGACACCAGTCAAGAAACAATTATAGGAGTCCAGATATAAGATAACAGGAGCCTGGATAAGGCAGTGCTGGTGGAAATGGAAGAAGTGGGAAGCATTAAGATATGTCTTGGAGGTAAAGGGGATGGAGTTGATTCATTAAGTATGGAAATGAGGAGGAAAAAAGAATCAAGGAAACTCTTAGATTTGAGTTTTGAGCCAAGAGTGAATGGTGTTTCCATTTACATGCCAGGGTGGAGTAAGAATGAAGCAGGTTCTCTCTGGTGAGGTTAAGTTTGAGATAATTTTTAGACAGCTGTGCTGAGAGAGCAGCTGGGCAATTGACACATATAAAACTGCAGTTCTGAGGAGCCCTCAATCTGGAGATGTAGGTTTGAAGACTCAGGTGAAGTAACTAAGGCACAGAGAAGCTAAGGAAGTTTTCCCAGGTCACACAGCTAGTAAATAGCAAAGCGAGGTTTGGAAACCGGGTATTCTGACTCCAGAATCCCTATATTTAACCACTGTGCTATACTACTCAATTGCGCTTAAAAGGACCTGAAAACTTTGAAGAAGGAGGGAGGAAGCAGCAACAATGGGGGAAAGGGGAACTTTTGTTCCAGTTGATAATTGTACCTGAATATAAACATGATTTCCCATTAATCACTCGTGTGTGCTGAGTAACTCTTTAATATCAATGCGTACATACCTTCAGTCATTTTAAAGGAGGTGACAGTGCTATGGGAGTCCATGTTTTATTCAGAACATGTTGACTTAGACATTGTCAGGTATTTGTTTAGAATAAAATATGTACTACGTGGAAATCAAAAGTGGCATTACTTCCTGGAAAGGACATGACTGTAGTCTGCTTTGTTGTGTCTGTGTATCCCTGATTGACTTTCAACATAACTGGAATATAAAGAATATACATCCAGGGTGCCTGGATGGGTCTGACTCTTGATTTCAGCTCAGGTCATGATCTCAGTCCCAGGTTGGACTCTGCACTAGGTGTGAATCCAACTTAAGATTCTCTCTCCCTCTCCCTCTGTCCCTTCTCTCACTCTTCTTCCAAAAAAAAAAAAAAAAAGAAGAAGAAGAAGAATAGAACCAATGAGAATTCTGCAATGTCTTGATCGAGTACAACCGTATAAAAAGAATTGCTTATTTATACCAACTATCAGAATTTAGTAATTAAACTCCAGCAATAATTGATGTAGTATCTTATAATTAATAGATCAATTTTTAAATGACTTTCCCATGACTAGTGACAAATACTAAAATATTTAAAGTTATAGTCATTGTATTTACTACCAAGAGACAATATGGCATTGGTGGAGAATTCATGCTTCTGAAAAAGGAAAAAGTAGGAGATTTTAGAAGGATGTAGTGTGCACTGTGGACTTTTATGTGGGGACGTTCCTAGCTTACCTGCCTAAGCAGCCAGGGTATTGGGACAGGAGGCAACAATGCACAGTTGTTAAAAGCACACATGGCTCTGTGCTCTGCCACGTATTAGATATAAGGCCCTGGAAAAGTTATTTATCTTCTCTTGTCTTCATTCTTTACCTACCTCTCTGAGTTATGGTAGGACTAGAGCGAGATAATACACAGAAAATGATTATAGCACTGCCCGGCACAGAATAAATACTCAAAAAGTGTCAGCCATTTTCGATTTCCTCACCCTGTCTTTCTGCCCTGAGTTTGAAAGAATTTTCTCAGGGTGAGGTGGCAAATCTGGGTTCTGTATTTCTGAACTAGCTCAGCTAGATAGACTCTGTTCAGAAGCTCCCCCAGTCTGAAGAGGGTTCACCCTACTGCCTGCCTCTTCTCTCTTCCTTTGTCTCTGCTCTGGTGAGCTAAGTGTTGCCTCTGGGAAATTATTCAAAATCCTTATTGTCAACCAGGAAATCCTGCTTCTAAAATTTAGTCAATTTTCCCTAACAAAGAATTAAG
Source organism: Lutra lutra (assembly GCF_902655055.1). Taxonomy (NCBI): domain Eukaryota; kingdom Metazoa; phylum Chordata; class Mammalia; order Carnivora; family Mustelidae; genus Lutra; species Lutra lutra. The sequence goes on from NC_062284.1 coordinate 112,933,019, forward strand.
ACAGTACGCTCAGATTTAGCTGCTACGCTGTTTGTAATAGTGAAGAAATGGATTCAGAAAAACTCAGTGAACAAAAACAGAGGGTTGTTTGGATAAATTGTGGAACACCACACACACACAATAGAACTTTAAGCAACTCTAAAAAGAATGTTGTATAAAAATAATGAATGACAGGAACGGAGTTCATAATATATGTCCCTTTTAATTGTTTAAAAGCAGGATACAAGGCAGCATGTGCTATCTGGTACCATTGTTTCTAATGTACAAATAAATATAAGCAGAGACAATGTCTGGAAAGGTTTGCAGTCACCAAAATTGGAACTCATCACACACTTACTCCTCCCCCTAACACTGGGTTGGTCTACAAGCTAGTCTAGATAACCAGCCATTCTCATGTAAACTTAGCCTAACCCTTCTCTGGCCACCTGGAGAGTAGGAGAAGAAAGGAGACACATTGATTTTCAACTGGAAAGTGGTAATACCAATCTGCATCTGTCTCCTTCTCCCCTTTATACTTCTCAGTTTAAAAGGTTTTAACTCTGGAGTCTGTCCTGGGGATAATGACAGAAGCATTGTTATATTTTCTGCGTCGGACTTTGCCCATGGTCACCACTGTGGCTCTGGGGCCGTAGTCCTAGACCTGACCTAGGCCATTCAAATCATTATGATCACTTAGGGATTTAAAATTGTTTAAATAATAATCAAAATTAATTTCCTTACCTTTTATCATTATTGGCAGTATTTTTTTATTGGCAGTATTTTTGAAAACAAATTATATGTCCACTTTATTATGATATTCTTTATTATGAAATACATGATTTTCCCAGCCTTTTTTAACCATAATAATCAAGAGCGCTTTCAACTTTGGAAATGTGAAGGGACTGCTATGTGTTAAAGTAATCAATATTTAAGGTCATTAAATCTTTTTAGAATACATTCAGATGGTCATTCCACAGTCTCTGGTTGGAGATTTGTGATTAACCATAAAAGTTAGTAGTAAAAGTGTCAGTTTCACATATCTTAATGAAAATGCTATAATATTTGTTCTAATTTGAGATCACTTTTCAATCCCCGGCATTTGGAAGGAAAGAAGAGCCCTTTCAATGAATATTAAAGTACATTTTCTCCAACCCTCAATGTTTCTATCACTTGAAACGGCAGGCAAACACTAGCCAGTAATTTATAAATTACTAAGATCAAGCTTATAAAACTAAGATCAAACTATATGGAATTGCCAATGTTGACCATGAAACAATAACCATTTCATATGGTAATAAAGGTATATAAATTTTTATTTTAATTTATTATTTTTTAAGATTTTATATATTTACTTGGCAGAAAGAGACACAGTGAGAGAGGGAACAAAAGCAGGGGAAGTGGGAAAGGGAAAGGCAGGCTTCCCGCAGAGCAAGGAGCCTGATGCCGGGTTCAATCCCAGTGATGAGGGAGCAGGAGGCTGGCTGAGGACAAAGCAAAAGATAGCACCTTGCACTCCCTCTCCATCTGCTCCCCTCCCCTCGATAATATATGTGACATTCCTCAGGCACCCCGGACTGCCATAAACGAGAAACAAATAGGTAACTTGCAGAGATCACAATCCTGCAAGACAGGAGTCTCCCTTGGTTTGCAAGTATCTTAGAGATCTACAAACAAAGAAGTTACCTTATCAATAGCACAATTTCCAGAGGCAAATAATTCAGTTCCTCAAGCCCTAATGTCACCCTCCCCTCCATAAACAAAACTGAAGGAGGCTGAGGTAGGAGGAAATGTAAATAAAGTTAAATCTCTTCTGAACCTAAATCTCACTAACAAAGACGCTTGATAGCAGAAATGGACATCCCACCAGGAGTCTCCCAACTATCTTGATGTTAATGGCTTGCCAAAAGACAACATTGATCAAGCTGCAAAACCTCCGGTATCCCGGCACCTTGTAGGCCCTCTTTAGCATATGAAAGCTCCGTTGAAACCCCCCTTTCCCCTTACCTTCCCCCAACCGCAGGGTACATAAGCTGCCATCCCTCACAACCCCAAGCAGCAGCATCTCCACCTGCCCATGGGGCCTGTCCCCGTGCTTTAATAAACCACCATTTTGCACCAAAGATGTCTCAAGAATTCTTTCTTGGTCATCGGTTCCAGACTTCACCCCACCGAACCTCACCTATGTTCTAGAACTTCATCACCAGGACCCTGGGATCATGACCTGAGCCGAAGGCAGACCCTTAACAGACCGAGGCACCCAGGCACCCCTATAAATTATTTTTTAAATAAAAAATCCTAAAACTATTTTTAAACAATTATTTTTACCCAGATTTATTTGCTACAACAACACGTTTTTATATGTTGTTGTTTTGTTTTTAATCTGCAATTTACCAAGTTTTATAAAAACACTGGTTCAGTTTATGTTCTAAGGGAACTGGGAACACAGAAACATTAAGTATAAATTATGTAATTTGCTCTAGAAAGTAAATAGGTTAAATGGACAACTATGGAAAGTGGTTCAGAGCTGAAATGATCTTTTTATCCATTCAACAAAAACATACTAAGTGCCAGGCACTATCCCAAGTCCTGAGAACACGCCAATGAACAATTTGGAAATTGTTGTCCAGCTTTTTACTTAATTCTATGTGAATATTCTCCTGAGTATATTTCTTATTTAGATTTTAGGGAATTTAACTACTATGTATGTTTTTTTTCTCACACTGTTGGGTCCATGGTCGAAGGTGAGGAACTGATACAAAGCAAAGATCAAGCAAAGCTTTATTTCGGCCAAGTATTGAGAATCAAACTGACAGGTCAGGGCCGTCTCTTACAAAGAGGCAACACCCCCCACCCCCGTGCCTTACCGACTAACTTTTAAAGGGCAAGGGCCATGTGGTTGGGTCATGTGGCCAATGTGGCCAATGAGATTGTAACACACAGAGAAAGCTGCACAGCCATGCTAAGTCACACATAAGTGACCAATTGAATTATAATTCACCCCATAGTAGCTATTTGAACTAGCCTATCACCTTGGTCAGAATTGGCACCCAAAAGGCGGGGCCCATACTCCTTGGTAGCTAGGGAGACAGTACGCACACTTTACTGATTGGATGTCTCCACCTGGCCGGACTCATCCCTGCATTCGGGCGACTTGTTTTTAAGTAAGTTCCCCGGGGTAGGGGGTGGGGGCAGGGTCAGTTTAAGTTTTACTGCATAAACAACAAAATGGCTGTTCAACTGAAGTGGGGCCACTCTGGCTAAATAGGCCCTTACAACACAAGTAAAATATTATTATTTATTATTTTACATAAATTTACGACACCAGAAATATTATTATTTGCAATGCTGAGTTTATGTTCTTACTTGTATACCATTGTCACTTCTGTTATATTTTGTTTTTAATTGTAGTGAAATACATAAAACATAAAATTTGCTATTTTAACCATTCTGGTAATATGGCTTTTTGTCATCATATGTGTAAGAAAAGTGTTAAGTCTATGTGCACTTAATGCTGTAGATCCATGCGCATTGGACATTGTAAATCTATCTAAGGAAGTAGTAAAATTCAAAAAGTAGGAAACCGAATCAAGAAGACCAGTGTACCCTTCAGGAAACCTGGGAATCAGAACATGGTACCAACTTGGCAGCAAATACCCGATCAGTATTTCCCAAACATGATTGATCTCATTATAATGTGATAATGAAAAGTCACCAAACTCACAAATATAACAGGCATCTGGATCAAAGTAGGCAGTAAAACATGGTCTCAAAGAAAATGTAAGTGCTGTTGGACAGAAGCAAAATTTTATCCATACCACAAATATGCATAATATAGGCGGAAGATCATGGAAGACTCAACATGCATGAATGTTTAGATTACATTGGTACAATGGTCAAATCTGATTCTGCATTAACTAACCAATTGCGCAGTAGTCAGTTACCCTTCAGGTGATATAGGCAACCTCCTTTGCTTTTAGGATTGCCCACCATTTTTTTCTTTTCTTTTTTTTAAGATTTTAATTATTTATTTCAAAAGAGAGAGTGTGTGTGTGTGCACAAGTGGGGGGAGGGGCAGAGGGAGAGAGAGTGAAAGAGAGAGAGAGAGAGAGAAGCAGGCCCCCCCTCTCCCTCCGCTGAGCAAGGAACCAAATGCAGGACTTGGTTCCAGGACCCTGGGATCATAACCTGAGCCAAAGACAGATGTTTAACCAACCGAGCCACCCAGGCGCCCCTTGCCCACCATTTCTTATAGATATATTTTGCACAATAAGAATAGCGGAAGCGTGCTGAGTATTTTTCTTACATATATTTTTAAATGCATTTTTGAAGAAATATTGCTAACACCAGGTTTTTGGGGTTTTGTTTTGTTTTTGCTGAAGCTATTTAATATCTTAAGACATTTTGGGAACATTGTTCTGTATGTCATGCAAAGCTATAAAGATTAATAAAAAGTATTTTGGCCAGGGGCACCTGGGTGGCTCAGTGGGTTAGAGCCTCTGCCTTCGGCTCAGGTCATGGTCCCAGTGTCCTGGGATCGAGCCCCACATCGGGCTCTGTGCTCTGCGGGGAGCCTGCTTCCTCCTCTCTCTCTATCTGTCTGCCTCTCTGCCTACTTGTGATCTCTGTCTGTCAAATAAATAAATAAAATCTTAAAAAAAAAAAAAAAGTATTTTGGCCATGTGTGGCACCTCACCTTATTTTTTTTTTTAAGTTTCATGAATGAAAGGGTCTGTAGACAAAAGGATGAGACTGATACAAAGCGAAAGTTAAGCGGGGCTTTATTTCGCGCCAAGCATCGAGAATCAAACTGACCGGCCAGGGCCGTCTCTTGCAAAGAGCGACCCCGCCAAGCCTCACAGACTAACTTTTATAGAGTAAAGGCCATGTGGTTGAGCCTGACCACACACAGGTGGCCAATTGAATTACATTCTACCCCATGATAGTCATCTAATTCGGCCTATGACCTTGGCTAGAATTGGCGCCTTTGTCTGGTGCCCAAAAGGCGGGGCCCACATTTTTGGGTGGTTAGGGAGGTGCTTTCCTGATTGGATGTCTCCACCTGGCCGAACATGTCCTTGGCGGGTAGAGAGGTAATACGTGCGCTTTCCCTTGATTGGACGTTTCCATCTGGCCGGACAAGTCCTTGAATCTGGACTCCGTTATCGGGGGCTATTTGGCCGTATTTCACCAATTCTGTTTCTAAGCGCTTTCCTCTTGGGGGAAGGGGCAGGTTCAATCTAAGTTTACTGCATAAACAACAAAATGGCTGGCTCTGGCTAAGTAGGCCCTTACAATGAACACTGAGAATATCCTCCAGTCTACGTGGCTGTGAGTGATCTCCACTTCTTTATAGATTGGGACATGAAATAGAAAGCTAGAGTGACCGATCAATTAATTCAGGGGTGTCTTCCTTAGAATATCACCTCTGACAGACAAGGAGAAGAGCAGCTCTGGGTATAGATCCCTAATCTGTTCCTTATTTACATCCTTAGAGCCTCTTGCCTGGTACTGGGCATACAGCTGACAAGTAATGGATGTCTGCGGGGAAGAGGTAGTATGGCCCATGTAGATACACCTGAATTCAAATTCTAACTCTACCTTTTACCAGTTGAGCAGCCATGGGACTATTTGTCAATCTCAGAATTTGTTAATCCTGTATTATACAATGGTGATAACTTGTTCCACAGTTGCAATGAAAATTAAGCTATGTTATAATGAGTTCGGTACAAAGCATGGGCACGTAATAGAGACTTAGTGAATGTTAGATCCCTTGCCTAACTTTCTATACTCTTCATACAGGAGTCAATCCTAGAAAAAATTATAAAGTGAAGTCCCCTTCCCACTTTCCCTTTTAGTACCCAAAGCTATTGCCACTTGCGGTGGGTTACTTTAGGCGAAGGCACTATTTCTGGAGTTTGAGTTGCCTCTTTTGTCATTATAGATAATTTTTTTTTAAGTTGGTGACCTCTGAGGTTTCCTTCAGCTCATCATTCCCCTCCTCTCCTCTCTACCAAATTTCAACTTAACCTGATAAACTAGGCATCAGGGAAAACCTACTGCATATTGCCCAAGGCTTCCAGAGGCAATTTCCCGGGCACAAGCAATTAGCTGCCCTAGGCAAAATTGCACAGTAGGCAAAGCTTTCCTCCTCCCTCTCCCGCAGTCCCCACCCCCCGGGTACCTGCAGGGTTCCTCAGCTGCCTTCAGCCTGCCAGAGCACCTCCCCACCACCACCTACTATTTTGACTTCTACCCAAGCCTCAAATTCTAAATTTTCCCCCTCTCCCTCCCTATGTAATTTCCTATTCTGTTTTGGGGGTTCATCTCAGCTAGGTTCTATGAGGTAATCTAATCTAAAATGTTCTGATTGACACCTGCATTTTAAAGAAGAATGTGCTAGCATACATAGTGAAATATTTATGGGAACTGTCTCTGAACCGTTGAACTATTAAAATGTCCTTTGCTCACTGTAGGCTATCAGAGCTTGCTCCACCAGTTTTGCCTTTTCTAAAGAAGAGAGGTCATTTCTCATACTTTCGCTTCTGAAATATTATCCATTCCAGCAATAAATTAATCAATACCAGTAGAGTTCTTAGATAACATGCATGTCTTGGTGATTTTTTTTTTCATATTACTCTTTCATTATTTTTCCTCCACCTAGACAAATTGGGGTCTCAAATCGGTAGCCTAGGATTTCTCTGGGGCCTTGGATATGTTTTGTTAGGTTATTTCATTGGGCCTATCATAGATACTAAACACATATTCTTCTTAGCCAGCAGCACAAACAGCTTAGCACTTCCCTAGCCTCCTTCACATCCTTACATCAGCTGCCCAAGGCACTTGAGTTTGGGAGCCCCTACTCATTCTGTAAGACGTCCCATCCAAAAGTCATCTTTTCCATGAAGACTTGAAAATCAATCTTTTGCATACTTACGGCAAGTTAGCTGCTAGTGGCTCTGACAAGCACCTAGTCTAACATACAGGGGCTCCGAATAGAATAGTTGACTGCAAATGGAATAGGTCTCACGGCAGAGATTTCAGACATGGCATCCAGGAAGCAAGTGCTCTTTAGAGGCTGTGGAGCTTGTGTGTGTGTGTGTGTGTGCCCTTCAGTTGCTCAGTATAGGATGTTACCTCCTTTACATCTTGGAGGAGGAATGTCTAGTGCAGCCTAGTACCTTTTAGTGTCTCTTAAGGCAGTACTTACCCTTAGACCCTATATACACAGTTTCAATATTTATACAAATCTCATTCACATTATGCAACATCTTTTCTTTTCCCCCTCTCACATGTAAACTGAGTTGTTTGGATCATTTGGACTGCAGCCAGAACTCACTCCTTTGTTGCCTTTTCCCTCCTCTAAGCACAATAAGCAAAGCCAGCATGTCCTGCCCTCAAGTCTCCATTTCTATAACTGTCCCAAGACAGTGAACATAATGACAGTAGTCATCATTAAGAAAAAGGCATAAATCTAGTGCTCTGGATTTTTGCTACAAGCCTACCATATAGGAACCATTCTTCTGGTATTTTGGTAACTGAACCTCCTTCAACTAGAGGCTGAAAGGAGATAATATTATTCTAAATCTTATTCTTTTGCAAACAGCATAATGGCAAAATTCCAGCATAATAATACTGGACATTTACATAATGCCCTTTTTCACAGGCATTTATAGTGTTTTGCAAAATTTCTTATGCATCTTTTTCAATATTAGATAAGAAGAGAGGGAAGATGATTGATTCTAGATGAGGAAAGTGAGATAGGCAAAGTCTGGACCAAAGAATAAAAGAAAGAAGGAAGGAAAGAAAGAAAAGATTGAAAGAGAAAATCCTGACCATGGATTCCTAACTCTGAACCCAACGTTTGTTCTTTTCACCTGTCCTTCTGATAGCAAAGGGTTTTTCCTTTCCTTGAGTCTGCTATTCAATGTCATCCAGTGAATAATGAAATGCAAAAGAACATTAAAATGGCCCTTAGAATTGGATTCTGCGGAAAGACAATTTAGGAAGGCAGGATTTATTAAAAATGAGTTCTTAATAAAACTATTATTAAAAGTTAAGAAACCAATAGCAAGTCAAAATTAGGGGAAAATATTAAACAACCATGAAATGAGCTGCATTTTTGTGTATCCTAATGATAGAAGATATAGGAAAATTGTTAGCTAAAAAAAGACTAAGCTATCCTTAAATAAGCTAGAGGCAAGCAGTAATAAATTATAATTCATCTGATAAATTTCTCAAAACAAAAATACATCCAGCTTGGACTCGCTAGGGTTTTTCAGAGTACTAGATTTAGAAGAGAAAAAAAAAAAGTACATTGAAACGGGAAAGTGGGAAGAGGGGAGTAATATATAGAGTGATTAAAGTCTGAGTCTGATTTTTAAAAAGGCAGTAAAAAGAACTAGTGATGTAATAATTGCCCCAGGGATTTTAAAAAGAATTTCCTCAAATATATCTAGGGGATAAGAAACACTGGAGAGAAAATAGGCCCATTAATAAATGACAAATGAGATGAAATGAGATTTTGAAAAGTAGGGCTACTGAACTGGGTTTTTTGTTGTTGTTGTTGTTGTTGTTTTTTAATAGATCTTTTAACAAGAAAACAAAAAAGGAACTAAGGACAGAGAAGGAACAAGACTTGTCAGCAGAATGCTGATAAATAACAAGCAAGGGAATTCAGTCCTTGCAAAAAATAAGGATTTTCCAAATCAGCAAACTTGGGGGATATGCCTTCTACTGGGGATAAGAAGGAACTAAGTAATTTATATTCTGAACCACATTTTCCCTTGCATCTTCATCTAGCCAAGATGATCAAACCATAAACCCTAGAAACTGCTTTAATTTCAAATCACCTGCATTTTATTCTCACTCCTAATATCCTCAAATAATCTCACATGCTTTAATAAACATTATCTCACATTGCCAAGCACTATACCTGGTATTATGAATACAAAGACTGAAACATTAGTGCCTTTTTTAAACCACTTTTTCTTTTTTTCTTAAATCTTTTCTAATTGTTACCTTGGGCCGCTCCATTTCTGTTGAGGACCTCACTAGCCTTTCAGCATGCACAGGCACAACCACACACATTTACCTGAAAGCATACAAGTTAATATATTTTCCCTTTACATGACATTTACCTATCTTCTTTCCTAAATTAAAGACCTAGAAACTAAATTCCCATGACCTTAAACAAGCCAATCATATCCCTGAAGCTTTCAGAAGGTCAATCAACATTCTTCTGAGAAACATTAACAGTTTTAACTGAAAAAAATAATTAATGTATCTGGCTAATACTTCAGACTTTGAGAAGGATGGATATACAATTAGAAGTAAGTATTCCTCTCATCTTAAATCACCAGTTCCCTTCCCTAGAATCACTATTGAATTATTTATGTAGTCTCTCATATACTTTTCATATACAAACATAGGGGTATGAATATCTTTTTTGAAAAGGAAACATAAACAAGAGCTGATTTTAAATCTTGTTCTGCATTTTGCTTCTTCTTTTTTTTTTAAGTTGATACTTATTTTGGGCAGCTTTCCATATCAGCACATGGAGATCTTTATAATAGCTGCATTTAAAAAAAACAGCTATATAATATAGAATTTCATTGCACAGCTTGCTATAATTTACTTAGCAAGTCTCCTATATAGCCCATATTGATTGCTTCCTCTCTTTTACTATTACAATGAGCTATGTTATTTATGCATCTGAAAAAAGGAGATAGTAATATACTTTTGTGCAGAGTTAATGCAAAAATTAAATGAGAGATTTATATGAAGCCATCTAGAATGCCTGGCGCATGTTTGGTATTTTTGGTACATGTTAGCTAAATAAATGAATTGAATGAGGGCCCAAATGAACTAGCAATGCTTCCAATTTTCTTTCCCGTCTGATGTCTCCACCCACTAGAATGACAGCCTCATGAAAGTAGGGATCAGTCTTGTCTGTCTTCATTCACTGCTGAATCTCTAGAGCCTAGAACAGTGCCTGTATACAGTATATGTTTAAATGAATAATTGGTTAATGACTAAATATCACCAGCTATCATTCTTCATTTCCTCTGACCCGTGGTTTTAATGTAAAAGGGCTTATTTAAGATGAAAGACAGTGTAGGCTTTTTGCAAGTGATATTATTAGTAATTTGAGTCTGAGAAAGGTCAGAGAACAAGTCCTCTCCCAGATGGGTGTAGGACCTCTGCAACCCAACCTGTCCAGCCTGCCCAAGCTAATCTCACTTGAAAGGAGGCTGCACGGTCAGCAAGTTTTATAAGCTTCTTGGGATATCATTAAAGGCAGAAATTCTGAAAGTGATTTTAATTACATTCCGTAAATAAAATAGGTGCGATATGTACGCAGCCCTGCCTCCAAGTATGAGGCCTGGTGGCTACCCTCCTTGCCCTGGGGAGCCCCTGTTAAAGCCATCGTTTGTGAATTAATCAGTATTTTCAAGTATAGATCACAATGCAGTTGAGGATTTCTTTCTTTTTTTTTTTTTTTAAGATTTTATTTATTTGACAGACGGAGATCACAAGTAGGCAGAGAAGCAGGCAGAGAGAGAGGAGGAAACAGACTCCCCGCTGAGCAGAGAGCCCCATGTGGGGCTCGATCCCAAGACCCTGGGATCATGACCTGAGCCGAAGGCAGAGGCTTTAACCCACCGAGCCATCCAGGCGCCCCAAGGATTTCTTTATGTTAACATTATACTCACTAGCATTGCTTTTTTTTAACGTGGAGAGAAAGAATTAGAGGGGAATGTCAACTTGCCCGTGTGTGGCAGGAAGAAAATAAGTTGCCAAACACTGGTTTCAGCTAGGGTTTTCAGGTCAGATTTCTAGAGCCATGTGGTTGTGTATCTGGGACAACCAAGGTCTTAAACTTGAGGGTGATGGTATAATTGAAATAAATTGTGTTGGGCCTCAGTTGGCTCATTCTCAACTTGTTTTCCTATTAGGAAACACACAATTGGGAAATCACAACGCAAAGTAATTATTAGCACAATACTCTCTTCACTTCTTGCATGAGAAATATGCACCCCGAAGTAGAGAGTGCCCTCTAAATGCAGAGCAAGAATCTTTTAAGTCCTTTTCCTCTTGCTGTCTCTCGCAGCCTCACACAGATGTAGCGGCTCCTGAAAAAACTCACTCATAACGACCAGACCAACTTCTCCAAATCTCCAACATCCAGCCTGAGGCCTTAATCTCTTCTCCCCCACCTCCCTGATGGCATTAGCAGTCATTGCGCTTACTCAGAACATGTATGGTTTGGGGGCAGTTTTCCCTTCTGGACTTCACTGCTGATTCAGACAGATACCCTTTGTTGTCAGAATTATCTCCAAGTGACTTGAAGGATTTTTGTTTGTTCTGTTTTCCATTTTTGTAGTATTTTCTTCTAAATATAGATGTTTCAGTATTTTCTTTTTCTCCATACTTTCTATTAAGTTAACATGTATTGATTTTTATAAGAAAAAAGTCTTGAATTTTGAAAGTTTCTATATGCTTATTAGAGAAATTTTAGAAAATCCAGAAAAATAGAGGAAAAATATAATCACTAAGAACACCTTGATTTTAGTGTATCTTCTTTAGTCTTCTCAACACACACGCATACACACAAATTGTACTGCTCTCTATTGTTTTATTTGATATTGTAGGTTGAGTATTTTCTCTTTTTGTTAAATATATTTCAAAACATTGATTTTAATGGCTCCTTTGCATTTTACTGTGTAGATAGATATAGCATAATTTATTCACCCATTCCCCTGTTGTTGGAAACTAGACTGTTTCCAATTTTTCAATACTTTATAAAAAATGGTCATTAATCTTTTATCTATATTTCCCTAAAATAGATCATTAAAATTAGAATTCCTGAGCCAAATCCTTTAAACATTTCCTGAGATTTTATGAAAAATTCCAATTATATCCCCAAATAGACTAATATAATGAATTCCCCGTATGTATCAGCACATAATCAACATTTATCAAAACATGCAAAATCTTTATCTTTGCAGTTATTGAGATGCAGCATATTACCCAATTGCTTTTCCAAAAATGTACCAGCTTTCACGCATACCAGTGCTGTGAAGCTCCCACGAGTACTCTAACCAGTAGTGAGTATTTTCAATATCTAACCTCTGCTGGCTAATTTGGTCAGCTATTTCAAAAAGAAGTTGTCAGAATCTGGTATTCCATTGCCCCATCGTACATTCCAGATCTTCTGTGAATTCACTTCATTCTACGATGTGGTTTCTATCTTTCAGGATTGTCCGCCTATCTTCAGTCCAGTGGAGGAGCTCAGGCTTCAGCTGACAGTCCTCTTGGGCCTCTGGAGAATGCATGTGGCAGCAGCTCCCTCTCTGAGAGTGTACCTGGTTGTGCCCAGGCAGCCCAACCCAGCTGATCATCCCATTACTTGTCAGGACTTACTGGGAGTAATGATTGAAGATTGTTGGCAGCTTTTAATCTCATGCGAACAGCTTCCATATGTCAGCCTTCCTCAAGGTCTGCATCTTTGCCGAATAGACTGAAATTTAGAATATATAGTTAACATGGCTTTTTATATGCATTATCAAAACTGGGTTGGTCTATTTATAGAGAAATTGAATATCTCACTAGCTTAATATTTTTATTTGATGCTAGATGTTTATAGGCAAAGAATTATTTTTATTATTATTATTATAGTATAAATAATATAATGTCTCTATGGTATACTGGAAAGATTACTAAGATGGGAATAAAGAGTCAAAGCGTAGGCTTGACTCTGTTATTAATCAGTTATGTAATGTTGGGTTAGTTTTAAAATCACTTGAGATTTAATTGTACTCTTCTTAAACTTCTTAAAATCCCTTCCTGCTCTAAAATTCCACAACTTAGAAATATCTTGATATAACCTATTACTCATTTGCTATTAAAAATGCACTTTAAAAGATGATAAGTAGGGCACCTGGCTGGCTCAGTGGAGGGAGAGAGCCGCTCTTGATCTGAGGGTTGTATATTTGAGCCCCACCTTGGGTGTAGAGATGGCTTAAAAATAAAGTCTTATTTAAAAAATTAAAAATATAAAAAGAATGATGATAAATAGCATGGTAGTTGTTACTATATTATCTGTAGGATTCAAGTAAGTCACCCAGTGTTGTGCGGCTGGTAAACATTTAACAACCGGCTCTCTATGGGAAAAAGCCCTGATAAATATCATTGGCCTAGTTCCATAGTATAAACACTCCCACCATGGGTAATTTTTTTTTTTTTTTGTAAAGATTTTATTTATTTGATAGGCAGAGAGGCAGGCAGAGAAGGGGCGGGGGGAGCAGGCTCCCTCCTGAGCCGAGAGCCCAATGCTGGGGCTTGATCCCAGGACCCTGGGATCATGACCCTAGGGGAAAGCAGAAGCTTTAAATACTGAGCCACCCAGGTGCCCCCCACTGTGGGTAATTTAAAGCTACCTACTCCAAATCACTGAGAGTAAGGCTGGGGAGAGACAGGCACAATGGCCTCACAAGCTTGTGTGAGCTAAACTAGAACACCACTGGCCCTGCCTTTTTACGCTATCCCAGGTAGAATCCTTCACACTGCAAGTAACAGAAAATCTAGCTGTCCGCGCTTTAAACCATAACGGCGTTTAACTTTTTCACAAGACAGAAAGTCTAGATGTAAGTGGTTCAAAAGTCATTTCAGCAGTTCTGCCCCATCAGAGGGCTGGGCTCCTTTCTTTATTATTCTCTTGGCTTTCTTCCTCATTGTAAAATGGCTGCAGGACCTCCAAGTTTTCTGTCCTAAAAAGACAGTGTCCTAAGTAGGAAGGAAAAGGTAGAGTGTAAATATGCTTTGTGTGTGTGTGTGTGTGTGTGTGTGTGTGTGTGTGTGTGTGTGTGTGTGTGTTGGGGGGGCAGGTGTCTCTAATTAGAGAAGGAACATTCTGCACGGAAACCCCAGCAGTTTCACTAGCCGGAACTGAGCCACACGTTGGAACTGAGTCACATGTCCATACTCAGACTGCTAACTGGCAAAGAGGATCTGAATCCTCAGGACTGGTTCAGAGCAATTGTGATCCCAACCCTGGGACTGGACATACAGCAGAAAGGGAAAATAGCACTGATAAAGGCAAATGACAACAGGGTCTGCTATATATGAAAAGGTGTCAAGCTGAAAAATGCTGATGCTTTCAACTATTAATTTCATTTCGATTTGCTAAGTATTGAATCTGTTCAATGGCAAGAGAAAAGAACATATCTGTCTGTCCCTCTTTCCCCATGATCACATACCTGAGAGTGGCTTTATAGATGATTTCTCAGAAGTCCTCTGTACACTTAAGTCCATTAATATGTATAACCTTTTGAAACTTGTGTTCTTAGGACAGTGTAATTTTTAAATGTCGATCCATATCATTGAAAGGTCCCCCAATAACGGGTCCGTGATTAAAGGAGCGAGACTGATACAAAGCGAAGGTCAAGCAAAGCTTTATTTCGCGCCAATCATCGAGAATCAAACCGAATGTTCGGGGCCGTGCCTTTTACAGAGAGGGTGACCTCTCTCTGCTTTACAGACTAGCTTTTAAGGGCAAAGGCCATGTGGTTGGGTCTGGCCAAGCACAGGTGGCCAATGAAATTGTAACACACAGAGAAAGCTTCACAGTCATGCTAGGTCACATATAAATGACCAATAGAATTACAATTTACCCTAGTAGATATTTGAACTAGCCTATCACCTTGGTCAGTATTGGCACCCAAAAGGCACCCCAAGGGCGGGACCCATACTCCTTGGTAGCTAGGGAGACAGTATGCGCCCCCACTGATTGGATGTTTCCTCCCTGCCTGACCCACCCTTGTATTTGGGCTTTGTTGCCTGGGACTGGTTTCCAGGACTTGTTTTTAAGTAAGTCCCCTGGGGAGAAGGGGGGGCAGGGTCAGTTTAAGTTTTACTGCATAAACAACAAAATCACTGTTTAACCCAAGACAGAATCCCTCTGGCTAAATAGGCCCTTACATCATAACTTAACTTCCAGGGAAATTTTAATTAACGTGACCTCTTAAATCAAGCTTTGTGATCATTTGGACACAGTAATAAACAGTCCTTAATATGTTAAAAAGTTTAGAGTCAACATCTAATTCAGGGCTTTGATTGTCATGATATGTTACTATGTAATATGCTTCATTTATTTATTAATAAATGCTGCTTGTTTATGGATTAAGTTTATAATACATGTATCAAAGTAACTGGAAAGAGAGTCTGATGTGATATATTAAACAAGTCTCTGAAGGGAAATTTTTATGTGTGGAAAAGAGCATCTTATAAAGCCAGAATATTTCCAACTTTGTCACCCAGGAGTACATAGTCTTTAAAAAATACAACTCTTGTACAAATTTTACTTCTTTAATATTATCCTAATTATCACTTATACTCCTCTCATTATTTATTGGCAAATGCAAATTTTAAAAAAGCAGAAAAATGCTGCTATGCAGAAGTAAAGCTTAATAATATGACAAATGTCATTTTTTATTTTTAGTATTTGATCATAGAAGCATCATAGCTGACAGGGGTACCTAATTTGGTATTTATTTTTATTTTGTAGTGCCTATAATTATACATAATTACTATTAAATTTTAAATAATACAATAGAGGAATACCTTAAGTTGTTCAGGTTTTTTAGCTGAGGTAGCAAATGAGCCTATATGAATAGCTAAACCAGGATTAGAGCTTTCTCTACTCATTTTAGACTACTCAGCCTCCTTCTGATTCTGGCTATGCAATATGACTAGACTGTCTAATTTGAGATGCATTATATGCTTCCTAACCCTTTATGAATTTTACATTTTATCTTTGTGATGCTTTTTTATATCTCCCATAATGCTAAACAATAGATGTCAAAAATTATCCGCTGTTTGGGGGTTTTGGCTTTCATATTATTTTGAAAAGTGTTACCTCTGTCCTTGACTCTGACATACTGAATCTAAATCTATCAAATTAAGGAATTAGGTCAAATTGACATTTCATATAATTTAAGAAAGCACTGCTTGAATTATCTATATTTAAATACCTCTTTAAAAATGATTGTTTAAATGCAGGAAAAAAAAAATCTTAGTCCAGAAAAAAATGGATTGATTTATCTTGAATTCAGATTCCAGAATGGTAGTCTGCAAGTCAAATGAAGTCCACGAATGTATCACTTCATCTGTACAGCATTTAAAAGGCAAGAGGTCACATTAAAAACCCAGATTTCTACTTTCTCTTGAAAGTCATTAAGAATTGGCAGGAATGGGGGCATCTGGGTGGCTCAGTGGGGTAAAGCCTCTGCCTTCGGCTCAGGTCATGATCCCAGGGTACTGGGATCCAGCCCAGGATCGAGGCCCATGTCCGGCTCCCTGCTCCGTGCGGTCAGCTTCTGCCTCTCCCTCAGCTCATGCTCCCTCTGCCTCAAATAATAAAAGAAAAGAAAAGAAAATGAAAGGAAAGGAAAGAATTGGCAGGAATGAGTTTGAATTTTCAGCTGGAACTGAGTGAACCTCCATCCCCATATCACTATAGACTAGGTCTCTGGTCCCCTTTAACCCTGAATAATCCCTACCATGCAATGAACTCCACATTTACTCTCAGCACCTATACCCTGCCAGCTTCTTTCATTTAAGGCATCTACTCTGCATGTTGTTGTGCAGGTAGGTATACCCTGATAAGGACTTTAATCCTAGTTCCCTGCCAAGGCTTGCATCTGAGGGGTCTTATTGCCAAGATGGACATTTTTTCTCATTTACAGAAGGGAACCCATAACACCCCTTACAAGATTCTGCTCTATACCTGGAAAGTCCAAAGAGCAAGGATGTTATCTTGTCTCCTTTGACTCTATAACCCTGAGGCCGGACATATAATAGGACTTTAAAAATATAAGACAAATAAATGATTCTTGAATACATATTTCTAATTTCTGCCATCTACAAAACATTATTTGTAAGGACAGTCAAAAAATTTAAGGTGTTTTTGGAAGACTACTGACATCTTTATAATCACCAGCCCACAGGGTCTGGACCTCTTTGAGGATAATTCTGTGGACCTTGTATCTCCTTATTGACTGGTTAGGTTGTTCCATTTCAAGAGATTCTACTTTTCCTATTTGCAATGTACTATAGTACCCTCATGGAACTGAAGCCTGGGCACTCTACCAGCCCCTCAAGTCCATCTAGTCTGTCCTACCTTCCATTTACCCAGCTGTGCACCTGAAATCCCAATATGCCTTACATCTGAGTACACCCAAAATGTAACAGTAAATTCCATCAATCCATTCTCTATATCCACAAGCAAACATCCTTTACAGACGTATCCACATACACAAGTACATACAAAGATAAATAAAACTAGAAAATATTTTTGGTTCCAATCTATTTTATCCATATATTTAAAACATATATACAAACAGAATAATTTTTAATTTTGCTCATTTGTTTACTTATTTAGACTTCTCTAGGAAGGATCGGAAGGGATTAATAAAAAATAACAAAAACACTTATTTAAAAAATCAGGACTAAGAAAAATATTAATTAAGTTAAATAAAAGGTCATAAGCAAAGATTAGAACCCATGTCCAAAGTCACAAAATTATCTCTGAGATTCTTAGCAAACCAGAAGAAAAGAAAAACAAAACTAGTTTACTGATATAGCTCTGAGAAAAATACATGCCAGTATTTTCCCGCAGAAGCAACATTTTCTTTAGTACCGAATTCTGAAAGAAATTTATGATTTGTGGTAACCTGTGGGCAGGGGTGGTGGCTGGGGAGAGTCGGTGATGGAATGATATCTTGGATAATACTCTTTACAAATGCAGGAAGCCTCCATAACATTTTCTCCGGGCATTCCAAGTGAAAGGTGAAGGTGTGACACAAAATATGACTCAGAGGAGACAGTTCTACAGATGGCCCAGAAAAAAACGGACTCAAGTAAGCAGCTTTCTGCTGATGCACTGTGATCAGAGAAGAAATCTTGAAGTGATATTTCTCAAAGGCCAAGCCATAGACCACACATCAGCAAAACCAGGGAATGTTTATCAAAACCACATGTCCTACAGATCTACAGAGTAGCAGTCTCTGGGGATGAGTCTGGAAATCTGTAGATTTTACAAGTTTTCCAGGATTCTTAAATACATCAGACCCTAGAACCACTGCCCTAGAGCACTGGTTTTTATACTTTTTTTTTTCTTGTAGGTTATTAAAGAATTTTTATGTATTTTGTATCATTTCGTGTGTTTTAGGTTGACATCTAAAATTTGTTATTGTAAGTTTAGGCAGTTACAATAAAATGGATATTGTAATATTGAAATTTTCAAATAAATCTTTTATATCACTTTAAAATGTATGCACTTAATCTTAAAAACTCATATCCAGTAATATCTAAAACCATGACTAAGCCCTTCTTTAGCAGTCAAAATTTTTATATTTTTCTTCCTTCAATGCATGTTTCCACCACACTTCCCCCACAGAATTTTATTCAAATGTAATGTATTTTATGCTTGGAAGACTTCTTTTTTTAGGATTTTATTTATTTATTTGAGAGAGAGAGTGATAGTGAGAATGGGGCTCCATCCCAGGACCCTGGAATCATGACCTGAGCTGAAGGCTGGGGGTTCAACCAACTGAGCCACCCAGGTGCCCCTAAAGACTTCTTTTTTATCACCTTATCATACCTCTCTGCAAAATATGTAACACTGAAATTTTATTTTTTACTTCTTGTAACCTTAAGATTTTTTTCAGAATTGCATTGGGATTATAATTATTAGTACACAACTAAGAAAAAACAATTTTCATGAATAATTTTAAGTATAACAAGTTATTTTGGAAATGCTCATATTAATTGATGGGTAGACTGTCCCCTCCCCCCATTTAATTCACATATTGGTGACTATTATATTATAGGTGACTATTACTTACCACTAGAATAATACAGGTTTCAGAATCAATTTTATTTATATTATTTGCTTTACATTCAATATTCACTGAGAAAATTTGTTTACACAAAAAAGTAGATAGGAATGGAAAGTGTTCTGTTACAGTAGTGTCACTGAAATTTTTGAACTCTTTCTGAATTATAAGCCAAACCCATATAGTAATTTATCATCAAATCTCATTTGTAATAAATTTAAGCTGACAATTTGATTAGGGCATCCTTCAATTTTGTTGAAAGCAAAGAATTGGAAACCACCTGACCTGCAAAATAATTTGCAGTCCAGTCATTAACAATCATTCTCTCCCCTTAACCCAACACCAGCATTTTGGAATTGTGGTTAGTTTAATGCCCTAGTTTAATGTGGTTAGTTCAAAAACCTAGAAGTTTTAAAAACACATCCCCAGAACAAATCACTGAAGTAAGATTGTTTCTCTTACTTCAAGTTACCCAAGTAAGATTTCAGATGGTTGAAAGGTATTCCATTTTAACAAGAGGGGAAAATGTGATTAAGCAAAAGGAGATGGGGAAAGTGGCCAAGAGGCATTTACAGGCAGATCCATTTCAGTAAAGAGTACTTGTGGAAATTGAGGATCCAGCAAAAGACTCACTGAAAACCACCCTCGTTTCCTCATTTCTTGAAATGCCTTTGTGAAATTTCACGTACCTCAGTTTGAAGACCATTGTACAAGTATCTGGACCCACTAAGAGAATGCACCACTTTCAAGAAGATCTCAACAATAACACAAGGAATTCAAGAGACCTGAAATGTATCTCAATCTTCCTAACTATCAGGATTCACTCCAAATGTAGAGCATCCTAGCTTGGGACAGCTATAGAGAAGTAAAACACAATAACAGCCAGCACAGGGAGATGCGGGTGATCTTTAAAAGCCTACAAATTTTGCTTATAATTTTGCTAGCATTTCTCTCCTTATTTTAGTTAATGGAATTCTTATAATATCTTCAAGGGTTGAGCTGGCTCTGGGTCAGAAAGGACCAGCAGGTCCCCTTGTTTCCTCCCTGAGGAATTCTGTAATTTTGTTGCCACAACCAAAACTGAGGAAGGGGAGGATAGGAAAGCTTCTTTCTCTCCCTCCCCTTTTTTCTCTTAATATGAAAATAATTGCCTCCACTCTTGGAGACCCGGCTTAATTAGATTAATCTGATTTTTTACTGGTAAAATAACACTAAAATGTTACTGCTCCGAGTTCTCTAATTATAGAGCAATCTCACTTTTTCTTAACAGATACTAAAATCAAATGCTATAATGTTGGATGAGGTCATTGTGAATAGCTTGTTATAAGGGCTATTTTGAGGTACCATATGAACTTCAGTGGATATTATGCAGTGACAAAGAAACAATGTTTACTTCAGAAAAAAACTTATGATTTGCTACTACAATTTATCTAAACATTGGTG
This sequence comes from Lutra lutra, assembly GCF_902655055.1. Taxonomy (NCBI): domain Eukaryota; kingdom Metazoa; phylum Chordata; class Mammalia; order Carnivora; family Mustelidae; genus Lutra; species Lutra lutra. The sequence goes on from NC_062284.1 coordinate 112,953,337, forward strand.
AGTTTCCGCAAGTTATTTCATAAGAAGTATGTTCTCTGACCATAACCTCCTGTTCTTATTCCTTAGACTCCTTAAATTCAACCCCTTCCTGGTTTCCCCTCTTAGCCACCAGCTCTCTATTTTCCCTCCTGCGTAGTCGGAACACCATGATCCACCCTCTCCTTGATGGATCCTCTTACCAGCACGCTCAGCCCCCTTACTCCTTGAACTTCTGCTTATCCATTCTGCCAAGTCACAGCTCAGAGTCAAACAACCATCTGTTCTCCCTACTATTGCTTCTGGCTTGCCAAGTACTGCTGGAGAAATTGTATAATTGCTGATTCATGCCATGACAAATCTGCAACTCCCAAACTCACCTTGACCTTTAGCACTACTTGGCGAGCCTTTTACTCTTGCCTGGTTGGCTTCCTTTTTCACTGCTCAGGTGCTATTCCAAACCTCAAGTCATTGCTCTTCTCAAGTTTTCCACCATGCTTCCTGAAATCAACATATGACCTAACTTTCTACTGCAGGAAAAATCAGTGTTTAACTTCCCTCCTTTCCACTTTTTTTTTTAAAATAAAGATTTTATTTATTTATTTGACACAGAGATTGTGTGCACAAATAGGCAGAGTGGCAGGCCTGATGTGGAGCTCAATTCCAGGACCCTGGGATTGTGACCTGAGCTTAAGGTAGAAATTTGACCGACTGAGTCACCCAGGTGCCCCCCTCCTTTCCACTTCTAATGGTCACCTATACCTTCACCCTCCCTACCTGTGTCCCAGAGATAATGTAGTCTATCAATTATCCCTATTTAATACTAGTTTTTGCTTTTAAGTTCTTTATTAAAAAGCCTATATACATTATTACAAGACAAATGGTCTTCTTGAAAATCATATCCAAGTTGAAGAAATAGGCATTGGAATGTTAGGGAATGAAGGGTGCTGATTGGCTACAGAGAAGAGCACATCAGAATAGCAAATGTTCTTCCCTGTACAATCATTTGCAAGCAAGGACACAAAGGAAGGTGAGTTAGGATGCTGTGCGTTCACTGTTTTAAAATTCTAACATCATTCTGCCAACCAAATGTCACGACTGAAATTTAAAGAGGCCATGCGTTAGTATCACTGCCATTTTTGTTCTCTACTATTTGCTACTACCCATCTCTACAGTCTAAAAAACTAATAATAATTAGTCTACTTAGTTCCTTCTTCTAACTGTGTGGAGTTTGCTCACCCTTGTTCAATCCAAACTTCATAGGAATTCCTAGGACAATCAGTGTTAATTACATTGTGCTCCAGCTGACAGACTGTTCTAATTTAATGTCGTTACACGAGCCATCATACATAACTTACAAGTGACACATATTTGCCTTAGAAAAAGTATTTGTTGAGACTGCCTAAAGAGAAGTTTTCCTATAGGAGATACTTATGGGAAATATGTTATCATATCCAACCAGGGGCAGATCCAGTTTTTGGGGGGACCATGAGGAGTATATAATTTGGGGAATTCTGTCTTCCTAAATAAAAATACAAAATTATGGATTAAAATAAGGTATTTTATAGGCCTTTGAGAGAGGCCTATAAAGATGAAGGGCTCTGAAGTTTAAGCTTCATTAGCCTTATATAAATCAGCTCTTTTATATTTTGTATTACTTAGGGCATTATATAATCCCCAAAACCAAACCAACAAAACCACACTAAAAAGTGAAGACCTGACATGAGACAGGATCTTCATATAATATTACATTTACTTCTCATTCAGATCTTTTTATTTACCATTCTAATTTTTGCAAAAGGGGCACTTAAGACTCAAAGAATTTGGTAACTTGTTCACAGTCAGCTCGCTTCTCACATGGAAGCCAAGATTCAAACCAAGATCTAACAAACTAAATCTTGTGTTATTTCCACTACAATAGTCAGCCTTTAAAGTTTCCTGAAACATGACGAGGTTAGGTTTCTTTGGAGGATGTTTCTAGAAGATGCCCAGAAATGCCCAGTTAATACTTGAAATTGACATGACTTAATTCATATGAGAACTTCACTAAAAATATTGCCCTACACCTGTTTTTAAAGGGCATGAAGAAACAAATATGTGACTCTGTGAGTTATTTTCTGCTCACTAAGTTACATAGATGAAGACAGAAGATCTTAGGGTCTAGGAGAAATGTAGTTCTGGCAAGGAGAGAAAAATGGGGCAGAATCAGAATCTGAAGGTAAGTGTTGGGCGCCTGGGTGGCTCAGTGGGTTAAGCCGCTGCCTTCGGCTCAGGTCATGATCTCAGGGTCCTGGGATCGAGGCCCGCATCGGGCTCTCTGCTCAGCAGGGAGCCTGCTTCCCTCTCTCTCTCTCTCTCTCTCTGCGCCTGCCTCTCTGTCTACTTGTGATCTCTCTCTGTCAAATAAATAAATAAAATCTTAAAAAAAAAAAAAAAGAATCTGAAGGTAAGTGTAGAATCACAGACTCTCGGGAAAAACTATGGCTGTGGAAGGACATACTTGGCAGTATGGATTTTTCACAAATTATATCCTCTTGCTATGTGTCCAATATTATTCTTCCTTGTCATTGTAATATATCAAGTTTTAAAGATAGGAATATAATGACAATTGACTCATATATTACTTAACATTATACCCATACCTTAAATTTGTCTGTTTGGCCTCTATTTTTCAAAAATGTCTCTTAGAGATTTTCTCTCCTTCTTCTAAGACCCTCAGAAGGTAGATGCTTTGTATTTATCTTTTTCTTACTCTCAGAATCTGGCACTGTGACCTCCTGGTAGTAGACATTTCATGCTGCCATGGAAGATGGTGTTCATGAGTTAATTTTGACTGGCCACAAATTTCTAGGAATTCCATAATATAGATATGTTCTGATTCTATCCCCTTCAGAGACTTCAGAATAAAATATTGGGCATTGGTTAAAGCTAAGGCAAGAACTGGTCAGATGTATCTAATAATATTTTCATTCAACAAGCTGTCAATGATGTTGGAGACACTTAAAAGTCCTGGTGATTCTGTGGTCTTAGTGCCATTGTGACTCAAGCTGTAACTAAAATCAGTCCAATGCAACAGGAGATTCAAGAACAGCAGCAGAAAGATGATGACTTAACTGAATGGAACAATAAGTCACATGTTTCCAAGAAGACCTCTCTATTCTTAGAGTAGAAATTTCCCTTCAAAATGACAAGTGGTTCAAACCCTTCAGGATCTTACTTGCCTTCAAAACCAAGGTGAGTCATGGACAGAAGATGCCAAGTGGTAACTATCCAGAGGGAAAAGGAGGGTCTCTGTTACTAACTTAGGCTAAGGGCAGATATTATTCTTCCCACAGATGTTCCAAAATAGATGAGAACTACTTGAAGGAACTGAATGAGGACCTAAAGCTAAGGAAGCAGGAACTGCTAGAGATGCTAAAACCTCTTGAAGATAAGAACAATCTCTTATGCCAGAAGTTGATGTCTAACTTGGAGGAAAAACAAAGAAGGTAAAGGCCTTCTACTCAGGGATTCTTAGAGGGAAAAAGGCTGGAGGACTTTAATCCAGAGGATTAACAATGATTATTTATATTTTTAAAAAGATTTAGATATTTAGCTATGTAAATAAAGAATTTGTAACCACAAAATCAGTGGCAAGTAATCCTTTGTTTTCTGTTAGTAAAATTAAATATGATTCAACCCTCATCTCAAGAGATTACAGTTACTACTCTTCTTCCCTAGGATGCCCATCCAAGAAACAGAGAAAAGCTTTAGTATTTCATTCTATCTTGGTTACACTGATAGCTCCTTATTCGTGTTTGTGGGATCACTTTAGGATAGATGACTCTGTTCTTCCCATGCCAAGGAGTGAAATAGAGAAAACTTCTGGGCCTAGGAGTCCTCCGGATTTAGAGTCTGGCTTCTCTAAATATACTAGGCAGATGAAATCTCAACTCTTATCTGGGCACTCACTGCTCTTGGGACCCACCAACTCTATCTCCTTTCTAGTCTCAGATAATCTAACCTTAATTGGTCTACCTTCATTCTCTACCCGTAGTGTAGGCATCCCAGGGTGCTCAGACTTTTGGAGAACAAAGGCCAGGCAGAATGTTGTGGTCAAGCACCAACTGCTTGCAGTGCAGAAAAAAACTTCTCTTAGGGCAAGAGAACACAAAGGTTCACATCTCTGCTTATAATTAAGGAGAAAAAAGTATAATGAACGTAAACATAAATTAACTCCTTTAAAGAATAGAGAGTCTTTGACTTACTTGGTATTGATTCAGATTTTGTTAGAAATTTCTTGATGGCTTGGACTGTATGTTGGAGCTATCATAAGGATATAAGGGGTTTCCCCAACTAACTCAAATGTCTTTATATGAGAAATACAAACAGAGATGGGGTAAGGCATAATTCTGGAATTTATGCTGAAGACAACAGATTCTTTGACCTCATTCTTCACAGGGGCAAAATCATCCTTTCTACTTCAAAAGCCATTTACGAAAACATTTTTCTGAAGGGGTGAAGAAGAGACTCACTGGCAGCTGGAGACCTAAGTTTTGAGCATTACTGAACACAGAACTCATTATAAAGCACAGAGCTGAGGCAAATGTGGGTGGGGGATGAGATCATCCTATAGAGACCTTCTATGTCCAGAAGGAATTCCATTAACTCCTGTGATTTTAGCACCCATCTCATTCCCATGGTAGTCTATTTTTCTGACTGCTTATAGAATATTAATATTAATCTTTAAGAAGTATTATGTTTTGTGATGTCTTTCTCTTCCTTCAAGTCTGCAGATTATGAGACAGATCATGGCAGGGAAGGGGAGTGAGGAATCCTCAGTCATGGAGCTCATTAAAGAAGCAGAGGAGATGAAGCAGAATCTGGTAAGAGGTTGGTAGGCACTCTAAGAAATGGTCTCTGGTATAAGGCTCCATTCAATTGCTATCATCAGATGTGAAAGGAAAGAGAGCTCATCTCTAGCATCTAAGGCTCTGATACTCATAGCTCCTCAATCTAAAAAGGAGTCAGATGAAATGTTGGGCAGACTCAGGACTAACTAGCAAAAATTCTATTTCTTTGACTTTTAAAAACTTTTCATCTAAAAGTTAGTAATACAAGCATATTAACCCTTCATATTTCATAAAGAATAGAAAATACCAAAGTAAAATAAAAGAAATAGTTTGCTCTGGGAGACTCAAGATTTTTTAAAAACCAACAAGGTAAATGATCTTAAAAATTAGAAATTAGTGGTCTATGCCCCAGAAAAATTGCCATATGATTAGAACATCTTAAGTGTTGTGTGAAGAACTCATTTATGTTGGTAACATATTACAAATACCATAATTATAGTTATTATTCAAAATTGTTATTATTTTTGTACTGCCATCTCATCAAACTCACCTCTCACATTCCTGGATTTTGGGCTAGACCTATTTATTGCCTTCCTCTATGGTTTGCTATATACCTGCATCCCCATCCCTTTCCCCTCATTACTTAATAATTTCTTCCAACTTCACTTTAGTGACTGGACAAACACATTTCTGTTTGTTTGGTTTGTTCTCCCCACCCCCCAACAGGAAAGGAAAAACAAGATGCTTCGGAAGGAAATGGAGATGCTATGGAACAAGGTGTGCCTCTAAGGATCTCTTGATAGTATTGTCTTACAGACCCTAAAGCAAAGAACTTCCCTTTCCTCATGTCCCCATTCTCATTTTGTCATGTCCCTGCTTCCACCCATACCTCATTCCAATCCATCCTTTGCACAGCAGCCAAAGTGATATTTTGAAAAAATCGTCATTTCGCTTTCCTTAGGGAAACCATTTAAAGCTGCTCCTTATTGTGGCAAAATATGGCTGTTGCCTACCTCTATCCTCCCAAAGAAGTCCTCTCCCTACTTTCTGTGCAACCACCACACTGGCCTCCTTGTGGATTCTCAAACATGCCAAGACCTTTTTTTAATCTCAAGTCTTTTGCTCTGCCTGTAATACTATTTTCTTTTGGTTGGCTCACTCTCATCCTTCAGGTCTCCTTAAATGTCACCTCCTCAGGGAGGCCCTCCTTGTTTAGTCCATGTAAAACAAAGCACCCCTCCCCTACTTTCTATTATAGAATTCTGTTTATGTCCTCCACAGCACTCTTTATAATTAAGCTCATTATTTTTATTTTTATAATTGTTATTTTACTTGTTTCTTGTCTCCCTGGCCCTCTCTGGAATACAACCTCCTCCAGTTTCTTGATTTCTTTGTTCATCTCTGAATCCCTAGTATGTAGCACAATGCTTGGATTATAGTAGACAATCAATAAATGTAAGTTGAATGAATGAATGTATGAATATATAATTCTAATTCTCCTATGATTTTGCAACAATCACTTCACTGTTTAAAATACAATAGTAGGGCCTTTTGCTCGGAAACCATATGGGGGTGGAAATCCCTTTGTGGACTAACTCTTTGAGATCCACGTGCTTTTTCATAGACTATAAAACTAGAAAAATAGATTGTGTCTGGTGATATAAACAGCGTGTGATGTGATCTCTGACTGTTTTTTTCATCTGACCTTACCACAAATAATCAGGATACCATCAAGCCCTGCATCCTGACCTGACATCTGCTCCTACTTCTCAGAGGCAGCTACAAATCAGTTCTATGAATTATCAGTTTTGGTTCTTGATTTGAGTCCTTGTGATAGGAAATGTGCCAGCACAATTCCTCTGTCAAAATCCAGCTTCCCCAAAGCTCCCCAAAATTTTTTTATAAGGGTTGTCCACACACATTAGCTTGTGATTGGTGTTCCCTACTCATAATTTTAGACAGCGAGAAATGGAGAGAGAAGAACAGCAGCCCAGTGGTTAAGAATATAGGCTTTGGAGTCCACAAGATCTGGTTCAAATTCCAGCTCTATACTCTTCTAAACAAATGACTTAGCCTCTCTGAATCTCTTTTCTCATTTATAAAATGGAAATAAAAATAGTCTTATGAGGATTAAATGAGAAGTTTATAATGGAGTGTTGTAAATAAGTAATGTGTAAGTAGCTTACAGTGGTGATGACATATAATAAGGGTACAGTTAATAGGTCTTATTATTATAAGGTATACTCGAAACCAAACAGAAGGTCTTACTCCATTCTGAACCCCATTTCGTAGTCCACTTTTCATGTCGAACCCTGACAGGTTGCTGACTGGCAGAAACCAAAAGCCTTAACTTGTGTTGGTTTTCCAAAACTTCCCTCACTAATTCCCACTAATTTAAAGCCTTGCCATAATGTCTCTCTACAGACATTCGACACAGAAGAACTCGGTGGTCAACAAAAAGCACTACAGATAAAACACAAAGCAGACTTGCACGATGGGAAGGCAAGTGGACAACATAGTACTTAGAATTTCAAGGTTGTTGACACCATTGCTGGAAACAGCCTGTTGACAATGAAGGCTAATTTGGGTAGCCAGATAGTGAGGATTTGGGCCTTTAGGTTAGGTTGGATTTACTGTCTGCTAAGACATTGCACTTGTCTTCTGGGACCTTCTATTCCTTTAGCTCTCTCCTTTTATCCTAGGTTCCCAAAACCCCCTCATCATCTAGGAAGACCAAAAATGAACTGGAGACATCATGTGCAGAGAAAGTGAAGGAGAAAAGGAAGGTAGTGTAATCTTTCTGAATGGTAGTAGCTTTTAGAACTGATGGATTAAAATTTTTAATGTAGCAGCAATCTGTCTAAATTACAATGCGCTTCTTTTAAAAAAATAGTATTTTATTTATTTATTTATTTGATAGAGAGCCAGCAAGAGTGGGAACACAGGCAGGGGAAGTGGGAGAGGAAGAAGCAGGTGCTTTTGAACTGATACAAATTTTATAGGAGATCTCATTTCCTTGGGATATTATATTTGAGTCAGAGTCACACTGCAAGTTTCTGGGAAATCATGTTAGTGAAGGCAAAGTAGGAGAAACTACATGAACAATGACAACTCCACAATAACTATGTAATCTCAAAATAATAGCTGATTTGTTTTTGAACATTTATTTAGAAATATTATGCTTATATTTAATCTTCCCACAACATACTTATTTATAGATAAGTATTCTATTCATTTAGCTTTTAGCTTTTAGAGCATGGATTACACAGGTAGGGCCCTACTAAAAGGACTAAAAAGTTGAAGCCAATTTATTAGTGAATTTAATGAACTTTGCTATAACGTCTTTGCAGCATATTGAGAATAATGATTTCTGATCTCAATTTACTTTGTCACCCAGAGGCTCTTTCTTCCACCAGGAAAAGCAACAGAAAAAAATGGAATGGGTCAGGTACCAGGAACGAGCCAACATCCTTCAGGTATGAAGATTTTCCTAGGTTCGACATGGGATACAATTTCATTCAGACAATATAAGGTCTTTTAGTTTCATAATACTCACCCCAAGTCTCTCATCTGGATGACCAATTATCCTGCTTAAAGAAAACGTTTCATGGGGAGGTAACTGCAGAGACCTATCTCCAGCTTCACCTTGAATAACTTAAATACATTTTTCCCATATAGTCTTGATTTTGTTCTATTTGAAATGGGGGGAAAATCACAAATACTTTCTGCCCAACTTTAGAGATTGAACATGATGGGATGATTTTAAACTTCTGAGTAAAAAGGATCAGGTTACAGGTGCTTTAGAGAGGCCAGTATTATATGAGTAGTTTTGAAAATGTTGCCTTGTAGAATGACTTCAATGGCAAAGTGATTGAGCTGAGAATTGAAGCCTTGAAGAACTACCAGAAGGCCAATGACTTGAAATTATCCCTATACTTACAGCAGAATTTGGAACCAAAGCAAGCATATTTTAATCTTCCTGGGTCCCGAGGTAGGTGGAGTATCATAGGCACACAGTTTGAGCCTTTATTTTATTTTACAGTGAACATTCTATTACTTATGAAGTGAACAGCACAATGCCTGGCACCCCGTAAGTTAAATGTTAGTAGTGATCTAATAAATTTTATCACTATCATTATTACTCAGAAGCTCTTGTAAAGTAAGGATTCCTCTGGAGGAAATGAAATTTTCTTTTGTAAAGACTAAGTTACATATTATGTACTTAGTATACGTAGTTAGTACAAAGTTGGTACCTGATAATATATTAGTCTCCTCCCACTTGTACCTTTTTCTTAGGAATTACTGTAGTTTGGTCTCATGAATCTTGTTGAAGTTAGACTCTGCTACTTCAGAACAGAAAGCCAAAGAGATAGACTTCTGACAGTGGTTGTGAGTTTCACTAATCCAAATATTCTTCTGAGATTTTCAGCGTTTCCCTCCAAAGAATTTATGGCATCATTAGAGGAAATTGTATAGTTTACTATAAAAAAAAAAAAATAAAGGAACTGCTTCTGAAGGGCAGAAGAAAGACTTCTTAAATTTTCAGGGATCTATGAATCTGAACTCTGTATTTTAAAGAAAACCTATGCAATGAGAAATCATCGTAGGGGGATAACAATATTTTATCAGTAACAGTGTAAGTATGTATATCTTGCATTTCTTTTTAAAAATGTATTCATTTGAGAAAGAGAGAGTGAGAGATTGGGAAAACAGGAGTTGAAGGGAGGGGTGGGAAATGGGGAGAAACAGTATTCCCAGAAGCAGGGAGCACGATGGAGGTCTCCATCCTAGAACCGGGGGATCACGATCTGAGCCAAAGGCAGACACTTAACCACCTGAGCCACCCAGGTGCCCCTCTATATCTCTAATTTTTACTCAATCTTATACCATGAAGGGCTTGAACAGCTGATAAAATCATACACAGCACATAAGATTTTTTTTTAAAGATTTTATTTATTTATTTGACAGACAGAGAGAGATCACAGTAGGTAGAGAGGCAGGCAGAAAGAGAGAGGAGGAAGCAGGCTCCCCGCTGAGCAGGGAGCCCGACGCGGGGCTCGATCCCAGAACCCCGGGATCATGACCTGAGCCGAAGGCAGAGGCTTAACCCACTGAGCCACCCAGGCGCCCCACACAGCACATAAGATTTGAATAAATAGATGAGTAAATCAAGAAAAAGGGAAAATAAGTTGAGCCCAAGTAAATACATGAATATGTATAATGAAAGTACTATATAGTTACTAGAAGCGGGCTTCAAACTTGGTTCTGGATTTCCCAGAAAAAGAAACATGGATTCACAGTGTCCACAAAATAATAATAAACCAATTGCTCAAGAAATATAGCTTTTACTAGTTTTGAGACCAGAGAGAAATTTCTTCTCCATGGAGACAAGACATTCTGTATGTGTTAATAGTAGCTAATGTTCTCAATAATATTTCTAAAATGAATTCAGAATCTAAATTTTCTAGGCTGTTTCTTATCTTTTTGTTGGCACAATCTAATAAAAATATTAATTTGAAAATTTTAAAAAGCAGTGGGTCAGTTCAAGATGATTTGGACCAGGTACATAGTACTGTCAGTCTGACTTGACTCATATATAAAATTTACAAAATCTAGGTTGGATCGACTACTCATCCTTTAGCCAGTGTTCTACTTATATTTTTTCTTCTTTTTTTTTTTAAAGATTTTATTTTTAAGTAATCTCTACACTCAGTATGGGGCTTGAACTCACCACCCCAAGAGTCACAGGCTTTATGGACTGAGCCAGCCAGGAGCTTATATCATATTTAATTTTTCTTTTACCTGTTGTTTTGATAAGAATTGGACAGTAAGAAGCTCGAGGTTTTCTTCTCAAATAAGAACCTAGAATGCAATCAGAAGCAGTAAGTTACTAAGGTATAAATTAAAAAGCTAGAGGAGAAGAGGGTACAAGGATGACAGATCCTTGTTTTACTTTGTTTAAAATTAGCTGAAGGTCATCCCGAGGGATCTTAGAGTAAGGAGTTAAAAATCTTTTAGCTCCAGATTCAGTGCTCGATTCGGCAGCACATATACTAAAATAGCTCCAGATTCAAATCCAGCCAAGATTAATAAGTAGTGAAGGGTTCCATTCAATTCAATCACCTTAGAAGATTTCTATTTTTCCCTTGTTTGCAGAACATTGGATCTTTGAAATTTGGACTAGGACAGCCCACAGATCAGTACTCTCTTTTCCCTTCTCTCCTCTTATGCTTCTGGAGAATTAAGTGATAGGGCACTAAAATTCCAGTTACCACCAATGAAAGTAGCCACAAGCATGTGTTACCCATTGTTCCTGTGCTTTATTGATTGTGCCTTCACTGAACACTGATTATAGGCCAGTTTTATTTTCTAGCACACACATATACAAAATCTTTGGGTTTATTTGAGCCTCAATGGATCTGAAATCTGAGTCATAGATTTTGGTTATGTTGACCTATTTGTTTGACTATTGAAAAGAAAATAAAAGCATTATTTTTTTTCATAGAGGGATTTTTAAACTAATTGTGTTAAGATATCATTACCAGCAGTGATGTGATATAGGGAGGCGATTTCGTTGTGCTCATGTTTCCCAACTTCTGTGTCACTTGGTTTGTTGTTTTCAATATATTCTGTTTAGGATGACTTCTTTAATTTCTTAAATGCATTCTTGGAACATAAAATTAATATTACTATTTTCAATGAAAAACCGATAAAGCTTTCCAAAATTGAAAGTAAACTTAGTAAAGATACAGAAAAACAAAATTTTAATGTTCCAACCAGACACTAAAGCCTGAGGTCTGTTTTAACTTTATTAGGAAGTGAGATTAGCAAGATGTAGAGAGTTTTAAAGAAAACGAGCAACAAACTGAAACTTTCTCCTTGAGGCCATCAAATTTAAAGAATCGAAAAGGGAGTAATTTTCTCACTATGATTTACAGAGTGTTTAATGCTGTGTTCTATCACCTTCTAAATTTATCTCAGTTGCCATTCAAAATCATCTTGCAAAAAAAAAAGGTCATCTTGATACCAAATTTTTGGAGACAGTATTTTATCTTATTTTTTTTTTAAAGATTTTATTTATTGATTTGACAGACGGAGATCACAGAGAAGCAGGCAGAGAGAGAGGAGGAAGCAGGCAGAGAGAGAGGACGAAGCAGGCCCCCCACTGAGCAGAGAGCCCGCCGCAGGCCTCGATTCCAGGACACTGGGATCATGACCTGAGCAGAAGGTAGAGGCTTTAACCCACTGAGCCACCCAGGTGCCCCTGGAAACAGTATTTTAATGGAAAAAGCACTTGATCTAGAGTCAGATATATGAGTTGCAGATCTTATTTTTGAAGCTGAATATTTAAATAACCTGGGAAGTCATTTAGTTTCAGTTTTTTCCTTTGTCTAAAATAATCAAAACATATTATAGAGCATGTTGAAAGCATGTGGTTTTGTGTAATGTTCACGATGACTCTATGGGTTAGATCTCATAAAACAAGAAACTAGAGAAGGCAGGCTTCTGATTCTGTATCCAAGCTCATCTCCTAGTTAAAGTATGGGATGTCTCATGACTCTTCCACCTCTAGCAGCTATGATTTAAATCCAAACTTATCACTGTTCAATGTATTATCCTCCCAATGAAGACTCATACGCCCTATGGGTAATTTGGTCAGTAATAAAACAGTTCAACATGGGTTGACAGTTTGTAATTTTGCATTTATCCCAGTAGGTGGCACCAACCACATCTAGGCTTCTAGTCCACAAATGGTGATTTAGGAACCCTGATACACTGTGGGAGAGACTGGTCTTCTGTTCCCACAGGACAAAATGTGCTACATTTATATATCAAATGAAAAAGAAATTATTGATGTTTTCTGCTATGCTCTGTTGCTCTGAGGTGTATTACTGGCAGCCTTGGTTAGACCTTACTAAACTCAGTATTCTGCTCTCCTGTTACTCTGCTTCTTGAACTATAGTTTCCTTGTTTCCAAAAACATTCACTGTCTGCTTCCTTCACAATCCCTGTCTAATACTGTTTCTTTCAACCACAGATAAATCAGGTAATCGGGACACTGAATTATAAAATGAGTTGAGCAATTACACAAGGTGGTGATTTTTTGAAGTTTAAGTACTTAATAATGTTCCTACATATGGTTCATTTTCCTCTAGTCTCAACAGAATTGAATTTCACAAACCTGTCTTAAAGGATAAAATGTCGTTTAGGACATACCTCCCAGCAAATCCGGGTACAGGTCCTTCTGTTCTGGACATTTCCAAGTAAAGGAAAAGTTTCTCCCACTGCTCTTGGCCAAGAATTCTTCCTCCCGCATCAGCTGTCCTGTGTGCTGTTTGGCTGTGTTGCAGTGGTGTGAGCTATTTGATCGGCAAAACAGAATTCTGTGTTACTATTACTTTGATACACTTTAAACAATCCCTACTTGCAAATTCTCTGGAGGTCCTGGTTATAGCATAACCATTTCCAGTGCAATCTATTTGGCATACTGCCTCACCTAGTCTTGTAGAAGAGAAGAACATTTTACACCGAGTGAGTGCCTTCTGGGGACGAGTCACATTTGAAGGGATTTATTTTCCCAGCAGTGTAAAATTACAATTTGACCGAAGCTGTGTAACAGCCTTTCCCCGGCTTCTGTAGAGTCAAGAGAACAGTTCATGGCCTTTGGCATCCACCTATCTTAGCACAGGCAAGAAGTAATCTTTAAATTCAGCTGAATTTCCCATCATGCCTGCTGGTAGTTTAAAGAAGAAATTTATCTTCGGTAATAATGTAACTGACGATAAGACATTTGATTCTGACACTTCTTTTTTCTCCTCCCCCCTCCCACCACCAAACTCGTACTCTTGGCATTTTCTTGAGAAGAAGCTGAAGGTTGGATGTGAATATTTTGCTACACTTATAAATTCAGATGAAATCCCAGTGAGGTGGGAAATGAACACTCTTGAGACCTTATTTATTCTCTAACTCCCTCCGTTCCCAAAGCAAGTCATTCTTCCTGGCTTTAACCTTTACTTCACTTTAGTATGACTCTTCCTGATGGCTGAAATATACTCCAGTAGGTGCTGCTGAAAGGAAAATAATAGTGTTAAAGTTAAAAGGCTGAAAGGCAGGGGTGGAAACCCACTGTTAGCTTGAATCTGGGTCCTTGATAAATAGTAACATTCTCAAATACAGGCTTTTTAAAGCTTTGAGACAACTTGAACCTTTTGAATGTCAAAGATAGGTTTATGGTATAGTAGTACTATGTAGTAGTTACTTTAGTAAATAATAGTAGATTATGAAGTTAATTTCTAAACTAAGTATTTTTTTTTTTTAACGTCCTATAAAACCCCACAGAGGGACACCTGGGTGGCTCAGTTGGTTAAGCATCTGCCTTTGGCTCAGGTTATAACCCCAGGGTCCTGGGATCCAGTTCCATATCAGGCACCTTGCTCAGTAAGGAGCCTGCTTCTCTCTCTGCCTGCAGCTCCCCCTGCTTGTGCTTTCTCTCACTCTCTCTCCCTGTCTGAGCCAAATAAATAAATAAAATCTTTAAAAAAATAAATAAAACCCCACAGAAGTCCAGGAGGAGAATAAAATTCTTCTTTCCTAAATATAAATTCTGAGGGTTGAAAAAAATAAATAGTACCTTTATTAATATTATGATTATTTCAATGAGGGACAATAGCTTCCAAACTTTTTTATATTACACGCAGGAAATTCAACAGGATTATTAGGATAGGGTTGCCATATATAGCAAACAGAAAGAGGATGTTCAGTTCAATTTGAATTGCAGATAGTTAACTTTTTAGTCTAAGTATTTCCCAAACATTTCATGGTTTTTATTGAAATTATTTGTTTTTTTATTGAAACCCAAACTTAACTGGTATCCTGGCAGTCCTAACTTAGGACAGACTCACTATAGAGCCTGTTTAACATCCTCCAATTCTTCATTTTTCCTCTTTTTATTGGCTCCCTTCTTCTTCTCTATCTCAGCCTATGCCTGTCATTCTCCCTGCCTTCTCTTTTTTGTCCCCATGCCCACTTTTATCTTTTTTTGTTGTTGTTGTTCTCCACTATCTACAGTGAGCCATTTTTATGGAATATGTATCTGGGTTATCTGAGGGTGTGTATATATGAATATGATTTATCATTCCTTTTTTTCATTTAAAAGTTGTATTAAAAGTACAGTTTTGTAGGTTCTCAAACAAAATTGTTTCTACTTGCATACAGTCCTCAAATGATTTTCTTCTGCCTGAGAGACATGAGCCCTTAGTTGAAATAGGTTTGCCATTCCAACTTTAAAAATAATGTTTGAAGTTATCTTCTAAAACAACATTTAGAAAATCCACATTAATGCTAATACCAGAGTCATCCTACAGTAATGCAATGATATGGTATGTAATGTGTGATGAATGTTAGTAGCCTTGCAACTCAAAATAAAACTGGGTTTTGTTTCATTTTGTTTTTTCTCAAAGAAAGCTCTCATTTTCCTGTTTCCCACCAGGTACTATAAACACTACAACTACGGGCAGAACAAGTACTAGCAAAAATGAATCTAATGTGGTAAGAATTACTTTCATTTTCAAAATTATTTTAAAGGCTTGCATAGATAGTGGGTATAGATTTTTGGAATTTATTTATTTATTTAAAGATGTATTCATTTATTTCAGAGAAAGAGAGGGGGGAGGGCCAGAAGGACGGGGAGAGAGAGAAAGCCAAACAGACTCCTCGCTGAGTGTGGAACCCTACATGGGACTGGATCCCATGACCTGAGATCATGACCTGATCCAAAATCGAATCAGCTGCTCAGCCAACTGAGCCACCCAGGTGCCCCTGGAATTTATTTTATTTTATTTATTTAAAGATTTTATTTATTTATTTGGGGGGGGGAGAGAGAGAGAGAGAGACCATGAGCAGGGGGAGAGACAGGAGCGGGGAGAGAGAAGCAGGCTTCCCACTGAGCAAGAAGCCCAATTCAGGACTTCATCCCAGGACCCTGGGATCATGACCTGAGCCAAAGGCAGATGCTTAACCGACTGAGCCATCCAGGTGCCTCTGGAATTTATTTTATTTATTTATTTTTTTTTAAAGATTTTATTTATTTATTTGACAGAGAGAGATCACAAGTAGACAGAGAGGCAGGCAGAGAGAGAGAGAGGGAAGCAGGCCTCCTGCCGAGCAGAGAGCCCGATGCGGGACTCGATCCCAGGACCCTGAGATCATGACCCGAGCCGAAGGCAGCGGCCCAACCCACTGAGCCACCCAGGCACCCTGGAATTTATTTTTTAAAGCACATTCTAATTTAGTATTTTTAGGGGATTTGCATAGTGAGTGCCAGAGCACTTGATGTTTTAGCTGCTTTTTGTTTTTTGTTCTTTTTTCCTCCTCTATGTTGTAGAGAATTCTGGGATCAAAGACCTACACAGAACAACAAGGAACTAGAGGAAGTCAGTTTGACGATGTAGGAGGGAGGCTCTTATATCTGAGGTCACTGCCAGATGAAGCTCTGAAGGATTAGAAGGCTCTCACTCCATTTGCTTTGGGCAGATTTAAAGTCTAGGCACAACCATTTGTGTTAATTAAAATCTCTCAAACCTTTGCTTTAGTGTTGTTTACCGTGTCTTCACCAAACTGGGTGGAAATGCAGGTTAGATGCTTGACCATAAGTATGTCAGGAATTTAGTCGTTTAGGGATTGTAAAACAGTCTCTGATTATTTTGATAGCTCTTGATTTTGAAATGACTAGATTCAAACCATACTGTATATTGTTAACAAGTACATAAAATGCTGTTCCTCTCCACCTCTGAAATGTTTCATTCTGGGCAGATCCATCACTAGCATATAAGTAAAAATAGGTACAAAATAAGGAAAATTATGTGCCATACATTTCTCTTACTCTCTCACCTACCATGTCCAACTGCCCTGATGATTCTCTCTCCTACTTACATTTTCCTTGAATAACTTCTACCTTCCTATCTTCCACCCACCACTGCTTTAGTTGAGGCCCACTTTCCTACTTAGATGACCACAGCCTTTTAATTGGTTTCCCCACTTCCAGTCCCTCTAACCCATCTTCCACGGTACCTGAAGTGGTGTTTTCCAAAAAAGGAATGAGATCATGTTTCTTCCCTCCTGGTTTTCCATTGACTTTAGTATGAAGTCCAGCGCCTTCACAGACCATATAATGATCTGCCTCCTGCCTATATCCCCAGGCTCCTCTTTCACTGTATCTCCCTTTGCTCATATATACTATATTCAGCTCAACAGACCTATTTATAAGACCCCCTGATGAGGTCTGTAATCTCCATGCCTCTACACAAAGTTGATTCTTCTCTTTGTGCGTTTGCACATTATCATTTGTCCTTAGGGCTGAGTTTGAGTCCTTCTCCTATCCCAGTGATTCTCCTTCCCAACTCTTATACTAGAATCTCCCTGGGAGCTTTTGAAGATACCAATTCACTGGGCCCCTCCCTTAGATCATTTAAATCATCTCTTAAGGATAGTGTAAGAGCATCTGTATTTTTTAAAAGCTCCTTCAGAAATTCTTATGCACAGCCAGGTTGGAGAATCACTGTTCCAGGCTCTCTTGCCTTTATCATAACACTTAATGAATTATATTGCAATTTCTTATTTGTTTACTGAGTTATCTCCCTCACCAGATTGTGAATTTTTTGAGGCCCAGTACTATGTCTTGTTCATCTTTTCATTTTGACCACCTAATGCAGTACCTGGGGTTAGATAGAGACTCAGATATTGCATAAGTCCTCAGACAGTTAATTGCAAAGTCTCAGGCTCCCTTAATACCTTGTCTTATGTCAGTTTGAATCATACTGTAGTCCCTGAGATCTTCAGATCTTTTCTTTACTCTAAGTTGTCACTAATTTCCCATATCATGTCAATATGGGGAAAGTTGATTTGTTACAAAACATTTCCTAGTTTGTATAGAAATTCCTTGTACGTTCTGGTAAGGAGCAAAGTAAGCCAACCAATTAAAAATTTTCTTTCCCCCAAGGTTAATGTAAATCTGTAAAGTTGTGCTTAAAATGTAATTTGGACTTGACTTTTCATGAAATCACAGAATTTGGGTATTAGAAGGAACTTTAAGTATGACTTTCTTTTCATTTTACAGAAAAGGAAACTGGAATTCAGATATGTTGAAAGGGTGTCCAAAGTCCCACAGTTAATTGAGCCTGGGTATTCTTACTACCAGTTCATATTTCAATCTAATTTCTATCTTTCCTTTCTAGACCACAAGAATAACAGGTTCTGCAGCCCTGACATGATTAGTTTCATATTCTCCCACCTGAGCTACCTGAGTATGTAATCCACGTTCTGTTTCAAGAAAGTCACCTCTGTACTTATTTAGTCCTTGTACACTTCAACAGTCCTGAGGGACTTTCCTAGTCATTTGAATTAGACAGAACAACGAGGACCAAAGTCAAGAATATAAATAAAATCTGACTGTACACTGACTACTTAAGTAAGTCATTTAATTTCAGGGTCTTAGAGTCCCAATTTTAAAATTAGATTAAAAGAGCACCATTCAAATGTTTTAAAATCAGATGTGTTGTTTGTTTGACATTCAATAAGTTTAGATGAGTATCTGAACTTTTCCCTCCTATTTTCTTCATTAAGGAAGGCATGAATAAACTAGTTGCTAGGAGAGATTTATAACTTCTTAGAAAAAGAATCACTTGCCATCTCCAAAGTATTGAAATTCTATGTTAACTATCAGTCAGGCTCATCATCTTTCCCTCCAATGCTCCAAATCTTCAAAACACAAAATGGAAATATCATAGCCTTTTATCTTACTTTGTCTGTAAGACTTCACTTTGGACTCTGACTTGCACTTATATGCCAGTGCAAAGTTATCATTTGGCTGGTTATTTGTGGGTATCTGCATTTTGGTAATTGCAGGATATGGATCTCAACTTTGTGGGTACAAATTTATTTGGTCAACTTACCTAACAGGTCAGAAACTCCCAAGAGATTCACTGATAAACCAAATTAATTTAAATTACACAGATGGCTATTCCTTCCAAGGTGGTTGGAATATGTCTATGTGTAGGCCATTCCCATTTCAGAATCAAGTTATTAGAGAAGCTGAATTAGCAATCACAAAGTATTGGTGGAATTGAAACATTATTACAGTTTTATATACACTCATAATATTCCAATTATGTTTCTCTGAGAATAAAACCTCTGATCCTTGACTGTAGCTGGGAGATACTCTTCAGTTTTCACTTCAACTGAGGAAAACTTTGTCTCACTAGCAATACATTTACAAGCCATAATGTTGGGTAGTACTATCTTTGTAGCTACTCTTATTTATTTTTACCTTAACTTACAAACTATTCAGGGAATATTTGCCAACATTTCTCCTCTAAAAGTTATCTTTTTGCCATGACCACAAAGTGATTAATGATGCTTGTTATACTTCTTTCCTAAATGAGATAAGGCCAACAACAGCCTGATTGATACTCTAATCTTTAGTCTAAAATTGCAATCACCAAAGGGACAAGTGACAATATGCAAGAATATTGCCTTATGTTTTTAGATCCAGGCAGAAAGTCTAGCTTATGTCTAGAAAATGTTGCTTATGTGAACTGTGGGCACTTTAGATGATGTCTTCTGTATTGGCAGAGGCTTCTGCAGTCTGTCACATGCCACAGCAAATTTCTAACAGCCCCTTTGGCACCTACGGAGGAGCTTGCATTGCTCAAAATTCGAAGTCCCTATTGCATCATATGTTCTGTATTTAATCATCAGATATTAGGAAATGTGAAGAGAACAAGGTCATGTTGGAAAGGGATACTTGCTCTAACAACCAATCAATCCCACAGCAGGAGATACACGGACAGATAAACATGAAATGTAATTATCCCATGGTAAAATGAGTGGTCCTGAAAATCCGTCATCTTTGTTTCCTTCACATATTCATTTATGCTTCCTAACATTTCAAGACTTTATTTAAGATTCAATTTAAGCTAAAACACTGTATAAATATTCTTATAAACCATGTCTCTTCCAATTATTGGTCAACCTAGGACAAAATGAGGTTATTTAGGTTAATAAAAGAATTTTCTTTCCTTTTTTAAAATAATTTTATTTTCGTATATTGCTTTTATGGAGACAAATATATTTTTCCTAGGGTAGCTGGGCCTTAAGCTATGTTTGATTACAAGGAAACCAAATAATAATAATGTTAGGTCCCCCACCCCCACCCTGTACTACAGATGGCTCCCAGCCTGTCTCTCTCTGCTCACTGGCAGTGTGTCCCAGCGCACCAATTGTCCCTGCCACGCCTTGGGCCAAGGTTCAGCAGACCTCACCAAAATGCCATCTCAAATGGAACTCGCCATGGAAACCATGCTGTTCGCATTTCACAGGTTCCACAACTGCTGGGGATAAAGGCTACTTAACAAAGGAGGACCCGAGAGTACTCATGGAAAAGGAGCTCTTGGATTTTTGGAAAATCAAAAAGACCCTCTGGCCATGGACAAAATAATGAAGGACCTCGACCAGTGCCTAGATGGCAAAGTGGGTTTCCAGAGCCGCTTCCTGCTAATTGCAGGGCTCACCATCGCATGCAATGACTATTTTGTAATACACATGAAGCAGAAGGGAAAGAAGTAGGCAACATTGAGCAACACTTCTGCCCAATGAGAGTTCTCCCGAAGGGTCTCTTAAAGAATCTGTCCCACAGCTTCCCCCTTGTATAAAGGATTCCATGAGCAGATTAGGACTCTCAGAAAATGTCCAATAAAATCCAACCCTCATTTGAGAAGCAGAGAAAGAAAAGTCAGATAAGCTTTTGACTTTTATATAGCTTTCACCCTCTTGCCCTCAATAAACAAATTCTGTTTTTAGTTCTTCACTTGAAAAAAATAATAATAATTTAGGAAAATGATGATGTTTTTGATTTTTTTAGAAGTTCAAAACTTACTCAGTCCATGTCAGTTTTCAAACTTAAGAATATCTTTTTAATAATTTTTTTTTTTGACAGAGAGAGATCACAAGTAGGCAGAGAGGCAGGCAGAGAGAGAGAGAAGAGAGAGAGAGAGAGAGAGAGAGGAAGCAGGCTCCCTGCTGAGCAGAGAGCTCCATGTGGGGCTTGATTCCTGGACCCTGGGATCATGACCTGAGCTGAAGGCAAAGGCTTACCCCACTGAGCCACCCAGGCACCCAGGAATATCTTTTTAATTTAATTTTATTTGACAGAAAGGGAGTGCACACAAGCAGCGGGGAGGGGCAGAGGGAGAGGGAGAAGCAGATCCCTGATGAGTTTGATCCTAGGACACATGACCTGAGCCAAAGGAAGATGCTTAATGGACTGAGCTACCCCGGCACTCTGGGACTATATTTTCTTGACTTGTGTACATTGAGTCCTAAAACCTAAAGGCCTTGTAGACAGAGCCCTTTAAAAAATCAAAGAACTTCTAGGCACTTAACCCTACTTTTCCATTTAATAAATCTTACTCTCCTTTTTCTTACCTAATAATTCCTTCCTCTTTTATCAACTACTGTCTTTCTCCTCTATGGTCTACGCTTTCTTTGAATTAAGGAGGGAGGAAAACAAGTGCTTTCTTAGAAAGCAAGAGTTTTCCCTCCTTGCTTCCCTCTTTTGTCAGATAAGCAGACATGTAAGTGGTGGATCTTGTGTAAATTGTCATGACACACTGGGGAATGCTTCTCTATTGTCTGAATATTAACAGAAGACAATTTCAGTGGTATTAAAGGTCTAAATTACAGCCCTCGGAAAAGAATAAAATCTGTAGTAATGGTGGAGATAGGAGTCTATAAGAAGAGTTGAAGTATTGGGGTGTCTGAGTAGCTCAGTGGGTTAAAGCCTCTGCCTTTGGCTCAGGTCATGATCTCAGAGTCCTGGGATTGAGCCCTGCATCAGGTTCTTTGCTCGGCAGGGAGCTTGCTTCCTCCTCTCTCTCTGCCTGCCTCTCTGCCTACTTGTGATCTCTCTCTGTCAAATAAATAAATAAAATCTTAAAAAAAAAAAAGGATTTAAGAAGAGTTGAAGTACTTAATGCTGATCTATCAAGGCACTACCTAGATCCATCCTCCCTTGGTCTTAGCCATTTGGTAAGGCTCAGATGATACTCATGCTCTGGACGAGTGCATGACTGAGGCCTAACCAATCAGGTTAACTTGCCTTAGTAAGTAAGTGGGGACATGACCTAGTTCTATGGTTCTCAACATTTTGGTCTCAGGAACCCTTTACATCCTTAAAAATTATTGAGGACTCCAAAGAACTTTTAAGTAGGTTTTATCTATCAATATTTAGCATATTAAAAACTTTTTTTTTTCTTTTTAAGCAAGAGAGAAAGAGAGTGGTGGGTTGGGGGAAAGGGAGAGGGAGATAAAGAATCTTAGGCAGGCTCCATGCTCAATGCAAAGCCTGACATGGTGCTTGATCTCACAACCCTGATGATATGACTGAGCTGAATTAAGAGTTGGATGCTTAACCAACGGAGCCACCCAGGCACCCCTAAACTTTTTTTAAATATAAAAATATATAAACACACATTTTATTAGCTGTGAGAGTGATGTTATCATTATATATAATTTAGCCTCTGGAAAAATTCCACCATATCTAATGAGAAAATGAGAGTGGAAAGACAATGCCTTAGTATTAGTATGAAAATATTTCTGACCTTGAAGACTCTCAAGAAAGGGTCTTGGGATCTCCAGGTATCCCCAGACAAACTTGAAAACTACTGATCTAAACTATTGCTTAGAGAAGACACTACCAAATTTGCAACCAGGTAGGGAGAATCAATATGAAAATTATGTCAACAAAGTAGAAAGTATAGCCGAAAGAGTTTGATGACATGGTTTTCGATCCTGAATTTAGCCAACCCTGAAGCTATATACCTGTCTGGAATTCATAGCTGCGTAGCTTTTGGCTTAAGCTAGGATTAGTCACTTGTAACCGAAATGTTCTCATACATCTGGTTTTCCAGCTGGGGACCTCAGAGAAAGAGAGTAAGGGTGAGAAAAATAAAAAGGACCAGGGCACAAAATTATTCAAGCAGAAATTTGGGTGGCAGAAATATAATAATTAAAGCCCAAGAAAAGTTCAAATTTATTTTTATAAACATGGCAGACATTGGAAAACACTGTCCTAATTATTCTCAAATAAGTGCCACCAAATTCCGTGGACGACTGTGGAGGCTCAGCTTCACTAAAAGACAACAAAGGCATCAAAACTAACAGCAAAATGTCAGTTTCATTAGTAAGACTGTATAAATTGATCTTACTAGACTTTGAAAAATTCTAATTTAGAAAACTGCTCTTGTGGTGAAAAGCATTAGACCATTTAGTTCAAATGTTAAAAATTTCCCCAGTATTCTCTACTGTAGAGTGTGTTTTCCTCTAAGCATGTGTCTAATTTCTAAATCCTAGCTTTTAAAGAAACTTTGTCGTTCTTTGAACCTTTGTCGTTGCCTGTACTGGCTTGAATAGTGTCCCCCACCCCCAAATTTCACACCCACCGAGAATCTCAGAATGTAACCTATTTGGAAATAGGGTCTTTGTACATATAATTTGTTAAACAGGGATCATACTGGATTATAGTGGGACCTAAATGGAATGACTGATATTCTTACAAGAAGTCCAAGTGAAAATACACACAGAGGGGCGCCTGAGTGGCTCAGTGGGTTAAGCCGCTGCCTTCAGCTCAGGTCATGATCCCAGGTCCTGGGTTCGAGCCCCACATCGGGCTTTCTGCTCAGCGGGGAGCCTGCTTCCTCCTCTCTCTCTGCCTGCCTCTCTGCCTACTTGTGATTTCTCTCTGTCAAATGAATAAATAAAATCTTAAAAAAAAAAAAAAGAAAATACACACAGACAAGAAGGCCATGTGATGAGGGAGGCAAAGATTGAAGCCATGTAGCTACAACCCACGTAATGCTAAGGATTGCTGGCAACTACTAGAAGCTAGAAAGAGGCAGAGAAGAATTCTTCCCTAGATCCTTCAGAGAGAGCATGGCTTTGCTGACAGCTTCTTTTTAGATTTCTGGGCTCCAGAACTTTGAGAGAATAAATTTCTGTTGTTTTAAGGTACCCAGTTTGTGATAGTTATGGCAGCCCTAGGGACTAATACATTGTCTAACTCAGCCAATCTAAAGTTCATCTTGACTATAATCAAGCTTCCTTTGAGGAAAATAATAGGTTAAAATCAACCAGAATTTCACCTTGCACCCATTTTTGTTGTGCTGAATACACAGAACAAAATTTACAATTTTAACCATTCAGTAGCATTAAATATATTCAAAGTGTTGCACCCATTTTTAATTGAGTCAGTTTTAAATGTGGCTGTTAGCTTATCAGGAAAGAGGCAAGAATGGAATAAGCTTTAGAGGAAGAATAATTTTTTTTTGCCAAATTTGTTCTTGTTCACGTCTAATGTCAATGAGGAGAGTCTGACCCCAGAAAAGCCGATAAGTTTTTACTTGATACTGAAATTGTGATTAGCCACAGGAACACTAAAGTACTAGGAGGGCTAAGTGTAAACACACTCTTATTAGAAAAAATTCAACCTTTACCATAATTTCTACTGATAAACTTTCATCTTCATAATGAAAGTCATTATGAAAGGCAGATGTTTACCTATCTTTTGTGTTAATTTTTAGTTATTGTAAACTTCTGTAGTTTTCATTAAAACCTTTAGAGAAAGTGAATCCTTGGGCACTGCTAATTCTTTATGCACAAACTCTTTTTCATTTCCTGTTTTCCCCTTTCCCTCAGTATAGTCCTAAGACATTTGTCAATATTCAGGAATGCTACCCTCTTCTTACATTGGTTTGAAAATTTTTCTGTTTTAATGCTTGATTCCAGGATGAATTTTGAAGAAATGTCATACTATAAAACAGGAGTAAAAAAATATGTGTATACTGCAATATTCAATAACCAGCAGAAAAGTCACGTTAGACAGTAAAGTGCAAATTTTATTACAAATTGCTAAATTCAGCAGAGATGAATATACTTGAGCAAAATTGTTGAAAAACAAGCACATATTAGTAGTTGTTGAGCTTAGTTCTATTAATATTACTTTCTTCAGCGATTTTAGTAGTTTTAGCAAACAAAACTCCAAAGGTTAATTCTCACCTTTCCCAATTAAATTTCACCATTATTACTTTTATATAGAAATTTCCTTGGGGCTCCTGGGTGGCTCAGTGGGTTAAAGCCTCTGCCTTCAGCTCAGGTCATGATCCCAGGGTCCTGGGATTGAGCCCCCCCATCCCACCGCATTGCATCTGGCTCTCTGCTCAGTGGGGAGCCTGCTTCCCTCTCTCTCTCTGCCTCTCTGCCTACTTGTGATCTCGTCTGTCAAATAAATAAAATCTAAAAGAAAGAAAAGAAATTCCCTTGTTTTATTTTTTTTTACCTTTTAAAAAATTTAAGCTCAATTTAATTAACTATAGTGTTTTATTAGGTTCAGAGGTTAACACCCCGTGCTCATTACCTCAAGTGACCTCCTTAAAGCCCCATCACCCAGTTACCCCATCCTCCCAGCGACCTCCCCCGCAGCAACCCTGGTTTGTCTAAAGTCCCCTGTTTTCTGTTATTTATTGTGAAACAAAAATATCAGTTTCTTTCCATGAATAATTATAGAATATTCTGAGACGGTGTTTATTGAGACAACCACTTTACTTAAAGGGTGCTTATATAGTCCGAAACCTTAAAAAAACCCCAACTTAGTTTAAGGTTATAGAACCTATTAGTAGCCAGGTTTAGAATTTCTAAAAATTCAAGACACTTTAAAATCATTTCAAATTTGAGGGTGCTGTAGGTAATAAGATAGATTGGAAAGGTAGCAATGTCGCCAACTATTTGCTCTTCATCTTTAGTTTGAGATAAACCATTTTCTTGGACATACTTTCACATTTCATTATCTCTCTCATATGAAACTAGTTAAGAATCTGTTGGTCACCAGGCTCTGTGGTGATAGATTATTAAAGGAAGTGGCTTTATGATCTGGCTTCAATTTTTAATCTACTGCCAAAAATACTGGCAATACACATACTCAAAAGAAATTTTACTACTTTTTAAATCCCAGCTTAATTTCACCCATCATCTCCTTTGTATTCCCATTATTTAAAATACGGAACAATATGAATTTTAAGTTAGAGGACAAGTCCATGTTCCAATGGCACAACAAAAAACATAAACACCAAATTAGCTTAGATTTTGTGTACAAACGATGAGTATAAATTTTTGACACTTTGCTTTTCATTCTCGCTTCCCAGATTTTTACCATGACTGAGAACATAAGTGAAAAAAAATATGTGCATTATTTTTTTTTAAAGATTTTATTTATTTATTTGACAGACAGAGATCACAAGTAGGAAGAGAGGCAGAGAGAGAGGGGGGGGGAAGCAGGCTCTCCACCGAGCAGAGAGCCCGATGCGGGGCTCGATCCCAGGACCCTGAGATCATGACCTGAGCTGAAGGCAGAGGCCTAACCCACTGAGCCACCCAGGCGCCCCTGTGCATTATTTTTTAATTCAGAAGTTGAAAGGGCTAGGAAGATAGGAACTAAGGAACCGATGTGAAATAGCCACAGGTGATTAAGAACACATTTTTGAAAGATACGTGAAAATAAGTGGCAACATAAGTTATTTTCATGGTAACTTCACATCCCACAAATACTCAAATCTGTCATTTGTCACGGCCTGAGTTCTACTTCCAATTTTGCGATCGTGGTTCAGGGGAAAGGAACACGTTCTTCTCGTTGTCTAAGATTGGTGCTTTTCATCTAAAAGCAGAGACCGTGGTGATGCGTTTAAGGCCACGAAACCAGGGGGCAGCGGGAGGGAGAAAAGCCAGGTATCCCCATTCAAGAGGCTCTGCTTAGCTTGTGAAGATCGTCTAGTGGGTTTCGACTTGGAGATGGAATCCTAAAGCACATGAGAAGCGGATATCCTCCGGCAGGACGAGCAGACGAAGGAAGCAAGCGGGAAGGTGAGGCGGGACAGGATAACTCCTCCTTCATCCACGGCGGGCTCAGCGGCCACTGTTGTGCCACCATGGAGCTTTCTAAGCCACTTCCAGGTGCCCTGGAGTTTTCAGAGGGTCGGGCGGGCCGCGCCCCAGGGCTTGGAGGAGAGGCCCAGCTAGCGGAGTCCTTCTCTCGTCCCCCTGGGAGAGCCGCTCGGCCGCTCCGAGAGCTGCCCCGCGGCGCTAACGACGAGGCGCTGGCTCGGCAGGGGATTGCTTCTGTCTGGGGCTCGGTCGAGGCTGCGTTCGTGTCTCGCGCGCACCCGTTCCGCGTTCTCCAGCCAATCCGGCGCTACTCGCGCGCCCAAGAGCGTTCCCCTGTCCTTTTCGGGCTGGGCTATCTCCTTCCCGCTCCCAGTACTCCGCAGCCGGGCTCTCACACCTCCCCTCACTCTCCACGAGTTCCACGCCTCGCGGTGTGGCTCCGCCCCTGTGCCCGAGTCCGCCCCCGCAACCGTCCGAGCGTGTGCATTCCTTTCCCTTCACTCTCCTGCTATCCAGCGGGTCTGGGTCTCAACGGCCTCACTCGGACGCCTACGCGCGCTCTCCCTCTGCGGCCACCGCTGCCCCCGCCCGCAGCTAGCCGCCTCCGATCTGGACTCGGGGTCGCGCGCCCTGACTCCGCCCCCCCACTCAGCGGACTCGCGCACTCCCGGCCCGGCTTCTACCCCGCGCAGGCCGCGGAAAGCCTGGCCGCCTCCCCCTCCTTCTCCGCGCCTTTCTAGCTCCCCGGGCGCTCTCGCTCTCGCGCACTCCGAGGCGAGCGCGCTCCCGGCCCGCGCGCTCCGGGCTCCGGCTTCTCCCCGCTCCTGTCAGTGCGGTGACTGCGCTGGGAAACATGGCGACCGAGGGAATGATCCTCACTAACCACGACCATCAAATCCGTGTCGGAGTGCTCACAGGTAACCCGGGAGGGAGGTGCGGGACCGCCGCGGCCGCTGTCCCCGACTAGTCTCAGGCATGTCGCCTGTGGTGACTCTTCTCTGCGGCCTCGGGAGGAGGGAAGGCTGAGGAGGGGGACGGCGGGGGGCGTTTTACAACCGCGGAGAGCTGACAGAGGTTGGGGTGTTCCTGCGGGGCCCCCCCGGGAGCTGGAGCCGGCCCGTGGGATGTCAGGCCCTAGTGCCTTCGCAGCCGAAGTCCCTGGCCCCGGGGGACTGAGGGGCCGGTGCGGCGGGCGCTGCGGGGCTTCTTGCTGCCGGTGCAGGCGGCGGGATCCCGGCTCCGCAGAGAGAAGCACGCCGCTCTGACTGGCCGGCGCGCTGCCTCCGCTAATGCTCGTCTCAGAGAGGGGGGATTCCCATTTCCACTCCCTCCTTCCCCTCCCCCTATCCCAGCGGCCCCGAGCCGCTCTAGCTTTGCTTGCCCTGGGCACCCGCCTGACACGACACGGGTGAATATCAGGCGAAACTCCGCTCTGCCTTAGGCTGCCCCTGGCCAGCGGGGCATCCCCTCAGTCACCCGTGGGACACCCCTTGTCTCTTTCGAGAGGTTGGGGGATCGCTTGCACCCAGACCTCGGAAAGTGTCTGCGTTCCGCCTCTGGGAGCTAAGGGGCCTCTGCCCGCCTCTTTCCTTTCTTAGAGGGACGGGCTGCACCCTGCGGCTGGGGCTTTTTACTTGAGAGGGTAGGATTCCCCGACTTGGGCTACTCTGTTCTCCTCCCTTCTGGAACACCCCCCCCCCCCCCAACCCGGACGGTCCCAAGGCTTGTGAGGAGCGCACTTTTCCTGGGTCTCGTTTCCCTCCCTCACAGGAGCTGTGTGTGCTCTGCATGTCTGATTCCGTTGCGTTGTATTTGGGTAATATCCCTCAGTTCGGCGATAGGCAGTTGCTGCAGGGCATGACTTCCGAGATGAACAGCAAGCCAATTTGTAGGGGTTTCTGCTGTGCTTCTGTAATTGGCAAGGTTTATGTGTAATTCAGTGGCGAGGTGGGGGTTAAGGAACTATAATTGGAATCTAAGGGCTTAGTTTGGAGTGAAGGAAATTCAAGACACACTGATGTGATTTCGGAAAAAGAAGAGATGTAGACGGGAATCCTTGTGTCTCCCCCGTCCCCCGCCCGTCACTTCTTAATTTTTTTTTTTCTCTTGTCAAATTCTGACAGGTGGAGACGGTGCTCGGGAAGGGTCTAAATTGAATGAGACCTGCTTTTATTAGGTAGAAAAAAAAAATCTCTGTAGATACTGAGTGCTAAGCTTAATTTTGGCTGCTGAATTTTATGAAAAGGTGTACCCATGGCACCCCTTCTTCTCTTTTAAGTTAAAGGGTTGCTTTGCCCTGGTATGCTTTCCAGTTGTTAATTTTGAATTTTCCTAATCAGAAGCCCCTGGATAGAGAAACTAGTCTAAACCAATTGCAGGGAAAGGGAAATCCCTCCTTCCCCAACATCAAATGATACGCTGTTCTCTTCTTTTGGTGCTGAAACTGTTGCCTTGTGTGAAGATTCAGTTGTATTAGAATTCTTAGAGTTGACATTGCTGATTTTCAAAGAATCTAACCGTGGGATGTAAAAATGTATAGCCTATATCAGCCTTCAACTTGCATTTTAAATTCCAGCTGGTTTTGAAAATTAATAGAGTAGTAATAGTGAAGCTTTATAGAAATCAAAGTATTTCAGCTGTCCATGGAAATGAAAGGTCAAAGCTGTTTTAAAGTTAAACCACAGAGATTAAAGAAGAATCATATTTTCTTTTGCTCATTTAAGCTTTCCCTAAGAGTTTTATATAGTGAATCATCTTGCCTAGGTCAAGTAACACAGTAGATGCGTATATAGAATACTTCGAAAGATACAGCCCTTATCTATATCCCTGTAGTCCAATAGGGCTAACATTGATATGCAAACAACTAAAGAAACAATGTATGTAATTACTGTGCTACAATTGTTTAAATAAATTACATGTGTGTTTGAGGGGCAAAATGTAAAAGGAATTCCATTTCAGAGTGCATTAGGAGCAAATATAACTAACTACCTGAAGGGAGAATTTGGTTAATTTACCAAAGATAAGAAGAAACTGGCACTTTAAAGGGGAGTTGAAAGTCAGTGGCAACCTTATAATGAATATGTTTGTGAGGATGAGGCTCTTGAGCAGAATAAAAATGTAACTCAAAGACCTTGAAAAGCTTAGGTGGAATAGGTGGGTGGCATAGGCAAAATGTCAAGGAGAGAAGATAACTTTGGCAGTGAATTAAAGGTAATCTGGAGAAGCTGTCTCATGAAAATGAGGTACAGTAGTTTAGGGGGAAAGGTCTTGGGTCAAGAATAAGGATGTAACTGAAGGAACAAAAAGGAAGTTGACGGATTTGGGAGAAGTGGTAATAGAGGACAATTGGATGTGCTGATAAAATGGATATTTGAATTCAGAAATAACTGATGTTTTTACTTGAAAAGTTATTGTCTTTTCTGTGGTGGAGCCTGGAAACAGAAGAATCAAAGGAAGGAGCACCAGCCCTCAGTCTGCAATGAGAGAATTTATTATAGACAACTTACGGTCTTGACATTCCATGTGATTTTGTGCAAGAAAAAAATACAAAAATGAGGTTATATTGTGTATTTTGTGTCTTTTAGAACTTTAGGTGTTTTAGTTTTACTGTGTAAAGTTTTTTTTTTTTATTGAACTGAAGTACTATGATTTCATACTTAAGAAAATTGAATTAAGAGGCCACACTTAAAAGTGTGATTTTATGAGTTGCAGTTTGTGGCTTTCTTAAAGGTCATAATAGTGATTCTTAGTATTTTATCTATTTTACAAAGGTGGTTGAAAGTATTGTCTACCCATGCACACTAAAAAAAAAAAAAAGATTTTATTTATTTATTTGACAGAGACAGCGGGAGAGGGAATACAAACAGGGGGAGTGGGAGAGGGAGAAGCAGGCTTCCTACTGAGCAGGGAGCCAGACGCTGGGCTCTGTTCCCTGGAATCAGGACCTGAGCTGAAGGCAACTGCTTAATGACTGAGCCACCCAGGTGCCCCAGCTTGCACACATTTTACAATGTGTTTGTATTTTGGTGAAATTGTATTGCCATTTCTCCAAGCCTTCAATTGACTTTCTTTGTGACATTTTTAAAAATTATCTGTTGAAAGATAATATTTATCTTTTGAAACTATTGATCCTTTAGATTTTTTTTTAGTCTTCATCTCAGCTATGAATTTTACAAATAAATGTATGCAGTTTATTGAAACTTCTCCTCAAATAATATTAGAATTTTGAAACAGTGGCAGGACAGTATTTAGCAATGATATTTCTTTTTTGCTTGATGACTCTTGAATTATTTTGGACTAGGAAATTAGATTATAATAATTAGTGTGACATGGCTATTTTAGTTATACAAATTATTTTTCATCAGGAAAGTGGGAATGTTTATATATATAAAAATTGGTTATCATGGAAACATTTTAGGTTGACAGTTATTGCCATCTGTAAGAACAATACCTTTATTAATAACTGTCTTATGTTGATTGCTAGAAATGAGTGTTATATGATCTTTGGTGACATGAGATCTAGCTTTTAGTATATGTGCTTTTAATGTTTTCTACTTCTCTTGCTATTTATAACAGAGACTAAAGGTAATGTGATGATGCATGAGGCAAATAAAGAGATATTTGCTGCTCTGAAGCTAGAAACAAGATGTAGGGCAAATGTAAGATTCCTGCCCCCCCAATAACATTAGTAGTAATTATACTTATTGCCAGTCTTAACAATTACATAGCAGAATCGTATTTTAATGTGTCACTTTTCATCTACTTTTTCTTTTCTTTTTTTTTTCATCTACTTTTTCTAATGAGAACTGTTTATCAGGAGAGCACCGTAATTCTACCACTGTAAGAGCTCCACAGAAACATTAGGAAAATAATGAATATGTGCATTTATATAATGTAGAATGAGATATGTGATACTCCATTGGCTATTTAATATTGTATTAGCTATTGCTAATGTTCAGTACTAGTGTATTTAGCACTTAGCTGAAGATGATAATCCATTACTTAAATTTTCACTAACAGTAATATGGATGATAAAAAGATACAAATTTTTAAGAAAGAGCATTTTGAAGTCTTTTTTTTTTTTTGTTCCAGTAGTATACATTTTTATTGCACTAAGCTTTAGATCTGTAATCAGTAAAAGATATTGGAACAAATATAAGACTGGATAAGAGAGATAAAAGACTATAAAATAGAGCATCAAAAATATTTGTTGCTTATAGGGAGTATTTTAGTCATTCATAAATAGTTATTCAATATATTTAAAAAAACCCTTAGCCAAGGAGATTATAATCAAATTAAGTCTAGAGTTGTTCAAGCATTTATTTTTATTTCATTCCTCAAGCTTATCCTTGTACATAATAAGTTTTCATAGTTTTTCTGAACAAGTTTTCAAGGTTTTCTGAAAAGCCTATTTAGTGATAAAGATATATTTATATACCTGGTTTGAGAATAGGTGTTGTCATTAAGTAGGCAAATTAGTATTGCAAACCAAATCTGAATCCTACCAAATGGAATTCTGTGTTTTGGCAAACATACCAATATTGATCTGTATGATCATTGTTAAAAAGAATGCTATGTCTCAAACTAGGTCATTCCTTCCTGAATTTTTGGTTGGAACCAATGTATTAGAGAATTAAATGTTTAGCTAAAGTAGGAAATAACATGCTAAGTTAATTACTAATGTATATACTACTATCATCACTGGCTAAAGACTTCTAAATTATTAGTACGTATGTTGTTACATATTAAGAGTTTTAACTATATTAAAACCACATATGACTGTTTGACATTAACTGAGGTGTATAGTGGAGAATCAGCAGTTTGTTGCTGAGGGGAAATGATGAATAAGAATCTATTTTTATTCTTATTGGTGATAGATTCCCATTTAAGGTGAATAGGGTGCTTTTGGAAACAGTAAGTAAAATAGGTAAAACCTATACTTTGTTCCTGTAAATAGGATTGAAGAACAAGGAAACATTTGGAATTTAAGCTGTTAAAAAAATATATATATAGAGAGAGAGATCCTAAAAAAGAAAGTAATAAAACCACAGGGGATTTTCTCTT
The DNA here is from genome assembly GCF_902655055.1 of Lutra lutra. NCBI lineage: Eukaryota > Metazoa > Chordata > Mammalia > Carnivora > Mustelidae > Lutra > Lutra lutra. The sequence goes on from NC_062284.1 coordinate 112,986,192, forward strand.
TCACATCTGGGCAGAGATGATAAATACTGAGGAAGAAGAAAAGATTATTTAACCTGCTCAAAAGTAATTGGGACTGTAGTTAATATGGACAGCATGGAATCTTAATTTTTGAGTAACCAGCCCAAAAGCAAAAGTCTGATAAAGTAACTTCATGTAGAAGTCTATCCAGGTTGTCTAATGTATTCCTAAGTGAATTTGTATTTAACTAATTAATTTTAATTAAGTAAAATTTCTTGAAAATTTTATAATGAAAATAAACAACCCCAGCAATTTTTATAGTTTTACCAGTAAGTATGCATTTTGAACGAATGGAATAAAACTTACTATGCTTTTAAAAAATTTCCTAATTTGAAAAATAAAGGAGCAAAGAAATGAGATGTGGTAAAAAGGAGCAATACACAATTTGTGTCCTGCTTCTCCTGTTGGGTGCATGACATTGTGTCAAGGGATACTCTTCAAGGATTCTAAGCCTTAGAATCTAAGCTATGGGGGACCAACGTAATAATTCTTGAAGGGTCAGTTTTGAGAGTATGTAATTTAAATCACCTTAATATTAAGATAAGTATGAGTAAATTAGGACAGGATGTAGAATTCATGTGAACTGTTAAGATAAAATTAGAAACTTCAAAGAAATTTCAAGTGAACCCATTATATAACTCCAGACCTCATCAATCTTCTCTGTTATTGGTACTTTGGCACCAAAAATTTAAGGAGCACTGGTTCATGGGAAGAACACTTAGAAGACTCACTTTCTCATGCTAGTTTGGCCAGTAAAGTCTTAATATTACTTAAATTTCTCTCTTAGCTTTTCTTACCACAACCAGAAGGAGTCATTCTCTAAGATCGCTTTAAGTTCTCATGGCAGTATGTTTCTATCCTTTAGCAACTTGAACAGCTGGAAAGAGAAATATAGGATATTAGACTTAGTTAATACTTTTTGTCTCTATAATGAGATCATTATGGAAGAAGGTAGATTATAGAGAAAAAAAAGCAATAGAATAAGAATGGAAGAAATGAAAAAAATTTCAGAGATTAAGTCCATCAGTATAACTGAAGGAACAATATTTAGATTTTTTTTAGAAATTTAGAAATTTTTGTGGCCTTAATAATCTTCTTTTTATTATCAATAGTTTCACTTCTACACTTAATTTCAGACTCAGCTCAAGCCTCCCTTCCTCAACAAAATCCTAGGAATTATCCTCTACAATGATGTCTTTCTTTATTTTCCTGCAGTATTTATAAATGTTGTCAATACCTTGGAGGCACCTGGGTGGCTCAGTGGTTAAGCCTCTGTCTGCGGGTCGTGGTCTCAGGGTCCTGGTCTCAGGGTCCTGGAATTGAGCCCCGCATCAGGCCCTCTGCTCAGTAGGGAGTCTGCTTCCCCCGCCTTCTCTGCCTACTTGTGATTTCTATCTGTCAAGTAAATAAATAAAATCTTTAAAAGAAAAATGTTGTCTATACCCTATAATCATGTATATGTGGAAAGCTGAAAGGTGTAGTTAAAAGACAAAAAAAAAAAAAAAGAAAAAAAAGAAAAGGAAAAGGACTTTTGAGTCAAAGAGACTTGGATTTCAGACCCAGATTTGCTCTTTATTTTGGGAAGTCATTTAATCTCTCTGAATTTCAGTTTCCATCTCCAAAATGAAGATGGCAATACTTACTTCACAGAGTTGTAAGAACTGAGATAATGTATGTGAAAATGTCTATCCTATGTCTAACTTGGATAATATATTCAATAATCTTTACCCCTTTCCTCATCATATGTTGCTTTGATGTAGTTTGCTAACAGCTTCATGTATAAACATCTTAGTCAAAGTAGATTTTAAAGTTCTTGAAACAGTTGATTGTATGCTTTACTACTTCTGTGCCATTTTGTCATAGCACCTCTTAATAACGTAATTGCATAGAAGATGTCTAATAAAAAATTGGGTGGTGTGACATTTATATAGTGGCTTAAGAATCAGCTACCCAGAAACATTTAGGTAAATCAGATATTCACTGTTATTACTAAGAAGACAGTTCAGGGGGTTAGTATTTTTCTATAAATTGTAAGAGGAAGATACTATAATAATGTGTATTTGAAACACTTGTATGCTATCAAATTTGACATATTGTTTCTTAGTTGATGGACAAGTCTGTATGAGGATTATTTTAGAGTGATTTTATAGTAATTTTTAAAAATGTCATCTTAACAAATGAAAAACTTATAGGTTGAATAAATTCTGAAAATGTTATTTTGAAGGTCAGTTCTGATAGTCAAAATAGCAAAATAGCATAAAATAGGAATCAAAAGTTTTATCTCTTCTACCCCTTCCCTCCTTCCTCCTCCTCCCCTCCTCCCTTCCTCCTTCTCCCTCCCTTTTTTAAAAAAAGATTTTATTTACTCATTTGAAAGAGAGAAAGCACAAGCAGGGGGAGAGGCAGAGAGGGAGAACCAGACTCCCTGCTGAGTTGGGAACTGGATGTGGGGCTCCATCCCAGGACCTGGGAATCATGACCGGAGCGGAAAGCAGGTGCTTAACCACCTGAGCCATCCAGGTGCCCCTGCTTCCTTTTTCTTTTTAAAGTAGGCTCCATGCCCAGCATAGAGTCCAGTGCAGGGCTTGAACTCACAACTGATTGAGACGTGTACTGAGATCAAGAGTTGGTTGCATAACTGAAAGAGTCACCTCAGTCACTTTCAAGACACTTAATTACATTTTATTTGTTTCCTTCGCTTTGAATGGGGTAATTATGCTTATCTAATGGGGTAATGTGAAGAACAAAGGAAATAATGTATTCAGTATTCAACACCTACTATGTGCCAGGCTCTGTGCTAAAGTAAGGGATTCAGTAGTGAATAAGATATAGTCCTTGTCCTCTTGTAGCTTATTTTAGCATTAGTAGGAAGACCTTGTTTAGTCACGTTGGATATTGACAAATTCATGCTTCATTTATGTTGCAAAAGTGCTACTGTATTTTGTTTTTGATGTAGATAAGCATAAATGCCAAAATTATTTTCATGTCAAGCCATTTTTGGCTCAAAATTTTAAACCATTATATATTTCCTCTTTTGTAAGAATATACTGAACATAATTTAATTATTTTTTTTCACTTGGGTTTAAGTAAATATAGGTAACATTTATCAGGCCTATAATACATGTTATACATATGTTCTCTTTGTGCTAAGCACTTGACACATGTTGTTTAATTCTTACAACTGTTATGAGTTACCCTTCACCTTCTAGTTTCTAATCTACTATACCCTTGGGAAGCACATAAACAACCTTGCTAAGAATTATATATGATAGGATATCTAGTTAGACTTGCAGGTCTAAAGAATATTTGTTTTCACTTTTGGGTTGAGGGCATCAGAGGATGAATGGTATTACTATAAGACCAAAAGAAATTTACTTGTTTCTTTGTACTTTGAGATTTCAGGATCATGGCTAATTGTGTCTGCCTGATACTGAAAATGCTAATAAAAATGCAAAAACTTGTGAAAGGAAGAGACCAAGTACCATCTGAGTGCTAAATAGAAATGTACTGTTAAATTCTTTTCTTGTTATTTTACAAACATTAAGAAAAAAGTATACTTGGAATTAATGATCTTTAAAGTCTAATTCAGGTTAAGAACTTTTGGATATCATGTACATAAGAAATTGAAAAGGGGACATTACTATTTTCAGAAAAAAGGATGAGGGATGCTTGGGTGGTTCAGTTTGGTTAAGCTTTTGCCTTTTGCTCAGGGCATTATCCCAGGGTCCTGGGATCGAGTTGTACATCGGGCTCCTTATTCAACTGGGAGCCTGTTTCTCTCTCTGGCTGCTGCTCCCCCTGCTATATGCTCTCTCTCTCTCTGACAAATAAATAAATAAAATCTTAAAAAAAAAAAAGGATGAAACATTTAAAAAATGTGATCCCTATTCTGCTTCCACTTCGAGGAGTAAATAGTGAATTTTGATTCTAATGCAAATTTAAAAAAATTATGCTTTGATAAAATTAATATCCCCACAATAGTAATTGGATTTGAATTTAGTCGCAAGTGGGACAGCTTCTAAATTCTTACAGTGTTGTTAATGAGTTTACAAACTTGTGGAGTATATTTGTGTTGTAACGTATGTAACAGTATGGAAAGATAAAGTGTGAATTAAGCCCTATCTCTCTACTTTCCCAGTCTCTCTCTAGTGTTAATCACTTTTAAGATTTTTAATTTTTGTTTATTCTATATACAAGCACATATTTATTACATCAGAGTCTGCAAATTGGCATACCAATGGCCATAACTGACCAGTACATGTTTCATTAGACCCCTGCTGTGTTTTTACAAAAAGTATTTTTCTGGGGCACCTGGGTTGCTCAGTTGTTTGAACATCTGACTCTTTGGCTCTGGTCATAATCTCATGGATTGTGACATCCAGCCCCATTTCAGGCTCCATGCTCAGTAGGGAGTCTACTTGAAGATTCTCTCCCTCTACTCCTCCCCCCACTTGCATGCTCGCTCTTTCTCGTTCTAAAATAAATAATTAATCTTTTTAAAAAAGTATGTTTCTAACATTTAAAAGAGGTATGTTTCGTATAAACCCATATTTTTAACATTTTAAAATTCAGCAACACTGTAGCCTCTTTCTCTCATGACAATAGTTGGTTAGAGTGGTTGTCCCTGGAAATAGGGCATGTATTCTCCAGTTTCTCACAATTCCCATTTAACCTATTTATATTTTCTGCCTAGCTCTATAGTCCTTTTGAATTTATAACCTTTGCTTATTCATAGTATTTTGTACCTCCCTTCCTTTCTAGCATGTCTTGGACATCTTTTCATATTAGTGAAAATAATAGTTAACTTTGTTCAGAGCTTACCAAATGTGAAATATTTTTCTGAGCCTGTTATAGAGCCTATTAATTCATTTAATCTTTATGATGATATCGCTGTGTTACAGTTGAGGAAATTGTAGCAGAGAGATTAATTTGCCCAAATTACTGTGATAAGAGGCAAAGTTAAAGTCCGAGCTGCAAATTGAACCCATGTACTCTCTCCTAGAGTGTAAGCTCTTAACCACTATGTTATACTCCTTGGCATGTAGCAATAAGTTCATATACATTTTTTCCTTTTAATGGGTCTATCATATTGCATCATAAGATATGTGGTATTTAATCATAACCCTCCAAATTTCTAATTTTTCACTGTGACAGATTTTGTAGACAGTAACATTGTACATTTTATCTTTGTATATTTGTGATCTGTTTTTAAATGTGAGATCAATTACTATAATTTTTAGGTCAATGGTATATGAATTTTAAAATTTTGATGGAAATTACAAACTTACCTTCTAAAAAGAATGTACTATTGTAATTAATATTACCCCCTTTTTTGTTTTTTATTTATTTTATTTTATTTTTTTTAAAGATTTTATTTATTTATTTGACAGAGAGATCACAAGTAGGCAGAGAGGCAGGCAGAGAGAGAGGTGGAGTCAGGCTCCCTGCTGAGCAGAGAGCCCGATGCAGGGCTCCATCCCAGGACCCTGGGATCATGACCTGAGCTGAAGGCAGAGGATTAACCCACTGAGCCACCCAGGCGTCTCCCCACCCCCCCCCCCGCTTTTTTTTTTTTTTTAATTTTTAAATATTTTTTTAAAGATTTTATTTATTTGACAAAGAGAGACACAGTGAGAGAGGGAACACAAGCAGAGGGAGTGGGAGAGGGAGAAGCAGGCTTCCTGCCAAGCAGGAAACCAGATGAGGGGCTGGATCCCAGGATCGAGCCTAAGGCAAGACGCTTAATGACTGAGCCACCTAGGCGCCCATTTTTTTTTTTTTTTAATCTTTACAAGTTCTTTTAAGATCTCTTTATTGAATTACATATGTGGATTAGGACCTTTTTATTGCAAATGACAGATACGGAGCTCAAAATTAGTTTGCATTAGAACGGGAAGTTATTAATTACATAGGCATGGAGTATAGAGGAGGAACTCCCTTTAGGGTCTCAGTGTGATTGGGGAATTAATGTAATCATGAATTCTTTTTTTCTTTTTAAAGATTTTATTTATTTATTCGAGAGAATGAGAGATAGCGAGAGTGGGGAGGGGAAGAGGGGAGTGGGAGAATAGGCTCCATGCCCAAACCATGTGGGGTTTGATCCCCAGGCTCTGGGATCATGACCTGAGCTGAAGGCAGATGCTTAACTGAGGGAGCCACCCAGGCACCCCTTAATCATGAATCCTTATTCTCCATTTCAGTGCTTTGTTTTTCTGAGCATGGTGCAAGCTGATTTCCTTCATGTAGATGCTCCTTTACCTGACTGGGCTCACATGTCCATCTATGAGTCAATCATTATAACTAGGAGAATTTGGACTGTGATTAGCCAGGTCTGTATCACATGTCTATCCTAGGAGTGGGACACTAAACAGGCAGCCTCACCAGAACCACATAGAAAGGGGAAAGGGAAGCCTTCCAAAGAAGTGGAGGTTCTGCTATTAGGAAGGGAAAAGTGTGCTTGGGCAGAAAATTATTCTTGTAGAGGTACCCTGAAGTCTTACGCCTTTTTGCTTTCTTTTTTTCCTAAGAATGTAGTTTATTGTATCTTCCCCTTTTCCTTTTTCTCCTGTTTGTTCAGTGAAAATGGTTCTCTGGCAGATAGTTATACACTCGAACTGGAGCAAGTTAAGGTGTGAGAAATAGTGGGTTAAATTCAGGGTCCCCTAATATCAGTAGTGACTAATTGATATGTTAATTAACTGATTTTAACTTTTTCATGCTGTGTATATGAATGCTTATCTAAGGACATTTTAGAACAGTAGTGTATATGTAATAGAGAGTTAGATTTTACTAGTTTTTACAACAGCTGTTTTATGTTGCTTTATTTTAAATTTATGATCAGTTATGGGTCTTTAGTCTTTTTCTACAAACAACCTCTCCCACTGTTTTCTAAATTTTGTTCTAGCAGCATTTCTCTGGGAGATGTTATAATAGGTATGGTGTGAAGAGGTTTTTATTTTCAAGTTAATTTGGGAAGTGCTATATAACTTATCCCTTCTTTTGGAGATACTAAAAATATTAGTATATTAAAACATATTAATATATTAAAGATGTGAGTAATATTATAGTTGTGGATCCTGGTGAACTTTACTTAGTCTAGTGTTTCTGAAAATTTTGAGAATGGAACACTTTTTCAAGGCACACCAGAATTCACTTCTTTGGGAAATTGTGGTTTTTTTCTCCTGCAAATGGTCTTCTGGAAGTCTATGTAAGACCCTTATATTTATTCTTTTAACTTTTTTTGGTAGAAGTAATGGTTACCTATAATAATTTATATTGAGAAAATTAATTCTTTTATTTTTGATTTGTATATATATGTGTGTGAGAGTGTATATGTGTGTGTGTATTCCCCTCCCACCTCCCATTTTCTCCCCATATTAATATACTGGCTGAATGTATTCTCTTATTCAGAAAATCTGTAATAGCCCAAACTAGACAGACCAGTCTTCACTTGATCTTAGTCAAAAGGCCAAGAAGCGATAGACCAGTCTTGGTTCTGTAATTAGTACATGGGAAAGAATACAGGATCAAGTTCTGTTTTGGATTTTTCCAGTAGGAGTTTGGTATCTTTATCTGTGAAATGTAAAGTCGAAGAGATGCTCTCTAAAATCTCCTTCAGCTCTAAAATCTTATTAATCCCAAACTCAGAACATACTTCATGTTTACCATTCTCTTATTGCTTGTATTCATGTTATCTGCAATCTGTTACTGACAGCGCTGTTATTGATCTGAAATGCCTTTCTTACTTCAAATAGGAAAAATTGCTAGAAAAAGACACAGACATTCATGCCAAGTATTAATGGAAATAAGTGTCCGTTACTTCCACTGCATAATACGTGTAATTTTATTTCCTTCAATAGTACATGCCACAGAGTTCAAGTTGCAAAATGCTTAAAGTTTAGAATAAAAATTAGATGCATGTAAATGTAATAACTGGTTCACAAAATGAAGCTTAGAAGGATACTAGTGATTTAGAGGTATTGAAGTATTACATTTTTCTTTTTTAATTAATAGAGGGTGGCTCCATTGCGCAATGGATAGCGCATTGGACTTCTTTTTTAATTAATAGAGATGTACCAGAGATCTGGAAAGCAAAGATGATAATACTCCCCCCAAAAGTTGTGAAATTTTGCTTACATATTTAAAGTAAAGCTATTATAAAAGTAAGACCTATACTTAAAAAAATAGATTTATTCATCTTTATTTTAGAGGGAGTGCAGGTCTGTGATGAGGGTGGGGGTGGTGTGTGAGGGGTGCAGGTGAGTGGTGGGGAGGGGCAAAGGGAAAGAATCTCAAAATGACTCCCCACTGAGTGCAGAGCCCAATGTGGGACTCCATCCCACAACCCTGAGATGGTGACCTGAGCTGAAATCAAGAGTTGAATGCTTAACTGACTGAGTCACTTAGGTCCTCACCTCAGACATATACTTTTAATGAACAATATTGTTTTAGGTTTACACAGATACTTGGACTAATAGGTAGGCTCTGGATTAGACTACCTGGGTTTATACCTAAGTTAAATGAAGTTAAATTTTTAGAGTTACTTAACTTCTCTAAGCTATGTTTTTCTCATCTGTAAAATGGCAAATAATACCAATGCCTGCTTAAACTCTAAAAGTTTAATGAATATGCCCATGTGATAAGTACTCATTAAATGTTTGCTGTTGTGTATTATAATACATTTGAAAATAATTACCTTCATAAACATGGTAGTAAAAATCAGCCAATACAGTTTATTTTATTATTATTTTTTTAAAGTAAGCTCTACATGTGACGTAGGGCTTAAATTCATGATCCCGAGATCACGAGTCACATGCTCTACTGATTGTGCCAGCCAGCCACCCCCACCAGTACAGCTTTTAGCTATCTGATCTAGCCAGTTTATCTTCATGCTATTTTTCCACTATTTTAATGCAATTTAATTTAATTTAATTTAATGAGCTTCTTTAAAGATTAGTACTGTACAGGGGTTCTCCTTGATCTAAATTCTTATTTTTAACTTAAGTTTTGGGCTGTTAAAGTCAGAAGATGGTATTTGTAGTATAGTAACTAATGACAAAAATTTGATATTTTTGAGGTATAGGTTGAAACTGAAGTATATATGGGCAACGGTTTCTGATACTCTCTAAGGCATGTTAAGATATGGAGAAAACTGCCTCTCTAAACACCTGTGTGGTGGTGTTATGGAGTTCTATAGTAGAAGAAAGTGGAAATGTTTTAAATGTACAATGGTGCAGTAATACAGGATGGTAAAGCGGGAACAAAATAAAACTGCACAGATAATTGTTGATTTGTAGAAGAGAGATTTTTAACTGGTAGAAGAGGAAAATAGTAAACCCCAGGGATAAAGAGCTAAGGCTTAGGCCTTATTATGCTTGGATTGAAGTACAATGAGTTGGGTTATAAGGCAAAGGAATATTAAATGTAAAAAGGTAGAAGTACTTTATGAAATAACAGATACCAAAAGAAAATCTATAGAATTTAGAGCATTGCCAAAGATAATTTTTGGCAAGAAAGTTTGAGAATCATTGACTTAGTTAATATTGGACTTGGCTTCTTCTGCAGATGGGTCTGTGAAGTATTGTTAGGTAAAAACAAAACTGTCAACTATGCATCTTAAACATTCATTCCTTTCTGATTCTTTTTTTTTTTTTTTAAATTTTTTTTTAAAGACTTTATTTATTTATTTGACAGAGAGAAATCACAAGTAAGCAGAGAGGCAGGCAGAGAGAGAGGAGGAAGCAGGCTCCCTGCTGAGCAGAAAGCCCGATGTGGGGCTCGAACCCAGGACCTGGGATCATGACCTGAGCCGAAGGCAGCGGCTTAACCCACTGAGCCACCCAGGCGCCCCTCCTTTCTGATTCTTAATGCAGTTCGGAAGTGGGTCATATCTAATATATGAGAAACTTGAAATGGATACACCCCTCCTCCCCCACCCCCAGATCCTATAGTAGGAAGGAACACTTATAAGCAGTGAAATAATTATGGATCTGATTTTATTACTCTTGTTTTCCTCTCCATGATTAATATAGTAGTATGACTGTAGCCTTACTTGTTAACAAACAATACAACCCAGTTCAATATTGTCTTAGTCCTTTTGGGTTAATGTAACAAAGTACTATAGACTAGGTGGCCTGTAAAAAACAGAAATTTATTTTTTATGGTTCTAGATGTTGGTAAGTCCAAGATCAAGTTACCAGCAGATCTGATGTCCAGTGAGGGTCCACTTCCTGGTTGACAGACAGCTATCTTCTTCTTCTTCTTCTTCTTCTTTTTTTTTTTTTTTAAAGATTTTATATATTTATTTGACACAGAGAGAGATCACAAGTAGGCAGAGAGGCAAGCAGAGAGAGAGAGAGGGAAGCAGGCTCCCTGCTGAGCAGTGAGCCCGAGGTTGGACTCGATCCCAGGACCCTGAGATCATGACCTGAGCCAAAGGCAGTGGCTTAACCCACTGAGCTACCCAGGCACCCTCTTCTATCTTCTAAAGTGGCAGAAATGGGAAGTCTCTAGGTCTCTTTTATAAGGGTATACGGGTGCTAATTCCATCCTCATGACCTAATCATCTCCCAAAGGCTCCACCTCCAAACACCATCCCACTGTGGGGATAGGTTTTAACATAATGAATTTTAGTAGAAGACAAACATTCAGCTTGTGGCAAGCATGAGATTTGCTTTACATCATGTGAGGCTAAAACTACTAAATATTTATAGTGTCATTTACCCTTTGAGTATGAGGAGTTGGTTGTAGAGTAGGTTTACATTTTTAGTCATTTATATATTAAAAACACTTGCCAAGTACTATATGATAGGTTTACCAAATTTTTTTCTGTAAAGGGCCAGATAGTAAATATTTTAAGCTTTGTGGGCTTGTGATTTCTATCACAGCTATTCAGTAGCAGAGTAGACAATACGTAAATGCATGAGCATTTATTTATAAAAACGGATTATGAGCCAAAGTTGGCCAGTCCATGCACCAAGATGTAGTCTGTGTTAGGAAAGTGTAATTCCAAGTTACTTGCATGTGAATTGAACTTTTGTATGAGTTAAAATTTGCATTTATAAACCATGCAAAATTTAGTGGCTTAAAACTACAGTTTAATGTCTCTCGCATTTCTATGAATTAACTCTGTGCTTCTGCTGTAGGCATTAGTTGGGGTTCTCGTATAACTGCAGTCACCTGGAGGCTTAAATGGGACTGTTGTCCAGGGCCAGTTCTACATGTGGATTTATCCACATGGCTGATTCATTAGCCTCATCGTGTGATGGCTGGTCTCCAAGAAGTATTCCAAGAGCAAGCATTATGAGAGGGAGGAAGCAGAAGCTGCCAGGCCAATTAAGGTATAGGCCTGAAACTGGCATAGCTTCAATTTCAACCATTATTTTATTGGTCAAAGTAACCACAGGCCTAGCCCAGAGTTCTCGTGGGAAGAGATCAGGAATACTAAGAAGCATAGTTAGTTGGGGGTTATCAAAGTAACAGTCTTTCACAGAATTGTTTTGGTTGCAAGTGACAATTCAAAGTGAGCTAGCTTTAGTAAAGGGGAAATTTATTATAAAAATAATAGAGTACCTATCTCACAAAACGTAAATACAGGAAGCCTTAGGAATATTGGATCTAGGGTTGGAAGGTCCTCAGGACTGTTTCTCATCTTTCTTCATTCTGTAAGTAAGTTTTATTTTCTTTTACCACAGATCTGCCTCTTTCACCATGGAAAGAACAGTACCATCAATAGTTCTTATATTACTTGTATCTTCCCATTTCAGCCATTCAGAGAAGGACTGACTTTATTTTCACAGTTGTATTTCTAAAATTTTTGAGGAACAACCTTGTCCTGGATCAGTCATTTGTGGTTAAAGGACAGAGATTATGCTATATCAACCATGTGGACAGGTGCAGGGCCAGTTAACAGAAAAGGGATTTTGAATATATAATCCCAAAGTAGTTTACTTGTGTCCTCCCTAACCATCTGTTTATTGAGATAAAATAAGTTAATTTCATAAATAATTTGTTTCCCCATCATAGCCCTAATTTACTTCTTTCTTCAGCTGTCTGCCTTCAGCTATTTAATTGTTAGAGAATAGGCTGAAATAAGGACTGGGATTAGCTCAGTAGTTTATGTATTCATAGTAATCTCTTTGCTTTGAGTAGGGGACAGCAGCATTTAGGATTTACTATTTCACCTTGCCACCATTAACATAGAATTACATGTGAAAGTGATCTTACTGTGCTGTTACTCATTGATTTCCAGGGTTGATATGGCTGATTTGGCTGGCTGAATGAGTATAGCTTTCCTCTGGAAAGGGTCCGCTTAGGTATGTGAAAGCAAATACCTATAAGACAGAATGATGTAAGAGCTATAATAGAAGTACAAGTAACATACTGTGGGTGCATGGAGGAAGGAACAATTAATTTAGACTGAATGGCTGTAGGAGAGATGATACTTTAAAGAAGATAGTGTTGGGGAGCCTGGGTGGCTCAGTCATGAAGCATCTGCCTTTGGCTCAGATTGTGATCCCAGGGTCATGGGATGGAGCCCTGCATTGGGCTCCCTGCTCAGTGGGGAGTCTGCTTCTCCCTCTCCCTCTGCTGCTCCCCCTGCTTGTGCTCTCTTCCTCTCTCTCTGTGTCAAATAAATAAATAAAATCTTTAAAAAAAGATAAAGGTAGTGTTTGAGCAGGGCCTGGAAGAATGAATAACCCATCCTGGGAAAAGCAAGGGAAGGTAATCTGGCTGTCAGGTTTTCTTCGCTGCTAAAGGGGTAGCACTAGAATGTCTTGGCTAAAGTAGATGAGCTTAAATTTAGATATAGGAAATTCAGGATTAACAGCAGCATGATTTATCTGATTTCAACCTTCTTCAGTTAGAATTACAAGAACCAGCTTGGTTTCGCTACATGGAAGCCTTAGGTGACTGTGGGGTAGTTTGAAATTTAAAAATTAGATTTTTTACTTAACCAGTTTGTCTCAAAGTCTCAGATTTTTAGATGTAGAAAAAACTTTAAGGATTATCTGTATGAATCCACTCTACTAAGTAAGGAAATCAACACCCAGTTAAATGACTTATTTAGAGTTATATGAGAGTGTGCAGCTAAAACCCAGGTCACCTTACTCCTAGTCTTGGGTATTAAAAAAAATTATACACTGTGTCCTCTGTAGTAAGAAGTTTTGTCCCAAAATACACCATTTGAATTACCTGCTGTAACAGTTTAAAATTTGAGATAGAACATGCATACAGTAAAATGCACAAATTGTGCAGTGTGATGATTTTTCATGGAATAGGCCCTTATTAATACCACCCAGATCAAGATGTGGGGCATTTCTAGCATTCCGGTCTTCTTTCATGCCTTTTACTAGTCAACATCCGCTTCCCTGCCACGCCTAAGTAATCACTATTCTGATTTTTTTTTTTTTTAAGATTTTATTTATTTATTTGACAGACAGAGATCACAAGTAGGCAGAGAGGCAGGCAGAGAGAGAGAGAGAGAGAGAGAGAAGATGAAGCAGGCTCCCTGCGGAGCAGGCAGCCCGATGTGGGGCTTGATCCCAGGACCCTGGGATCATGACCTGGGCCGAAGGCAGAGGCTTTAACCCACTGAGCCACCGAGGCACCCCACTATTCTGATTTTTGTCCTCAAGGATTACTTTTGCCTATCCTTGAATTTATATAAACAGAATGACTTCTGTCACTCATCATTATGTCTAAGATATCCATGTTGTGTGTGACATTTGTTCATTTTATGGCTATGTGGTATTCCATTGACTGAATGGATCATTCTATTAATGACATTTGGGCTATTACTAGTTTTAACTATTGTTAATGAAGCTGTCATGAATATTCTCATATATGTCTTTTGATGAATAAATTATCTCATTTCTAGGTGTAGAATTGCTGGATTGTTATTTTCCAAAAATGTTGTATCATTTTGTATCCCTACCCAGCAATGGAAGAGAGTTTCAGTGCTCTATATTCTTGCCGAAATTTGGTCTTGTCAGTCTTTTTAAATTTTAGCCATCCTGGGCAGTGTGTAGTGGTTTCTTATTTGCATTTCCCAGGTGAGTAATGATGTTGGGTATCTTTTTTTTTTTTTAAATTTTAAGATTTTATTTATTTATTTGACAGAGATCACAAGTAGGCAGAGAGGTAGGCAGAGAGAGAGGGGGAAGCAGGCTCCCTGCTGAGCAGAGAGCCCAATATGGGGCTCGATCCCAGTACACTGGGATCATGACCAGAGCCGAAGGCAGAGGCTTTAACCCACTGAGCCACCCAGGCGCCCCGATGTTGGGTATCTTTTAATGTATTAATGTTAAATACTTTCTTTAATCGGGCTGTCTTACAGATTTGTAGGAATTCTTTCTAATTCTGAACATAAGAACTTTGGATATACATAAGGCAAATATCTCCTTCCTGTCTTTGGCTAGTATTTTCACTCCTTTTTTTTTTTTTTTTTTAAAGATTTTATTTATTTATTTGACAGAGATCACAAGTAGGCAGAGAGGCAGGCGGAGAGAGAGAGGGGGAAGCAGGCTCCCCGCTGAGCAAAGAGCCCGATGTGGGGCTCGATCCCAGGACCCTGAGATCATGACCCGAGCCAAAGGCAGAGGCTCAACCCACTGAGCCACCCAGGCGCCCCGTATTTTCACTCCTTGATATGATTTTTAATAAATAGAAATTCTTAATATTAATGAATTTTAATTAAAATTTTTTTTTATCTTTAGTGGGTTTTTTTGTATACCTCTATAAGAAATCTTTGCCTACTGCAAGATCATGAATATAGTCTCCAAAGTTTTCTTCTAGAAGCATTATTGCTTTCCCTTTTTATCTGAACTTCTTTCGTGCATTTCAGATTAATTTGTATGAATGAGGTAAGGTAGAAGTCAGTAGGTTTTTTTTTTTTTTTAAGCATATGGATATCCAGTTGATACTGGATTATAGGGTACTGTTGATATAAATCAGATAGTGGCTCTGTTTGTAAAATGTGTATTCTGTTCTATTGGCTTGCTTGTCTATCCTCACACCAATATTATCCTTAGTTCTTACAGATTTACACTGAGTCTTGGTGTCTGCTGATACAGGTTTTCCACTTTTTTCTTCAACATTTTGTTTGTTTTCGGAGGGGAGCTATATTTCCTTGTTTGTATTGTCAATTGCATTTGGAATCAGATTACCACACAAAAATCTATTGGTATTATCATTGGGATTTCCTTGAGGCTGTACTTCAATTTGGAGAGAATTGGTATCTTAACAATATGGAGTCTTTCTTTTTTTTTTTAAAGATGTTATTTATTTGTCAGAAGAGAGAACAAGGGAGAGCACAAGGAGGGGCAGCAGCAGGCAAGGAGGGAGGGAGGCAGGCTCCCCCCACCACTCCGCTGAGCAAGAGGCCTCATGTGATACTCCATTCCAGGACCCTGGGATCATGATTGAGCTGAAAGGAGATGCTTAACCTACTAAGCCATCTAGGCATCCCAATATAGAATCCTCCATTCTGTTAACATGGATATCTATCCATTTACTTGCACCCCATCTTTGTTGTTCTTTATGACAGTGACCAAGACTTCTAGAACAATGTTAGTGGAAAGAGTGGTAGTCTTTTTTTTTTTTTAAGATTTTATTTATCTATTTGAGAGAGATAGAGGGATCACAAGTAGGCAGAAAGGCAGGCAGAGAGAGCAGGGAAGCAGGCTCCCTGCTGAGCAGGGAGCCTGATGCAGGGCTCGATCCCAGGACCCTGAGACCATGACCTGAGCCAAAGGTAGAGGCTTAATCCACTGAGCTACCCAGGTGCCCCAAGAGTGGTAGTCTTATCCTTAACTTAGGGAAGAAAATATTCAGTATTTCACCATCAATTATTATGTTAGCTATGGGTTTTTGTAGCTACCTTTATCAGATTAAGGAAGTTCCCATCTATTTCTAGTTTTCTAAGTCATTAATGGCTATTAAATATTATCAAATGATTTTCTGCTTTTATTGAGATAATCTGGTTTGTGTTTTTAATTATGTT
Source organism: Lutra lutra (assembly GCF_902655055.1). Lineage (NCBI taxonomy): Eukaryota > Metazoa > Chordata > Mammalia > Carnivora > Mustelidae > Lutra > Lutra lutra. The sequence goes on from NC_062284.1 coordinate 113,002,213, forward strand.
ATATGATATATTCCACTGATTGATTTCACTGTTAAATTATCCTTTCATTCCTAGGATAAAACCAACTTTGTCATGATGTATTATACCATTGGATTTAATTTGTTAATATTTTGTTTAGGATTTTTACATCTATTGATGAGCAATATGAACTTATAATTTTCCTTTCTTGTAAAATTTTTGTTAGGTTTTGGTACCAAGGTTTACTGGCCTCATAAAAACTTTTGGGAAGTGTTCTTTGTCTCTCTTTTTAATTCACTGAAGGAGTTTGTGTTAGATTGGTGTATTTCACGTGTACTAGAAAAGAATTTTTATTCTAAAGTTTGTTGGTACTAGTATTGTATGTCACCAAGGTCAAATTGGTTAATTGTGTTCAAATCTTTTAATGACTTTCCCCCCCCCGTTTTTATCAGTTATGACAAAAGAGAATCTTAAAATCACCACCAACAACTGTAGATTTGTGGCTTTTTTCTTTTTAGTTCTTTCAGCTTTTCCTTTATGTATTCTGGAACTCCTTTAGTTACATAAAACTTTAGGATTATTATAATTTATGGTTGAACCATTATGTCATTTTGAAATGTCTTCTTTATTTCTAGTATTTCTTGCCTTGAGGTCTACTTTGAACTTCTATTAATATAATCACTCAACCTTGCTTTCCATCAGTATTTCTGTGGTTTATTTTTTTCCTTTTATCTCAACCTATCTGTATTCTTATGTTTGAGGTAGTTTGTTTTTTTCCTTTTGTCTCAACCTATCTGTATTCTCATATTTGAGGTATGTCTTTTGAAAATAGCATATTATTGGGTCCTGTTTGGTCCAGTTGGACAATCTTTGTGTTTCTGGAATGTTTATTCTGTTTACACTTAATGTAATTACTAATATGGTTGGGTAGAAATCTGTTATTTCTCCATTTATTTTCTTTCTGTCCCATATGGTCTTCATTTTTTTTTTTTTTAAGATTTTTATTTATTTGACAGAGAGAGATCACAAGTAGGCAGAGAGGCAGGCAGAGAGAGAGGGGGAAGCAGGCTCCCCCGCTGAGCAGAGAGCCGGATGCGGGGCTCGATCCCAGGACCCTGAGATCATGACCCGAGCCGAAGGTAGAGGGTTAACCCACTGAGCCACCCAGGCGCCCCTGGTCTTCATTTTTAAAAAATTCTTCCTTTCCTAATTTTTGACTTGTCAATTTTCTAAATTTAATTTTTACTAATTAGCTTTTTGGTTAGACCTTCTATAATTATGAATTTTTAGTTATCATAGAGATTTTAATAAATACATTTATTAGTATCTTAATATTTTTACTGCTTATCAAACAATGGAAAACCTAACATAGTTTAACTTCATTTACTTCCACTAAGTGCTGTTTTTTCATTATATTATTTGAACATTTGTTTTAAACTGTTTTAAAACTGTTTCATTTTAAAACATTTGTTTTAAACTGCATGGACATTTTTAAGCAATCAATATTCTTTTGTGTGTGTGTGTGTGTGTGTGTGTGTGTGTATACATATATATATATATAGTAAACTAGTAACCGAAATCCAACTATATGCTTTTTCTAGTGCCCTTCATTCATTTTTGCAGTTCTTTGCTACCATCAGAAATAATTTTTCTTTTGCTTGAGGAAATTCTGTTAATATTTCATGTAGTGCTGATCTGCTAAAGGCACATTTTCTTAGCTTTTGTCTGTGAATGTCTCTCTTTTGACTTCTGTTTGAAGAAAAAATTTCCTCATACAGAATTCTAGGTTGGCACCTTTATTCTTTCAACACTACAAATATTCCCTTTCTGGCTACCATAATTTCTGTTGAAAAGTCAGCCATCAGTCTTACTGTTGCTTCTTTAAAGGTCATATGTATTTCTTGACTGGTTTTAAGATTTTGTTTTGTTTCTAGCTTATAATAGATTGTGTGGTGTCTAAGCATGATTTTGCTTGACTTTATCTCGTTTTGGGTTTACTAGTTGGTGTTTTTCACCAATTCAGGAAAAATTTTAAATATTTAAAGTATTGTTTCCACCTTAATCTCTCTCTTCTCTCATCAACCTTGTTTTGTCATCATTAGATGCCATATGTCTCTTATGCTCATTCTCTCTACTCTTTTCTTTCTGTAGTTGGGTGTTTCTATTGACTTTTTTTGTTTGTTTGTTTAATATTTTATTTATTTATTTGAAAGAGAGAGAGAGCACAGGCTGGGGAAGGGCAGAGGGGAGGAAGAGGGACAAGCAGACTCTCTGCTGAGTGTGGAGCCTGAAGCCAGGCATGATCTCAGAATCCTGAGATCATGACTTGAGCTGAAGTCAGATGCTTAACTGACTCAGCCATCCCCCTCTACTTACTTGTTTTTTAAGCTTACTAGTTCTCTCATTTACTGTGTCCAGATAAATCCATCCAGTGAATTTAATTTCAGTTGTCTCATTTTTTCAGTTCTAGGGAGTTTTATGTGTTTCTTTTTTTTTTTTAAAGATTTATTTATTTGAGAGAGAGAGAGAGTGCATGCAGGAGTGGAGGGAAGGGCTGAAAGAGAGAGAATCAGACTCTACTGAGCATGGAGTCTGATGTGGGGCTCCATCTTAGGACCCCAAGATCATGACCTAAGCCAAAATCAAGAGTTGGAGACTTAACGGAATGAGCCACCCAAATGCCCCCCTCCTTCAAAGTAGAGTCCATGCCCAGTGTGGAGCCCAGTGTGCAGCTTGAATTCATGACCCTGAGATCAAGACCTGAACTGAGATCAAGAGTTGGATGCTTAACAGACTGAGCCACCCAGGGGCCCTTGTGTGATTCTTTTCTTTTTCTCTCTTCTTGTGTGTTTGTGTGTGTGTGTCTGTCTGTCTTTCTTTCTTTCTTTTAGATTTTATTTATTTATTTGAGAGAGACAGAGCAAGGGCATGTGGGGACCAAGGGAGTAGAAGAGGCAGACTCCCTGGATCATGACCTGAGCCAAAGGGAGATGCTTAACCAACTGAGCCACCCAGGCAGCCTTGTGTGATATATTTTTTTTTAAATAGATTTCCATTTTTGTTGACTATGTCCATACTTTCATATATTTTGTCTACTTTTTTCTTTGTTTTCACGGACTGCTTTTTAAAAAAGCTTACTCCACTATCTGCATTATCTCTGACTGCTTTTATTTTCTGCTTTTTGTCTTGATTTTAGGTCATATTTTCTTGTCTCTCCATATATGTTGTTAAGGAAGGAAAAAATATACCATGAATGTTGATGAAAAGTGATGAAGAGTGATTATATTAATAAGCAATCATTTTTAAAAATTATATCTTAAACATTGTCTAATTTGAGTATGTGGAGGCTGAAAAGGGTGTCTTCCTCCAGAGATGGTTTTCCTTTTCAAATGTTAGGCCAATTGTGTGAGGTGCTGACACCACAATTTAATTAAGAATCGAACTGAATTTAATTAGGGTCAGTCTGGATTGCACTTTTAGTAAGATTTAGTCATCTCTCATTTGTCAACCTTTAGCTACTATTTTTTTGACTGAGAGACTGTCAGTTGTTTTACAGTCCTGAAAGTCTACAGGAGATTCAGTTCTGTTCTTTGGAGGTTTTGAGGTTGGTTCTTTGATGTCTTGCTCCACATTACTTCAAATTCAGGCAAATGTTGGAAACCTGTCATGCATTGCTTGTGGTTATTTCCCCCTTTTTAGCAAGTTTTCTGCTAAGTATCATGAGACTGAGGGAGATTTCACTCTGCCATTCTACTCATTCTCCCAGCCTCCTGCATCATCATAGAATTCAGCAAATGTCTCTTTCAGCCTTGCATTTGGTACTTTCTTTTAGTCAACCACACTTAAAAGCTCTGTTGCTTTCAGTTTTTACCAGTTCTTCTGCCGAGGCCGATCTCGATTCTCAATGTATGCCCAGGATGTTTAAATACTCCTGGGAAAGAGGTAGTAGGTGGTTGTCAACTCACCTACGAAGGGCTCTTCTCTTTTTGGAATTTTAGTTTATCTACTTCTTACTTTATAAGTTCTCTGACGTTTTAAAATATGGTGGCAATTCATTCTTTTTTGTTGTTGTTGTTATTGTGATATCAAAACTGATGTCCTTAAAGATTGAGGCAGTGAAGTCTATTTTTTTCTGATTATAAAAGTAATACAGGCTGTATTAACTTTTGCTGAATTATGCTCTGTAACAGATTACTTCAGTATTTCATTGACTAACAACAGCAAAGGTTTCTTTTTTGCCCTTGGTTCATGTTAGCTGAAGGCTGGCAATGGCTTTTCTCTTGCTCCATGTATCTTCTAATCTGAGATCCAGGCTGGTGAACAACTTCTATTTGGGACATGCTGTCCTTATAACAGGGCAGAAAGAAAGAGATTTGGCAGAAATACACAGTGGCTCTTAAAACTTCTGCTTGGATGTTTGTTTATATGTCATTGGCCAAGGCTAATCTATGGCCAAAGTCAGTGGGAAGAGATGTTTACCCCTACAAGAGTACTGTAGGTTACTAGGAACAGGTGGAGATGATTATCTTTTTGAAGGAAGGTGGAATGAATAGTTACAAATTGTAATAAAATTTACCACACATGTGAACTGAAAATAAATACAGAATTGTATTTATAGTGGAATCCTACCTTCTGCCTTCTAAAGTCGTCTGTGATGATATTTTGGTGTATATTCAGGATTGAAACCTTTTTATTATGCTAACTTAATGGTTCTTTGAAAAGAATAGACTTGCCATAAATTTTAAATAAGATTTTGTCTTTTTAACCATTTGTTCATAATAACAGAGGAGTCCTCAGACTGGTTACATTTAGTTCTTCCTTTGCTAGGTAGTCCCAGACTTACTATAATTTATTTTCAATTTACTCTACTTATTACTTTCAATTTACTTCAGTTTACATTATTTCAATTTCTAAATATAAAATGCGTTTAACAAAAGTTTGAGTCTGATCCATGCATGGAGTATAATCACTTTCTCATTCTCTCAGAGAAGATAAACATTAGAATTGTGGGATTTTGTAAAGGGTATATATTTTTAAGGGAAAGTGCTAGAAATAATAAAAGCCAACAAAAAGTTCATGATCCAGCTTACCAATTTCTACCTAATATATTTCACAGTGAAGTTTAAAGTGTGGATTAAGCAGACACCTTGTTAGAATACCCATGAGGAAGGTTAAGTTTATTTAGTCATTTAAAGGTATTTTTATATTCAGAGCAATTCTTAGTGCTTCAGATTTTCATGAAGGGGGTCTGTAGGTAGGGAAAACTGAAAGTAATTTTTTACGAATTGGGGAGGGATAGACTCATTCGTGAGCTTGGACACTGCAAGGCTTTTAGCATTCGGGCCATGGAAGAGGAGGTGAAAGAGGTCTGGGAAAAATGGTCCAATTTTGGGTTAGGTCCAACTTAGTGGAGTTTGGCATGCCAATGAAAATTAAATTTACAAGATAGGTTGGTGTTCTTGGTACCACGGAAAGAGTGACTTGAATGAAGCACATCTGCATTCAGATTCTGTTCTAGGTGTGTGACTAAAATGCTGTGTGATTTGGCCAACTTAAGTTCTGTTTATAAAAACAGAAATAGGGACGCCTGGGTGGCTCAGTTGGTTAAGCGGCTGCCTTGGGCTCAGGTCATGATCCCAGCGTCCTGGGATCGAGTTCCACATCGGGCTCCTTGCTTGGCAGGGAAACTGCTTCTCCCTCTGCCTCTGCCTGCCTCTCGGCCTACTTGTGATCTCTCTCTCTGATAAATAAATAAATAAAATCTTAAAAAAAAACCAGAAATAATAATTGATTTATTGATGTTACCTTTTAATTTTCCCTCTGTTCCTACGGTCATCAAGTACTCTTTATCCAACTTAAATTTAATCATCCTTCATTATCTGTAGCATGCATCCTCATCTCCCTGGCATATACCTTTAACTTTGTTGTCTCATTCTAACTTGGTCATTCTTGGAAGAAGTACAACCCAGGTTATATCTAGTCTTCTTTTAAATCCAATCTGTATGTGTGGACCTATATGTCTAGAGGAAAATGCAAAATCATGCTGACTAGTTTTACTTTAAATTCATGGTCACAAACATCAAGTGAGTCCTTCATATTACCTGGCATTCATACTCTTATTTTCCTAGGTCATTTATTTTTTTTTTAAATGCTCTAAGATGGCTTATTTCATGTTTTCTGTCATCAGACCTACCAATAGTATCTTATCCCAATCTTGTCCTCAGCTGATGATTTGCTTCTTTTGTCACTGAAAAAAATTGAAGCAATCAGAAGAGAGCTTGCATAGACTCCTTTTATCACATCTACCCACCTACCAACATCTCCAGTTCCTATACTCTGTGTTCTCACCTATTACTTTTCCCTTTCTAAAACCAGTTCATTATTGTGCATTATTTCTTAATGCATTCTTAAAAATGTTGCTCCATCAATTCTACACTCTCACTATGTCATAGTTTTCTCTGTACTGCATCACTGCTGTAAGAAGACAAAACCTACTGCTTTTTCTATCTCTACAACATCTTTTACTTGGCTCTACTTCCCTTACCAGGTAACACTATATTTATTCCCCATTTACAATAGATTATTTGAAAGAGTTGTCTATGCTCACTGTATCCATTTCCAGTTTTTCTATTTCCTTTTAAATCCAGTACAGTTACACTTTTATCATTGGATTGAAACTACTCTCAATTAGGTTACCAATGATTTTCATATTGTTAAAATTTCAAGTTCTCAATACTCATCTCCCTTGACTTAGGTAGCAACATTTGATAAAAGTTAATTATTCTCTCTTACATATCCCTTCTTCACTTTGCTTCTAGGAAAATATACTTTAAAAGGTCTTTTTTCCTGTATCACTTGTCCTTCTTCTCTTCTAATTCTCTTAAGTTGGGTATCTATCTTTGGTTCTCTTCTCTGTCTACACTCACTCCCTTTTGACCATGGTTCTAAATACCAACTATATCCGGACAGCTCCAAATTTATATTTATATCTCCACTTAAGACCCTTCTCTTGAATTCCACACCCATATGCTGTATCTATCTATACCTGTCAAGTATGTATGTGTGTGTGTGTATTACCATTTGGATGTCTAATTAACGTTGTATCATTAATATGTTGCTATCCAAATTATTGATTTTTGCTCAAAATATGATCTTGACACAGTATTTTTCAGATCAGTAATTGTCTATTTCATTTTTCCAGTGGAACAACCCTTGATTCTCCTCTTTCTTACTCCCACAACCGTTTATAATCAAAAGCTTGTCAAGACTGACTTTTAAAATATGAAAATATATTTAAAATATGTCAATTTCTTACTACTTCCATTGCTATTATCCTAGTCCAAACCACTAACATCTCTCACTTAGATTGCTGCAGTAAGTAACCTTGTAACCTGTCTTTCAATTGCCCTCTTACACTCCCTCTTACAGTCTTTTCTCAACACAGTAGCCAAGTGATTCCTTCAAAAGAAGGAAGTAAAATATTTCACTTTACTGCTCAGAATTCTCTAGTTGTTCCCAGGAACCTCACAACCAACTTCCTTAAATGTCACCTTCTCAACCTCCTCTCCTTTTCACATACCCCTCCCTTATATACTCCTAGTTCCCCTTACCTGCTCTATATTTTTCTATACCATTTTTGCCATTTAACATATTTTATAATTTACATATTGAGTTAATTGCTTATTAGATTTCCCCTTCGTTAGAATAAGCTTCACCATGGCAGGGGTCTTCATCTGTTTGTTCTGTTTACTGATATATTCCTAGTAACCGAAACAGTGCCCAACACATAATAGGTACCCAGTAAATATTTACTGAGTGAAATAAGAATGCCTACCCCTCAAGATTGTGTAGATATTAAATGTGACAGTGTACTTGAACCTCTAATAATAATGGGTAAGTTGTACATGCTTAGTAATTTTATTGTTTTTCTTCTCCTGTTTCTTTAGCATAAGCTAAAATGCTTTATGTAGGACTTGTAGAACTGTTAGGAGATCTGTGTTTATTTCATTCTCCCTGGTGTGGCCTTTGTAACTGAGCCCAGCCTTTCCTCATTCTTCTTTATGTTCTCTTCCCCTATCCGACTAAGGAGGGAGAAGGAGTTAGAATTAAAAGAACAGAAAGAAAGGAGGAAAAAGATCACTCAGCTTCTTGTAGGTGGGTGAAAATTTATCAGACTGCTACTTTTAATGATTTTAGGAGGTCTCTTCTTTTCCTTTTCTCCATATATTATTTTCTGGTTCACAGTTCCTGGCATGTAGTTGATGCTCAACAAATTTTTGGGTGACCATATTAGCTCTCTTCAGTGGAATTTATTTTTCCAGATAGAAGGTGTCTTCTGTGGATCAGAAGAAGCAAAACAGTCTGAGAACTAGGGGGTTAATTTAGAACAGTGAATAAAAACGGATATAGTGTCATGCTACATTGGCCAAGGGTAGAAAATATACTTTATACAATGAATCAGATATAGACAGGTTTTGGCAACAAGCATAGCCCTTTATTTTATAAGGCATATTTTTTATTGTTTTATTCTTACAAAAAACTTTTGTTATCCCAGGATTATAAATGTGGAAACTGAGGTTCAGAGTGGTAGTATATCCTGTACAAGGTCAAACAGTAAGTATCAGAGTTAGTGCTCAAAATTAGGTCTTCTTAATAACTAACTTCATGCACATTCTAGTAAGACAAGGAAACAGTGAGGCATAACATAAAAACAGTAGTCTGGGGTATTTATCCTAGGTTTATGTCCTGGTCTTGCATGTTATAAGCGAAATTATATTCTTGTCTGGGCATATGCTTATGAGACTTAAATGGAAGAATGAATGTAGAAATGCTATAAAAATGTTGTGCTGTTCGTGTTCTTATTCCATCAGTGTGACAGACCATGACTAGAGTGGAATTATAGGAAATCGTCTGAGTAGAGACAAGTAAGAATACAATTGTATCAATCCCCTAGGAAAATAATCAGCAGATGTAAATAAGAAAGTGGAATTGGTGAATCTGAAGAAAATTAATTAAATATTAAAATGAATAAAAAGAGGGGCGCCTGGGTGGCTCAGTGGGTTAAGCCGCTGCCTTCGGCTCAGGTCATGATCTCAGAGTCCTGGGATCGAGCCCCGCATCGGGCTCTCTGCTCGGCGGGGAGCCTGCTTCCTCCTCTATCTCTCTCTGCCTGCCTCTCTGCCTACTTGTGATCTCTCTGTCAAATAAATAAATAAAAATCTTAAAAAAAAAATAAAATGAATAAAAAGAAATGAAAAGTTAAGTAAGGGTGAAAGAAATAATTTCAGAATGAGCAGAGGAAAGAGATGATATGAGCACCTAATTTAATGAGAAGAGAGAAGTGACAAGTAGCTGTGAATTTTCTCCTTAATGTTACAACATGATCATAGATTCTCAAACTGAAAGAGACCACCGTAGGGTCCACCATTTTATAGGTAAGGGAGTGGAGGTGGCTCAGAGAAGTCAAGTAAATTGCTCAGAGATGTAATAAGTGGCAGAACTAGATTTTAAGCCCCAATCCAGGACTTTTCTATAGAACACGAGAAAGCTTCTAATAATAATCATCATTAACACTTATATCATGCTCATTATATGTCAGGCTCTGTACTGAGCACTTTACATATATATTAGCTCAGTTAAAGTTAATAACCTGATGAGATAGTAGGGCCTATTATCCCAGTGTTACATGTGAATTCACTAACGCACAGAGAATTAGAGTGATAGGTCAAAATCACACAGCTTACTGGTAGAGCTAGAATTTTGACCTGAATAGTCTGGTTTATCCAGTTGTATTATCCTACAACTTTATTTCAATGAGATAAATTACTTAAAGTTAACCTAATTAGCTATTTGAATGAAAGTAGCGTTTTTGAGTAAGGGAATTTTAAAAAGATCTCACATTCAGTGACAATCTACTTAATAGAATTAGTAAAGTGAACCCTTGTTTGCACTTTTCAAAAGAATGCTGAATTATTCAGGTATCTAGTTTGTAAATTACTGTATTCACCTAATATAAAGCTGTGACTGATTTTTGGCTTATTTATGATCAAGTGATATCAATTTTAAATGCTTTGGTATAACTGAAAGATGACATTGAAGAATCTTCTTTTCTAGTGAACCCATTGAAGTTATTCACCTTTCTAAAACAGTTATTATTGATGTTGATAGAAGAATTATCTACAATAACCAAATTATGGCAAAAGCCCAAATGTCCATTGACTGATGAATTGGTAAAGATATGGTGTGTATATACAATGGACTACTACTCAGCCATAAAAAAGGGAATGAAATCTTGCCATTTGCAACCATGTGGATGGAACTAGAGGGTATTATGCTAAGTGAAATAAGTCAGTCAGAGGAAGACAAATACCTATGATTTCCCTCATATGTGGAATTTAAGAAACAAAACAGATGAACATAAGAGAAGGAAAAAAAAAGAAGAAAGCAAACATGAGACTGTTAATTATAGAGAACAAACTGGGGGTTGTTGGAGGGAAAGTGGGCAGAGGAGGGGCTAAATGGCTGATGGGTATTGAGGAGGGCACTTGCGTTGAGCACTGGTGTTATATGTAAGTGATAAATCACTAAGTTCTGCTTCGGAAACCAATATTACACTATTTGTTAACTATCTAGAATTTAAATAAAATTTGGGAAAAATGTTTTTAAAACAAGTGTTATCAATTTGAATTAGGGTGCAAGAAATATTTAAAAATTTATCATGTAAAATAATGCTAAGATAAGATATTTCTAAGCATGCTAATATTAATAAGTTGTCCTGTCAACTTTGGTAGCATTTTGTGAAGACCTTGAGTTATATTAACTTAGTTTTTAAAAAAGCCAGGTTTTTTTGTTTGTTTGTTTGTTTTTTCCTTAAGATTTTATTTATTTATTTGACAGAGAGGGCACAAGTACAGAGAGTGGAAGAAGGAGAAGGCGCAGGAGCAGAAGAAAAGAAGGAGCAGGCTCCCCAGTAAGCAGGGAACCTGATAAGGGACTCCTTCCCAGGACTCTGAGATCATGACTGAGCCAAGGGCAGCCGCTTAACCAACTGAGACAATCAGGCCCCCCGTATCTTTTTTTTCCCAGTGGCATTTTAGGCAACTCCATTTAGGCTTTTTCAGGGTGATTGTTTCAGTAGTAAGGATACATAATATGCCATTTCCAGACCCTTCTTTTCTTTTAAAGAAATTCTGATCACATCTCAGATTCTAAGGTTCTATGGTGGTTATTTGATATTTATTTTATAGTTCTCTGCATCCTGTCAGCTTCACATGTTCCAAGGGCCATCAATTCTTTGGTTTCATTGTTAGTAAGCTGTCACTTTTCTTTATCTTTTCTTTGTTAAACATATTGTGGTATATTGCAAACCTAGGCACAATTTTTTGATTCTCCTCCCATTGTGAGGTAGGGCTGTTTGTCTTACCCCTTGAATTGGGGCTAGCCTTGTTATTTGCTTTGACTGGTTGAAATGGCTAGGGGCTATTTTACAAAGCCTGATCCTAGATCTGAAGAGGTCTTGTAGCTTCCTCTTGTTTTTTGGAGCTTTCTCACTCCTGTTCTATAGAAGCCTGAATTAGTTTCCAGCATGTTTAGATACATACATGATGTAGTCACCCCTGTTGCACCAAGTGGACAGTGTATTCACTGAGATATGTCAGTGAGGCCATCTTCTAGGTGCCACCTGACATACTAATTAATGTGTAAGCAAGCCCCGCAGAAATTAACTGAGCTAGGTCACTTATCTTGTAAGTTTTACAGTAACTTTCTGGTTGATCCACAAAATTATAAATTAAATAGTTATTTTTTAAGCCACCAAGTTTGAGTAGTTTGTTATATAGCAAAAAATAACAGATATACCTAATCAAGTTTTTACTCTCTTGTCAGAATTGGCCCTGATTCCATATTCCATCTCTAATTTTAAGTTTGTCTTTCTTCTAACCACAGGTGAGCCACCAGCTTCCATGTCCTGTCTGAGGGACAATAAGCAATATTTTTCTGGTTCTTTGTGAGAGGAATAGCTTTCTGACATTTGGCTTTGTGCAGGAAGGCTAATGCCAAAAATGCTCCAACTGCCCATCCTTTGGGAGTAGGCATTAAAACTGTAGTCCTTAAAGATGTATACATGGGATTTATACCTACAGGGGCTACTGACTGTGAGTCCTGCTTATTACTACAATGGGTTTGAGTTTCATTTTTGCTTCTTGGACCTAGAGATTTCCTTTTTGTCCTTTCATATTCATCTGCTTATCTTGATTTAAAGTTTCCACAGAGTTTGATCTGCGGATCAACCAATTCTTCCTTAAAACTCAGTTATCCTTTCTCTCAGTGACACTACCTCTTTTCTTGTTTATCACCTATCTTTATGGCTACTTCTCATTTTTAAGGTGTTTTTCTTCCTTTTTGTTAAATAATTGCATTTACTAGAGCTCTGTCCCTGGTCCCTAGTCCATCTTACCCTAGATATCATTTTGGGTAACCGTTTGTACACTTATCACCTTAAGTACCACTATTATGTTCTTGCTTCTTGTGTCTGAGTCTTGAGATAGAAAGTTTTTCTCTCCAAATTCTTACGTTCTATTCCCTGTTCTCTGTTCCATTTGGTCATCCTCTAGGCACATGCCTAAAACAGAACTCATGACCTTTATCTTTGACATTGTCTTACCTGTAGCTTCCAGTGCGGTTAGGGGGGACTGATACCCCTATAAGCCAGAAACTTGGAGTCATCTTAGATATCTTCCAGTCATTCTTCTCAACATCTGTTAACTCATTAATGCTTGACTCCCAAATATGTCTGAAAATTCATTTACTTTCCTTATGTCTTTCCATATAACTACCAACACAAGCAAGATTGGAATATTTCCATTTCCTCAGAAAGTTACCTCACATTTCACTTTTCCTGCATCTCTCTGTTGATGTCTCGTTTTCCACCTGACCCACCCTGTTTCCTGATTCCAGCTTCCAGTGTGAGACCTTTTCAGCAGTATAATTCCATTTTCTTGCCCCCTTTTGGGAAGTTTCATTATATATTTTACTTCTATGATTATTACAAATGTTTGTTTATTATGTCACAAAATAAAATCTCTGTAGCAGATCATGAACATATGGTAGATTACATAGAATGGTATATTACACATGGCATATTATATCAAATATACATATATGCACATTTTATGTACATTTATTTAAATTATTTAAGTTCTATAATATTATCAAGTAATAATTTTCATCCTCTTCCCTAAATTGCTATAATATTCATAAATGTTTATCAATAGGGGAATGAAGGGGCTATTTTACAAATGTCTATGTTGTTTATCACTCTGTCTCCCTAGAATCTATCACAGTGTCTGGTATACCACAGATGTTTAATAAATATTTATTGAACAAGTAAATGAATGCATCCTATTTTTAAAAAGAATCATTCTTTTGAAAGAGAATATAGAGAGATGGATTTGATTTTTATACTTACTGTACTACCAACTACATTATCATAATAAAATTTAAGAATAAGCTCACACAAAATCATCTGAAATAGTTGTTATCCTCAAAAATAGGGTTTGTTATTCGTGACGATGTGGATGGAACTAGAGGGTATTATGCTTAGCGAAATAAGTCAATTGGAGAAAGACAACTATCATATGATCTCCCTGATATGAGGAAGGGGAGATGCAAGGTTGGGGGGTTTGGGGTAGGAAAAGAAGAAATGAAACAAGATGGGATTAGGAGGGAGACAAACCATAAGAGACTCTTAATCTCACAAAACAAACCGAGGGTTGCCGGGGGAGGGGAAGGAGGGGGTAGGGAGAGGGTGGTGGGGTTATGGACATTGGGGAGGGTATATGCTATGGTAAGTGCTGTGAAGTGTGAACAGGTAATTACTGAAGCATTATTTTGTGATGACTATCTAAAATTATTATAAAACCTTTTTTTTCCCACCCTCACTTTGAGTAGTTTCCATTCATTTTGGCATTTAATCACATTCTAACTTATATTGTTATTTAAATATTTCATGTAGGGGCGCCTGGGTGGCTCAGTGGGTTAAGCCGCTGCTTTTGGCTCAGGTCATGATCCCAGGTCCTGGGTTCGAGCCCCGCATCGGGCTTTCTGCTCAGCAGGGAGCCTGCTTCCTCCTCTCTCTCTGCCTGCCTCTCTGCTTACTTGTGATTTCTCTCTGTCAAATAAATAAATAAAATCTTTAAAAAAAAATAAATATTTCATGTATATGAATATTATTCAACTAGATTGCATGCTTGAGTATGGGGACCTACTTTTATACAATTATTTACCATTTGGTATAATAATATTCATATGTAGTTGATAGTATGTATTGAATGATTTAAAAGGAGGTTGCAGAGTACATATTTTATATTTGAGACTCTGTTGGCCTTTTCTAGACTCTAGAGTGGTTAATTACCTTTCCACCCACATATCTTTTAAGGGATATGGCTTCTGTATTATTGACCTCTGAAGAAGAAGTATATCCAGGCAGGTGTGCATTTTGTATTTCTTGTTACTACTCTTTCCAACCGTAAATCCATTTGGATTTAAGAGGGAGAACCTGGTTTTAGAGAACCCCAGTAAATAGAGTGACTAGCAGTCTTTTTATCTTTTTGTATATAAAAATGATTTCATCTAATCTGATTGGAATTAGGAAAATGAGTGATTTAGCAAAACAGCTGAACTAATGAGATTTCATTAGGTTGAATCTTTTACCAGCTGAATTCATAGGAAGCAGGAAAGAGAAAGGATGGAAGGTAAAGTAGCTTGTTAGTAGGGAAATAGGAACAACAGCTATATGAATACTGAAGTACTGTGAGACATAAACTGGCTTCAACTTTATTAGCTGTTTTTTTCTTTTTGAAGATTTAATTTATTCATTAGAGAGAGAGAAAGAACGAGGGCAAGAGTGCACAAGCAGGGGGAGAGGGAGAAGCAGACTCCCCACCGAGCGGGGGGGCCTGATGTGAGGTTTGATCCCAGGACCTGGAGATCATGACCTTAGCTGAAGGCAGACTCGTAACCATCTGAGCCACTCAGGTGCCCCTGAATTAGCTGTTTTAAATCCATACAGTAGGAACATAAATATTTGAAGGTTTATTCTTAAGGAAACGGGGATGACATTTTGATGTCAAATACTTTTTGCCTGTCTTGTAAATCATCTTTTGTGTCTTGTTGAAGGATTAGTTTTAGGCTTTGTTAGGGTTGATTTCATTTTTATTCTTACTGAATGCTGGGGCCTACAGTCCTAAACTCAGGCCATTCTTAAGTCTCAGCTTAAAGGCCGGGGTATTTTATCAAGGTCCTCTTAAATGGACAGGCTTTAAGTGACAGTCTTCTCAGGTATGAGGCTACTGAAATCTCAGCTCAGATATTTAGCTTCCCAGCTGCAGTTTTCTTCTGGCATTCTTAGAGTTTTGCCTTATTTATGTGCAGTTTAGGAGAAGTCAGCAACTTGAGGGAATATCTTTGCAGGTTTTGGGGCTCCTTCTCTGTGATTCCTTTAAAGTCTTAGTCCCAGTAATAGTTTGACAGTAGTTTTATCCCCGCACCCCCCGCAGCTTTCTTTCCAGAGGTTAGAGTTGTGGTGGCGCACCAATGGTATAAGGTGTTAATTCAAGCAGTAAGTCTAGCTCGTGGTCTTTGCTAGAGCTAGTGAACTTTAGTTGCTATTACCCTATAGGAACTAATATTCTGCTGCTGCTTTTTCTGTACATAGGAATTCAATATGTTTGTAGCTTTAGCTCTGCTTATCACTTTACATTTTTATCTCTGGACTACAGGATAAGAGTGTGGAGAATAAATATATGTAAATATTTGAAGACTATTTAAGTAATTATTAAAAATATTTATGTAAATATATATTTTAATCCTTAAATTTTTTTGTTTTTTTTAAATTTTAATTCCAGTGTACTTAATATACAGTGTTTTATTACTTTCACATGTATAATATAATGATTCAACAATTCCATATATTCCATACTCATCAGGATAACTGTATGCTTAATCCCCTTTACCTATTTCCCCTTCATCCATTCCCCCCCATCACCTTTTTTCGGTGCAGTTTTGTGAATTTTAACACATGTCACCGTGACCATAGTAAGAAAACAATCCCATCAAACCAAAACCTCTTAAATGCTATTTCATTTTAGTCATACCCTCCCCCACCTATAACCTCTGGCACCTCTATTCTGTTCTTTGTCATTGTAGTTTTATCTTTTCAAGAATGTCGTAGCAGTGGAATCATACATTATTTAACCTTTTGTGAGACCAGTTTCTCTTATTCTGCATAATGTTTTTTTTTTTTTTAAAGATTTTATTTATTTATTTGACAGAGAGAGATCACAAGCAGGCAGAGAGGCAGACAGAGAGAGAGAGAGGAGGAAGCAGGCTCCCCGCCGAGCAGAGAGCCGGATGCGGGGCTCGATCCCAGGACCCTGAGATCATGACCCGAGCCGAAGGCAGCGGCTTAACCCACTGAGCCACCCAGGCGCCCCATGTTTTTGAGAGTCATTCAAGTTGTTGCATGTATCAATAGTTCATTCCTTTTTATGAGAACAAACAAATGTACCCCAGTTTGTTCATCCATTCATCAGTTGAAGGACATTTGGGTATTGTGGGTTTTTTTTTTTTCTTTCTTTTCTTTTTTTTTGAGTTTTTGAACAGAGCTGCTATGAACATCCATACATAGATTTTTTTTTTTTAAGATTTTATTTATTTATTTGACAGACAGAGATCACAAGTTGGCAGAGAGGCAGGCAGAGAGAGAGGAGGAAGCAGGCTCCCCGCGGAGCAGAGAGCCCGATGCGGGGCTCAATCCTAGGACTCTGGGGTCATGACCTGAGCCGAAGGCAGAGACTTTAACCCACTGAGCCACCCAGGTGCCCCCATACATAGATTTTTGAGTGAACATGTGTTTTTGTTTTTGTAGGGTAAATTGCTAGGAGTGGGACTGCTGGGTACTATGGTAAATTTATGTTTAACTTTTAAGAAACTGCCAAACTGTTTTCCTGAGTGGTGGTGCCATTTTGTATCCCCCAGTAATGTGTAAGAATTCTAATTGCTCTTCATCCTCACTAGCACTTGTTATTGTCAGTATTTTTATTATAATCATTCTCATAAGTGTGTACTGATATCTATTGTGATTTGCATTTCTCTGTTGGCTAATGATGTTGAACATATTTGCATGTGCTTATTTGCCATCCATATATCCTATTTGGTGAAATGCCTGTTCAAGTCTTTTGCCCATTTTTAAATTGAGTGGTTGTATATATATTCTTTTTTTTTTTTTTTTTTTTAAAGATTTTATTTATTTATTTGACAGAGAGATCACAAGCAGGCAGAGAGGCAGGCAGAGAGAGAGGAGGAAGCAGGCTCCCTGCCGAGCAGAGAGCCCGATGCGGGGCTCGATCCCAGGACTCTGAGATCATGACCTGAGCCGAAGGCAGCGGCTTAACCCACTGAGCCACCCAGGCGCCCCTATATATTCTTTTTTAAAGGCCAGCTAAATCTACCCCCATCCCCACTACCCTCCAGGGTTCCAGCAATTTTCTTCTTTTCTCCTTTGTTATTACCATGTGTTTGGAGTTGTGATGGGGTGAGTCTAAATATAATAAACTCACTATGCCATCTTGATAGGAAGTTCAGAGCAGAATATTTTTTGAAGTCAGAATTTTTTATGTGTAGGGTTGCAAAAAACAATGGAAATGGAAGGACATAATTATAAATATCTAAATAATCCCACTAGGTATTCCTTCTTAGGTATGTATTCTGATCTAGAAAATGAAATGAAACTAGTTTATAGTCACATCAGCTGATTTTGAGAGATTAGTTTAAGCCTAACTTTTGGCTCTGAATTATAAATTCCTTCATTTAAAAATTAATTTTAAAAGTCTGTTATATAGTCTTATTTTTATTTTATTTTATTTATTTATTTGTCATAGAGAGAGAAGCGAGAGTGAGCACAGGCAGACAGAGTGGCAGGCAGAGGCAGAGGGAGAAGCAGGCTCCCTGCCAAGCAAGGAGCCCGATGTGGGACTTGATCCCAGGACGCTGGGATCATGACCTGAGCCGAAGGCAGCTGCTTAACCAACTGAGCCACCCAGGCGTCCCTATATAGTCTTATTTTAAATATTAAACCTTGAATGTTGAATTCATTGAAGATTAAAAAAAATTTTTTTTTTATTTACTTGAGAGAGAGTGAGCACAAGCAGGGGTCAAGGGAGTGGAAGAAGCAGGCTCCCTGCTGAGTAGGGAGCCTGATAAGGGGTTTGATCCTAGGACCCTGAGATCATGACTTGAAACAAAGGGGGATTCCTAATTGACTGAACCACCCAGGTGCCCCTGATTTCATTGAAGATTTACAGACATGTGTTTTATTTCATTTACAGACATATTTATTTATTTCATTTACAGACATATGTTTTATTTCATTGCCTTTTTATTTTTTTTTAATTTTTTTTTAAAGATTTTATTTATTTATTTGACAGAGAGAGATCACAAGTAGACGGAGAGGCAGGCAGAGAGAGAGAGAGAGGGAAGCAGGCTTCTTGCTGAGCAGAGAGCCCGATGTGGGACTCGATCCCAGGACCCTGAGATCATGACCTGAGCCGAAGGCAGCGGCTTAACCCACTGAGCCACCCAGGCGCCCCTCATTGCCTTTTTAAATTGATGTTCTTTCATGGCAATTATAATAGCATCTTTGGGTGTAGTATATACAAAGACTTCTACTTCAGCATTTGTTACATGTTCTGATTAAAAAAAACAAATTGATAATGTTTAATGAGTACTAAGATATTACAATGTTTTCCTAAGCTTTGTCAAGAATATTATGATAAAATGATGGCTTAATACAAAGTAACTTATAATTACCACTTTAAAATAAAAGGCAAGTCAACACTGGCTTAAGTGAACAATGACTTAGATGTTTGGAACGTATAAATAGAATGGCTGCTTATATAAATTATATCTTTAGAAATTTTCTTCAGTTGTATTGGCAGAATTATGAGAATTTCTAAGGGAAATATTCTAGGGGAAAGAAGATACTTTTCTTAATGTTAAATCACAAGGTAGAACATACTACAGTGTTTGAAGGTAGTATATATTTTGTTCTCAAAATCTCCATGTTTTCTCATGAATAAGACCAAAGTATTAAATTACAAGAAAGGTAGTTGAGCAACTAGCAAATACCTATTATTATCAACAATAGCCAAACTATGGAGACAGCCAAAATGTCCATCAACTGATGAATGGATAAAGAAGATGTGGAATATATACACAAAAGAATATTACTCAGCCATCAAAAAGAATGAAATCTTGCCATTCACAATGACATGGATGGAACTAGAATATATTTTGCTAAGTGAAATAAGTCAGTCAGAGAAAAACAAATACCATATGATTTCACTCATATGTGGAATTTAAGAAACAGTATGGATGAACTTATGGGACGGGGGAAAAGAGAGAGAGGGAAACAAAACATAAGAGATCCTTAAAGATAGAATAAACTGAGGGTTGATGGAGGGAGGTTGGTGGGGGATGGGCCAAATGGATGATGGGGATTACAGAGGGCACTTGTTTTTGATGAGCACTGGGTGTTGTATGTAGGTGATAAGTCACTAAATTCTACTCCTGAAGCCAATATTGTACTGTATATTAACTAACTAGAATTTAAATAAAAATTTGATAAAAAGAAAAAAAAGTAAGGTAGTTGAAGTCTCCCTGTCAGATTATATGTTCTCTTCTGAATCCACTGGATTCTGTAAGTTAAATGTATAAGTAAAGCTGTCATCATAAATTATCTTGACTTTTTGTCAGGATATAAAATCAATGCACATGGTGAGTGCTGTGATATGTGTAAGCCTGATGATTCACAGACCTGTACCCATGGGGCAAATAATACATATTATATGTTAATAAAATTATATGTTAATAAAATTATATGTTAATAAAAATAGTTTAAAAAGTCAATGCACAGAAATCAGTTCAATTTCTATACAACAACAGCAAGACAAAAGAGAAATTAAGGAGTCAATTCCATTTACAATTGCACCCAAAACCACAGGATACCTAGGAATAAACCTAACCAAAGAGGCAAAGAATCTGTACTCAGAAAACTATAAAGTACTCATGAAATAAATTGAGGAAGACACAAAGAAATGGAAAAACGTTCTGCCCTCATGGATTGGAAGAACAAATACAGTGAAAATGTCTATGCTACCTAAAGCAATCTACACATTTAGTGCAATCCCTATCAAAATACCATCCATTTTTTTCAAAGAAATGGAATAAATAATCCTAAAATTTATATGGAACCAGAAAAGACCCCGAATAGCCAGAGGAATGTTGAGAAAGAAAACCAAAGTTGGTGGCATCACGATTCCAGACTTCAAGCTCTATCACAAAGCTGTCATCATCAAGACAGTATGGTACTGACACAAAAACAGACACATAGATCGGACACACAGATCCCAGAAATGGACCCTCAACTCTATGGTCAACTAATCTTTGACAAAGCAGGAAAGAATGTCCAATGGAAAAAAGATAGTCTCTTCAACAAATGGTATTGGGAAAATTGGACAGCCACATGCAGAAGAATGAAACTGGACCACTTCCTTATACCACACACAAAAACAGACTCAAAATGGATGAAAGACCTCAAAGTGAGACAGGAATCTATCAAAATCCTTGAGAACACAGGCAGCAACCTCTTTGACCTCAGCCACAGCAGCTTCTTCCTAGAAACATTACCAAAGGCAAGGGAAGCAAGGGCAAAAATGAACTATTAGGACTTCATCAAGATAAAAGACTTTTGCACAGCAAAGGAAACAGTAAACGAAAACAAAAGACAGCAGACAGAATGGGAGAAGATATATGCAAATGACATATCATATAAAGGGCTAGTATCCCAAATCTATAAAGAACTTCTCAGACTCAACACCCAAGGAACAAATAATCCAATCAAGAAATGGGCAGAAGACATGAACAGACATTTCTGCAAAGAAGACATCCAAATGACCAACAGGCACATGAAAAAGTGCTCCACATCACTTGCCATCAGGGAAATACAGATCAAAACCACAGTGAGATACCACCTCACACCAGTCAGAATGGCTAAAATTAAGAAATCAGGAAACGGTGGGTGTTGGTGAGGATGTGGAGAAGGGAACCCTCCTACACTGTTGGTGGGAATGCAAGCTGGTGCAGCCACTCTGGAGAACAGTATGGAGGTTCCTCAAAAAGTTGAAAATAGAGCTACCCTATGACCCAGCAATCAACACTACTGGGTATTTATCCTAAGGATACAAATGTAGTGATCTGAAGGGGCACATGCACACAAATGTATATAGCAGCAATGTCCACAATAGACAAACTATGGAGAGACCCTAGATGTCCATCAATAGATGAATGGATAAAGAAGATGTGGTAGGGGCGCCTGGGTGGCTCAGTGGGTTAAAGCCTCTCCCTTTAGCTCGGGTCATGATCCCAGGGTCTTGGGATCGAGCCCCACGTCAGGCTCTCTGCTCTGCAGGGAGCCTGCTTCCTCATCTCTCTCTCTGCCTGCTTCTCTGCCAACTTGTGATCTCTATCTGTCAAAAAAGTAAATAAAATCTTTAAAAATGTGGTATATGTATGTATGTATGTGTATATATTTATGTGTATGTATATATATGTGGTATATGCATATATATGCATATATATGCATATATGTATGTATGTATACACACATATACATACAATGGAATACTATGCAGCCATCAAAATGACCCGAAATCCTGCCATCTGCAATGATGTGGCTGGAACTAGAGGCTATTATGCTAAGCGAAAAGTCAGAGAAAGACAATTATCATATGATCTTTCTGATATGAGGACTTTGAGAGGCAGGGCAGGTGGTTGTGGGGGGTAGGGAGGGAAAAAATGAAACAAGATGGAACCAGGGACTCTTCATCTCAGGAAGCAAACTGAGGGTTGCTAGTGGCTTTGGGGTACAGGAGGGATAAGGTGGCTGGTTATGGACATTGGGGAGGGTATGTGCTATGATGAGTGCTGTGAATTGTGTAAGACTGAGGATTTACAGACCTGTACCCCTAAAACAAATAATACATTATATGTTAGTTTAAAAAAAAATCTTGACTTTTAAAAGCATGTGCTACTTCAGAATTATGTATGGCTTAAATCCCTTAAAACAGAGTTGGTTTTTAGTTATTTGAGTTATTAATATATCTAATAGTTGTAGAATTCCAAATTTTGATTTGGAATTTTCTCTTGCCCTTGATTCTTATTGTGGTGTGAAAATGTTTCTTCGATATGGCTGGAATTTTTAATAAATGGCACTAATTACTATCTGCCAGAAACATTTGATAGTCATTAGTAGATACTTATTACTATAGGCATAGTTTAGTAATTCATTTGAAAAATTATTTAAAAGTTTCATAATAGAAATGTTTTCTCTTTACAACTCTGAAAAAGTGACACTTTCCCCCCTTAAATGAAATCTCTCAAACTAAAGTGGGATAGGTTTCCAGTTGAGTTTTGGTAATCTTTATCATGATGTATTAGCATCACTGTATAAGACTGACGGTTTACAGCTTTGTGAGGAACTGTAGCATTATGATAGTATGTATGCTCAGAATTTATTTTAAGAGATGACGTAAATTCCTTGTTATTGTATGAAAAGTACTGAAACAGAGTGAAGAAAATATGAAGATCAGTCTCTGAAGATCAAAGATAATTTTTCTGTGCAATTCTCTAATTTGAACAATGAGAGAAAATGTGTCAGGGTGAAAAACAATCTGATTTTACTGTCTGTGCTTTAGATAATGATACTTATCAGACCCATATATTCTTATATCATACACTTCTTTCAAGAAATCTTTGTTGTTTTTTCAGCCTTGAAATGTCGTTCTTTTTTTTAAGGGCTTTGTTACACATTATGTCATTTTTCTTTCAATTGCTCATATCATTTAATATAGAATTCATTGTTATGGACTGAAAAATGTAATGCTAGTCTCATTAATATAATCTTGAATTAGTAGCTATATATATATTCTGTTTAATTCTGAGGCTTCTTGAATCCAAGATACTATTGACTATAATTGCTGTTTTGATTTATTTCATAATCATTGCTTTATTTGATTTCATTTTATGGATGGAGAAAATGGTGTCCAAATGGTGAAGAAATAGTTTACTCAAAGTCACACAGATAGTTGTCAGACTGAAACTGGAATATAGGTTATCTTATTTTTAGTTGAGTGTTTTCCCCTGTATGTATGTTGGTGTATTATTTCTTTTGTGTGTGTTTGTATATTGTTTCTAAACTTGGGCTGAGTAAATTGAAATTAATATCTGTATTTGTAAACATAAAGTTACTTACAGAATATATACTGCATTAGTTTTCTGTTTCTGTAACCAGTTACCACAAACTAGCTTGCTTAAGCAATATAAATTTGTTATCTTATAGTTCTGTAGGTCAGAGGTTCAACATGGAATCACTGAGGTAAAATCGAGGTGTCAGCACGGCTGCATTCTTTCCAGAGGCTACAGGGGAGAATCTGATGATCCCTCACTCTTTTCCAGGTTCTAGTGGCTGACTACCTACTTTCTTTGACTCATGGCTGCCTTTTTTTGTCTTCAAAACCAACGATACTGGGTCTAGTCCTTCTTACACTGCCATCTGTCCTGTTCTCTTTCTTTCAAAACACCTGAGAAGGGTTCTTTTAAGGATTCAGATGATTGTATTGGGCCAACCTGGTTAAACCAGGATAATCTATCTCATGGTCCATAATCTTAACTAAATTTCAAGCTCCTTTTTGCCATGTAAGATAAGTTATGGGGATAAGGATGTTGGCAGCTTTTAGTAGGGAAGCACAGATAAAAATTTTTTTTTTTCTTAAGGGATTTTATTGGATTTAAATATATAATCCATGAAGAACTTTTTTTCAAACAGTATGCAAAGCTCTAGACCTATGAATAACAATTATTTAATTATAAAACTCATGAACTTAGTTTCTTGATTGCTAGAAATATAATTGTAAAGAATAATATAGGGTGTAACAACCAGCATAGCTAATTTTGGACATAGTGAATTAAGATGTACTTTAAACCTCATACTAAATGTATAGGGTTTGTAACATAGTGGGTTTATTATATATGTACCTAATTCTTTACTTTCGGTTTCATTTTTGTTACAAAGGCGGAGAAATAGAGTTCTTTCTGTATTATTTCTAATAGTAGATTTCTTTTAAATGACTTTGCCCCTTTTCCTTTTAGCTCTCTAAATTTTTCATCTGACACTTTTTAAAGCTCATTTGAAAGTTCAGCCAGACCTTTAAGTAGGACTCCCCTCTTTCTGGTTTAAAGGAAATGTTAAGCAATCCTAAACTAGTAATGAACCTAGTTGTTATATTCTTATTTATATTTTTCGGTTTCAATATTTATTTGTTTCTGACTCTGATGATCAAAAATAGTTTCTGTAGTACTTTTGTTCCAGTAATAGGTAACCTGTGTAATTCATCACTGTCTCTTTGCAGAGAAAGGACTTTTGCTTCTGAAACGTAGACCTCATGGCTAGTTTTTTATTTCTTTTGCCATCTCATCTTGGTAATTTTGCTTGACTGCTTGCATTTCTGTTCACTGGTCTTGTATATGACTCTTTCTGATATCAAATGCTGGTAATTTCTAGTGTCATTTTCTTGTCCACTGATAAACCCTTGGTTTTGCTATTCAGAATTTAAATGAGACCATAGCTTTTTATTATCTTAATGTTTTACATTACTGTCATTGTAGATACACAGTAGGTACTTGATGAATAAAATAATTGCATCTTCCATTTGAAGTTTTCAGAGGTCATGAACAATTATTCTTAATGATTACCTAACGATTTCTGAAGTTCCTATTCATCTTTATACCTCCAGGGAAATAAATAGTTATCTCTATGTAAATCTGATTACTTATTACTTACAAAGAGATTTAAACCTTACTTTGGGCTCAAAAATAACTATCCTTAGTATTTACCATAATGGTTCCTAAATTTTTGGATTTCATGGACTAGTAAAATATATTAGAAAAAGAACAAAGAGGCGCCA
Source organism: Lutra lutra (assembly GCF_902655055.1). NCBI lineage: Eukaryota > Metazoa > Chordata > Mammalia > Carnivora > Mustelidae > Lutra > Lutra lutra. The sequence continues at coordinate 113,027,247 of NC_062284.1, forward strand.
ACTTTTTATTTTTCTAAGCTAAACAAAACCCCAAGTGTTATCAGCTATCACCATTGTATCATAAAAGAACATCTGGGGTTTCTTGGTGGCTCAGTTGGTTAAGTGTGTGACTCTTGATTTTGGCTCAGGTCATGATGTCAGAGTTGTGAGATGAGGCCCATGTGGGGCTCCATGCTTGGTGTGGAGCCTGCTTAAGATTTTCTCCCTCTCCCTCTGCTCCTCCCCTCTTCTCTCTCTTTCTCTCTAAAAATAATAATTTAAAAAAAGGACATTTGAATATCAAAAAAGTAGGAAGGACAAAAGTCACAGAATAAAATGTCCTCTATATTCAATAAAGTTAGCTTTATAGAAAAACTTAATACATTCATTTACTTGTCTAAATGTACTGAGAATGACTAAAATTCATTAAAAAAAACTCATCTTGGGCACCGCTAATAGTCCTCCCCTTTTATTTCATTTATGTAGGGCTTAAGACTCTGTATGTGGCTTTTTTAAATCCTAAAGCTAACCAATGATTGAAAGTAAGTAGTAGGAAGAATTTAGAATTAGTGGTATTTTACTTAGGGTGACTTCTTTTGATCACAGATTCAACATTTTAATATGGTAAATAGCAGTTTATCCTTTCTGCTCACTGCTGTACTTCATTTCCTATAAAAATATCACATTCTCCCACCTTAGAGGATGTTTAGTACTATTTAATCCTCCATGCTTTCTATATCCTTGAGCCTTAATTTTGTTGCTGTGGCACTCTAATGCTTCTTTTCTTATAGTCTACTTAGTACTTTATTTATGACTTATTTGTATTTGAAGAATTACAGGATATATAATGATATATTCAGAATAGCATAGAAGTGTTTAAAATGAAAAATTTCTTTTTAAGATTTTGTTTTATTTATTTGACAGAGAGATAGCGAGAGCAGGAACACAAGCAGGGGTAGTGGGAGAGGGAGAAGCAGGCTTCCTGCTGAGCAGGAAGCCCATTGTGGGGCTTGATCCCAGTACTGTGGGATCATGACCTGAGCTGAAAGCAGACACTTAACGACAGAGCCACCCAGGCGCCCCAAAATGAAAGATATTTCTTGACCTCAGGCTCTTACCCTTTTCATTAAAGATAATCACTAAATTTCTAGTATAACTTTTTAAAAAAACATTTTATACATATACTGGTAGCTGGATTTATTTGTGTATGTCTTCTCATGAATACATTTATTAAAACATACACAAATGGTTTACACTAATGGTATATTTTTAGCCTTATTTCAGGTTCTGCTTTGGGCTTACTATTGTTTTTTTGTATTTGAGAGTTCATGTTTAATTTATGGCTCTCTATCCCAATTTGTATACACTTGTCTTTTAAATTCTTGGTACAAGTAAGGATACAAAAAAAAAAAAAAAAACCCCGCATTTTATTTTGTTTTTAGTATGCTACAGTTAAATCTAGACTGATAATTATAAATTACTTCTTTACAAGTGCTAATATAATTGTAAGCCAAGAATTTTTTTAACAATTTAAATTATTAGAAAATGTTATTCTTTGGCATGTAAATTAAATCTTTTCCTCAAATTTCACAGCAAAATTTTGTGTAGTAAGTAAAATTTACTAATTTTAGTTAGTTTTTGTGTTGGATGATTTTTTTGTAAAATGAGGAGGAATATAAGGGGGTATTAGGTTTTAAAATGAATTACCACAAGAAGAGGGTTATTATATGCCAATATCCATGCCCATTCATAAAAACGCAGTTTATTGCAGCAGTCACAGTTTAAAAAGAGTTTAGTTCTTTTTATGATAAATACATTGTCAGGGCACGTGGGTGGCTTATTGTGTTGGACCTCTGCCTTTTGGCTCAGGTCATAATCATAGGGTCCTAGGATTGAGCCTTTAAAAAAAACAAAAAACAAAAAACAAAATGAAGGTAAAAACTATATGATCATCTCAATAGATACAGAAAAATCATTTGACACAATTTAACATCCATTCACAATAAAAACTCTCAACAAAGTGTGTTTAGAGGGAATATAGCTCTATGTACTAAAGGCCATATATGACAAACCCACAGCTACCATCATACTCAGTGGTAAAAAGTTGAAAGATTTTCCTTTAGATCAGGAATAATATAAGGATGTCCACTCTTACTGCTATTATGCAACATAGTGCTGGAAGTCCTAGACATAGCAATTAGATATGAAAAAAATAAAAAGCAGTCTAAACTGGAAAGGAGTAAGCAAAACTGCCACCATTTGCTGATGAAATGATAATTATATATAGAAAACCCAAAAGACTCCAGCAATAAACTATTAGAACATTAATTGAATTTAATGAAGTTGTGGAATGCACAGAAATGTGTTCTCTGCCTGCCTGCCTGCTTGCCTGCTTGCTTTCTATTTCTTTCTTTCTTTCTTTCTTTCTTTCTTTCTTTCTTTCTTTCTTTCTTTCTTAGGAATCTGTTGCATTTCTATGTACAAATAACAAAGTAGGAGAAAGAAATTAAGAAAATAATCCCATTTATTTTTGCACCAAAAAGAATAAAGTACCTAGGCATAAATTTAACCAAGGACATGAAAGGTTGTAAAGTAAAAACTAAACATTGATGAAAGAAATCGAAGATGATATAAAAAATAGATATACCATGCTCATGGATTGAAATAAGTAATATTGTCAAAATGTCCAAACTATCCAAAATAATCTACCTATTTGGTGCAGTCCCTAACAAAATACCAACAGAATTTTTCACAGAACGGAAGAAACAATTCTAAAATTTTTTTATGGAACCACCAAGGACTTTAAATAGCCTTGAGGAAAAAAAAAAAAGCTGGAGTTATCACAATCAGTGATTTCAAGTTATACTACAAAGCTATAGTAAGCAAAATAAGAATAGTACTGACACAAAAATAGATCAGTGGAAGAGAATTGAGAGCCCAGATATATATTCATGCTTATGTGGTCAAACTGTGGCAGAGGAGGCAAGGATATACAATGGGGAAAAGACATTTTTTCAATAAATGGTGCTAGGAAAACTGGGCAGTTATGTGCAAAAGAATGAAACTGGACTGCTTTCTTGTACCATACACAAAAATAAACTCAAAATGGATTAAAGACCTACATGTAAAACCTGAGACCGTCATACTCCTAAAAGAAAACATAGGCGTTGACCTTTTGGACATTGGCCTTAGCAACATATTTATGGATAGGTATTTTCGGGCAGGTGAAACAAGCGAAAACAAACTTTTGGGACTACACCAAAATAGAATGCTTTTGCACAGTGATGAAAACCATCAGCAAAACAAAAAGGAAACCTACAGAATGGGAGAGGATGTTTGCAAATGATATATCCAATAAGGCATTAATGTGCAAGATACATAAATAAGTCCTACAACTTACCCCCTCCCAAAGAAAACCTAAACACAACAATTCAATTAAAAAATGGGCAGAAGACCTGAATTGACATTTTTTCCAAAGAAGACATACAGATGGCCAGCAGACATATGAAACGATTGTCAACATCAGTAATCATCAGGGAAATGCAGATCAAACCCACAATGAAATACCACCTCACACCAGTCAGAATGTCTAATTGCAGAAAGATAAGAAATAAGTGTTGATGAGGGTGTGGAGGAGAAAAGGGGAACTCTTGTGCACTGTTTTTGGGAATGTAAATTGGTGTAGCCAGTATAGAAAACAGTATGGAGGTTCCTCAAGAAATTAAAAATGGAAATACTGTATGGTCCAGTGATTCAAGTTCTGGGTGTTTCTCAAAGTAAATGAGAAGACTAATTCTAAAAGTCACATAGCTTGGATATGGAAACAGCTTAAGTGTCTATTACTAGATGAATGGATACAGAAGACATCACACACAGAAGATGGAGTATTACTCAACCATAAAAAAGAATGAGATCTTGCCATTTGTGACAACATGGACCTCATGGGTATAGGCTAAGTGAAATAAAAGAAAGAAAAATTGTACAGTTTTACTTATTTGTGGAATCTGAAAAACAAATAAGAAACAAACAAAAAACAGAAATAGACTATTAAATACAGAGAACAAATTGGTGGTTGCCAGAGGCAGTGGGGTGGGGGGGATGAGCAGAATAGGTGAAGAGGATTATGGGGTATGAATTTCTAGTTAAGAAATAAGTTGCTGACTGCACGAGTACTGCGGGGGCGGCGGTGGCGCCGGGGGCAGTGGGCATGGGGGTGGCGCAGGCCGGAAGGGACTGTTGAGCCAGGACAATCTCACCAGCATGTCCCTCTGACCCACAGTGGGGTCCTCAGCCGTGGCAGCTGGGTGCCCTGATAATGCCGCCCTGGACTTGGGGCTCCTCTGGGGGCCCCCAGACACCATGTCCTCAGACACCTCTGGCTCCCTTCCTCTGGGGCTCCCCAGACAGGGCATTTGACGTTCTGCATTCAACAATTATTTATTGAATACTTACTCTACGCTGTTGAAGGTGCTGGGCAGAACAGAAACAGAGACCAGTTCCCTGACCAAAAAAAAAAAAAAAAAAAAAAAAAAAATAAGTTGCTGAGATGAAAACTAAAGCATAGGGAATATAGTCAGTAATATTTTAATAATGTCATATGGTGACAGATGGTAACTATGTTTATTTTGTTGAGCATTGCATAATGTATAGAAATATGGAATCATTATTTTGTGTACTTGAAACTAATATAGCATTGTATTTCAACTATACTTCAATAATAAAAAATTTTGAAAGAAAGTCTCTTTGCCAACTACAATATGTGTGACCTAATGAGGAAATTAAGGACTCAGGGGGGTTTAGACTAATGTGAGGTAGGAACAATAAGATTTTTATGTGCATATATGTGTTTGGTGGTATGTGTATATGTATTTATGTATGAGTTCATGTAAGTATTCCTATACTCTCTTACTATCGAATCATGTTATTATCAAGTCTCTATTTTAGGTAAGTGTTTTGAACCTGGATATTGGGATTATGGATGGCCTTCTTGAGTACCTGTCCCTCTTTCAGTTGTAATGTTGAGACCAGCGTGAATTCCTACTTTTCTTCCGAGGGTAGAGCAATCCCTCCCTCCCCCACACCCCGGCCCTGTGTTTCCCTTTCACAGCTGCAGTGAGTTTCCACGAAATTTTGATGTACCTCTTCCTACATATTACAGATTTTGCCTCAGGATAATAACCAAATGATTATGGTCAAAGTTTCTCACCTAGGCTGAATGGAATTGTGTACAGGTTTGCAGATTAAAGTTTTATTTTGTAAGGGAGGTAAGCTAGATGGTTCTGGATAGAGTTTCAGCACTGTTTACTGTTCTTTCTTAGCCAGCAAGGGGGTGGTTTGCTCAGAATTCTCCCTCAGCTTTTCTGTTCCTAGTGGGGTTCCAGGAGGAAGAGTATGCAAGAAGGTGTGTGTAAAGGAAAAGCACACTTCTGTATGTGTCCTCTACTTTCAACACTGTACTTGCATTCAGAACACTTCAGAACACTTCTGATACCTTATCTGTGGATTTTTCACACACCAAATAATTCTGTGACGTCAGCAGGATGTCCTGCAATTTAACTCAATTCTGATATTATTTACCTGGAGTTAGCATCAGATCCCACCAGTTAGGGATTTAGTCCTTTAAGACTGCTCCCTTTCCACTTCAGGTGCTATTTGCAAGCCCTGGTTGTTATCTATGCTTTTGACCAAAGCCCCAGAAATCAGAGATTCTCAATTCTTCCTCTTTGGGTTCAATTAGTTTGCTAGAGCAGCTCACGGAGCTTAGGAGGATAGTTTAATTACTAGATTACTGGTTTACTCTAAAAGGATATAGTTCAGATGGAAGATTTACGAAGACCAAGTTATGTGGAAAGAACCGTGTTCTCTCCAAGTGCTACCTTCTAAGCATTTTCACATGTTCACCAATGTGTGAGAGATTTGGGGCTGAAAATTCCAAACGTCTAATCACTTGGTTGGTTTTCCTGGCAAGCAATACCCATCCTTAGGTTATCAGGATTTCTAGTAGTCACCACGTTAACATAAACTCAGGTGTGGTTGAAAGGCATTTGTTATGAATAATAGAAGACACCTTTATCCCTCTTATCATTTACAAGGTTTTAGGAGCTCTGCCAGGAAAGGGGAAGGGTTTTAGGAACTCTGTCAGGAAAGGGGAAGAACAAATATATATTTCTTACTATAATCATGATGTTGCGGTGTACAACCCTCCCCCACTCACTTTTGTGGTCCCCAGGATTTCACACTCTCTTGATAGCCCCCAGTCAGCCTTTAGTAGTTCATTTGTAATTTCTAGTTTAATCTTCTTGGTGGCTTATATGGTGTTCAGTGGCATCTGTTCCAGGTTAGGAAAAGCTCAGGTCCTGTTTCTCTCTCTAGGTGTCTGTCTTTTTTTGTATTTTTGTTTGAGCTACGGCCTTAGTTCCCTGATGGGCTCAGGAGGAGTCAATAATTTGGCGTTTAAGGTTTTTTTTTTTTTTTTTCCCTTCTTGTATTAGTGGGAGTGTCACTCTTTCAGATCTTTTTATACCTTCCATCTTAAACTGGAAATCCTTCTGCTTTTAAAAAAATACTCTTATTGTTATGTTGTTGTTCTCTTTTAACTCATTGTCCTATTTTTGGGAGGGCAAGAGCAGGGGGAGTGGAAGAAGGAGAAGCAGACTCCCCGCTGAACAGGGAACCTGATGTGGGGGCTTGATCCCAGGACTCTGGGATCATGACCTGAGCTGAAGGTGGATGCTTAACATACTGAGTCACCCAGGTGCCCCTTCCCTTTAAGTCTTAAACATATTTATAATAGCTGATTTGAAGTTTTTATGTGCTCCCTTCTCTATTCAGTTTTTCTATTTTTTAAAAAAGATTTTATTTATTTATTTGGTAGAGAGATAGAGAGCACAAGCAGGCAGAGGGGAGAGGGAGAAGCAGGCTCTCTGCTGAGCAGGGAGCCCAATGCAGGGCTTGATCCCCGGACCCTGGGATCATGACTTGAGCCGAAGACAGCCGCTTAACTGACTGAGCCATCCATCAAGGTGCTCCTCATTTTTCTATTCTTATGAGTCGTGTTTTTTTATGCCTTTGAATTTCCACATAATTTTTATTGTACAATTATATATTGTATAATTTTTATTGCGTATTGTATTGTATAATGGATTTCTTTTTGTCAGTTTGATCTTTTTGTAGTTTTGTTACACAAGTCTAGAGTAAATCTACTAAATAGTAGCCTTTCTGGGAACTTATATGAATGCCTGGAGCATTGAGTGAGTTTGCTCTACTCTGAATGGTTAGGACTCCTAAATAGTACAGCACTGTGATTTCTGAAATAACAGTTTAACCCAAGCTTTGTAGTATTATAGTGTGCCAGATCTCATAGAATCTCACCCAATGCCTGCCAAATTTTCCAAAACTGTAGACCTTATTGCAGATTCTGGAGTTCATTTTATGTAAGACTATCTACTTTTTGGTAAATGGCCCTGCAAATTCCATCCACATTAGTGTCCCTAATCTCTGTATATCTGCATCTTGAGCTCATTGAGGCCACTGTGCTCTGCTTGGGCTCTACCTACCTATAGGATAGTTTGGAACATGCTTCTGGGCAGAAAGCCTTGGCTGTTGTGGGGCTTACTATGTATTTTCCTTTTCTTAGGGACCTCAATCCTGGGCTGCCTCTTATGTTTAGTGTCTGAAAACAGATACTCTTTTATCTGTTGCTTTAGTTTCATAGTTGTATATGGTGAGGGAGGTAATCAGATACCAGTTATTCTGCCATAACTAGAAGTAGAAGTTCTGTTATTTACTTTTTCTGTTGAGTAAATTTTATGTGCCAGTCATAATAAACTCTTACAACTTAACTCTACATTTTATTTAATCCTTGTTTAATTTTTATGAAAACCACATTTTATTGCAATAATTGATAATAACTAATAATTATTGTTATCATCACCATTTTACATATGAAAAATCTAGATTGAGGCAGCAATTTCCTAGTGGGGATAAATCCTAGTAATTAAGTGCTATAGACATATACTAATTAAATAGTATAAGCATGTCTTTGTGTCTTAAGCCGTTATATAAAATTATTGAATTTTTCAAGTATATTAAAATTTAGCTATTTTTAAAATTCATTATTTGGTTTTGAGAGTAGATACCCAATCAGTTACAGTAGGGGTTGGCAAATTTTTTCTTATAGGGCCACATGGTACATATTTTAGACTTGTGGACAATACAGGCTCTGTTGCTAGTACACAACCCTGCCATCATATCTCAAAAGTAGGCATAAAAAATACATAAACAAATTGGTGTGGCCATGTTCCAGTAAAACTATTAAAAGAGATGACCAATTTGTGGGGCCCTAGTTTGCTGACTGCTGAAATTAGATTGAGGATTCCTGTGGTTTTGATCTTTAGTATTTCCATATATGCTTTTTTTTCTTTGTTTGTTTCTTTCTTTTCTTCTTTCCTTCCTTCCTTCCTCTCTCTTTCTCTCTTTCTTCACTATTGTTGAGAAAACTTGGCATTTTTGTAGTGATAAAGATGATTTCCAAGCTTGTTTTAAAATAAAAAGCAAGAAAGTGCTTAAGTGATAAATTGCTTCATCTTTATTACAAAATCCTAATTTCTATATATTTTCCTCTCTGAAGTAGGATGTATGTTTTTTCGGAGAGTTGAACTTCTAACTTTAAGTAGATGGATTCATTGGTAGTGGTTAAATTATAAGCATCAGGCTATTTTCTCAGTTGCTATATCCTTAGTGCCTAGCATACCATAAAGGTATGTTCTTACATTTTATTGTAAAGAATGTCAATGAAGAAAAAAGTTGTACAACTGGGATAACCTAGTATTTTAGCATTTTAATTAAACATTAAATTACAAATCAATTACAAACAATCCAAATTGTTAGGCAAAACAACTTAAATGAACTGATTTGTTTCTGTATAGAAGTAGGATAATTTCTAATTTAGGAAGTTAAATGAATGCATGTTAGCATGTACAACCCATTATCATGAGGGGTTAATGGAGAGAAAAGCAGTTACTTAGAACGGCAACTTAGAATATGTCTACATAAGAGAACTTAAGGAAGGAAAGCCAAGAAAATAAGAGTGAAACGAATGATCAGATTTGTTAGAGGAAAATAAGAAAGGGACTGTATTAGGGTCAGAGTTCAGAAAGTGGGAGTAGTTCCTGTGTGGAGGAAACAAACAAAACATTAAAACTGACCAAAAATGACAAATAATATAAAAAGTGTACTTGGAGTATAAGTTCTAGTACGGTGTTCTGAGATGAGTAGAAACCTAATCCTAAGAAACCTATGAAGTCATTAATAACTAATCTACACAAAAGTGACTGAACTTGATTGCCTAGAAAGGTGAAGACAAATGGTTGTTTAATTTTACAATGTTTGACAGAGGTGAAACGAGATGAAAATGATCTGTTTCTTAGGTGACTTTGGAAATGGATAAATATCTTAATGTCAATAAAAGAACTGGAAAAAATGATGAATTTGAATATGAGGCCAGAAGCTTATACTTTTAAGTGTCTTTCTTTACTAATTTAAAATAAAATTTCGGGGTACCTGGGTGGCTTAGTGGGTTAAGCCTCTGCCTTCAGCTCAGGTCTTGATCTCTGGGTCCTGGGATCAAGCCCCGCATCAGACTCTCTGCTCAGCGGGGAGCCTGCTTCCTCCTCTCTCTCTGCCTGCCTCTCTACCTACTTGTGATCTCTTTCTCTGCCAAATAAATAAATAAAATCTTAAAAAAAATAAAATAAAATAAAAATTTCAATCTTTTTTGTTCATAGTCCATCAGAATTTTAATTTGTAAAACCTCTAAGGCACTTGTTTTGGATTTTGGATGCTGTATTTAAACCACTTTTAATTAGCAATTTTATTCCAAGTTATTCGAATTATTTCCTGGCGTATTAACTCTTTATTCTGTGGGTTAATGTTGAATCATATTTGTTCTAGGGACTGACAACTTTAGGGATGCTGGTACTGCTTTTGTCTGGACTAGATGTGCTCTGATTCTTCGATCACAGTGAGATGAAAATTTCAGTGTACTAGGGAACAGAAACCTTTCAAAAGGATTTCTCCCAACCTTTATTTCTTGACCAATGGAATACAAACAGTACCTATACTTTTCTATACCTCCGCCTAAAGGTAGGAAACTTCATTTAAAAAGTCCTCGTACTCAAAACTAGCCTAGTTAGCTCAAAAATTGTAGGTTGAGCAATAGAAGTTTTACCTCCTAACTCTGTTCAGGCATCTATAGATACCAGCAAATGACTGTTCAAACAAAAAGTGAAGTGTTCTGACCTTTTATACCCTTCATATTACTTTCCCTGTGGCAGAAATTGTGAGGTTTAGTGACACCTTTTTTTTTCTTCCTTGCTTGGAAAACGAGGGGACAGGTTTGTCCTTAACTGTGTTTGAGGAGACAAACATATCAAACATGAAGAATGGCAATAGATCTTTAAACAGGAAATTTGCATAAGTTATTCATTTTCTCTCAGAGAAGAAAATGTAGTCCATCTTATGGGAAAGGGTACAGTGACTTTTTACACCTTGTCTGGGAGTAAGGGTTATAATTTGGTAATCTCACTTGTTTTCACAAGGACAAATTGTTACATTGTGGCACAAGGAGTCTTAGCATTCTTTGGGGTTTATTTCTTATAACAATGTCCTGTTTATCTGATTGCCGTGGTATGGTGGGAAGAGCATTGGAATTGGTATGAATTACCTGGATTTAACTTCAGGATTCAGATGCCTTCAGACAAGAGGTTATCTTCTTTCAGCCTCAATTTCCTTACCAAGAAAATTAAGAACTTTAAGATTTCCAGGATTATTTTGAAGATTAATTTGGTAGCATATATGAAAATAATTTGCAAATGATATAGGGCTATCCAAATGTAAATTAATTTCTTTAAAAACTTATAGTTAAAAATATTAAAGCTTTGAAGTCAGCAAAAAGTTTATGATAATTCATGGGTCATAGGAAATGGATAGATATCATCTGACCAAGAATAAAGTAGAAGTATTATTTCCTAATATAAAACGAGAGACCTAAAATATTTTAAAGATAGAGAATAATTTTGTCTAAGTTTTTGAGATGTGAACAAGAGGACCTAAGAATTTGTTTTCTTCCATTCACTTGGTAAAAGAAAGATGATTAGGAATAAAGAAATGTTTCTCTTAATTTTTACAGTTATAATTATATAACTTCTAAGATACGACTTGGTCTTAAACTGTATAGTCTGAGAGGGACAGAACACTAAGATGAGCTACTAAATAATCTTATGACAAATAGGTTAACAGTCTTAAGACTTATGTTTCAAAGCATATGGGAAAGTTTGCTTTGCTATTGTAACACTGCTGTGGTCTTATCTATAATTTATTGGTGTTTAATTGTAGAGAACTAGGCTTTGTCTTTTGAAGTATATGACCTTGGACATAAGCAAAGGTTTTGTTTTGTTTTAATAGAAGGAACAGAAGACAGTGTTTTTGTACTCTTTTCTGATCAGTTTCATGTTCACTCTCTCAAATCAGATACAAATTAATTTAAGCTAAATGCCACAAAGTGAGTATTTCCAATGCCAGAAAAATAGCACATAGTTAGCACTGATAATGCCATTTTTAGTACTGAGTGGCAAAGGCTAAGCAAGGGCTTAAGGCAGACATTATAGTCATAAAGTGTTAGGACTCAGAAAGGCTTTAGAGGTTATTCATTTTAACTCCTTTTCAAATTCTGGTCTTTGGATAGATTAGGCATTTTGAGCCTTGGTTTACTTACATATAATTTGATGAGACTTGTTGAATCATATATGATTGTTAGGATTATGCTAATAATGTAAAAAGATATTATAAAATATTAATAGTTACCACTATTGTAGTCAAACTTACTACTATCCTAAATTTTAAAATTCAATAAGAGCAGTAACAAAAGGTATCATATATAAAAATACAAAACATAAGTAATCCTTGAACTGAAAAATTTAACTCTAAACCCCTGCTTTCCTGTGTGAACTAACAGATAGTAACATATTTTTGTATTTTTAATTTTATCTTTGACATTTTATCACACTGCTACAGAAATAATCTGAGATTTAAAGTAGGTAGGGAAATACTAAGAAAATGAAGGTGAGGTAATGTCAGATTTGGAAAAGTTTTGAAAGAATTTAATTCCTATCTGATAAATGGAAGTAGGTGAGCATACTAGAGACATAAATCCTTGTGTCTTCAGTATTTTCTTAATTCTGCAGCAGACTTTAGAAGATAGGTAGGCTGTTTTATGAAGGAATAAAGATATTAAGCAATTGTATTGACTGTGTCTTTGCTACACAGTAGGCAAGTGAAAATTTTTTTGGTCTCCTTTTTTCCCATTCTAGGTTATATGTGTTCTTAAACTGTTTTGACTATTAGTTTAACCCCCCTAGACTGAGGTCCTTGAGGGAAGGAATTTTTTCTTCATGATCTGTAAGATCTTTGATAATAAGGCCTACAAGTGGGAGGTAATAAGTTAATTTTTGTTTGTTGGTTTATCTTCTGAACTAGAGATATTTTGAGTTTTAGAGGCTTAAGAGTGCTATAGACTCCTAAATGTTTTGTAGCATAGGGACGCCTGGGTAGCTCAGTCAGTTAAGTGTTTAACTTCAGCTCAGGTCATGACCCCAGGGTCCTGGGATCGAGTTTCACATCAGGCTCTTTGCTCAGCAGGGAACCTGCTTCTCCCTCTGCCTGCTGCTTCTCCTGCTTGTGTGTTCATCTGTCTCTTTCTTTTTCTGACAAATAAATAAAACCTTAAAAAAAGTATTTCATAGCATAAAGCAGAGCATATCACATTTCAGGGCAAATGACAAGGTTTCTCTTGGCAACACAGCTGTTGACTCAAGTTGTTAAGTCTGGGACTTAATAGAGACTTAGTCTCTTTGGAACCTTGTAGCATAGATTTGGCTGTAGATGCTGACTTTGGAAATTAAACTGAATAGGTAAGAGAGTAAGCAAAAGGTATGACACTCTAGTTCTTTACAATGTTATTGATACTAAGTTTTCAAATGGAGCTAGCACAAAGCAGGCAGGGCATATCAGGAAATTCAGGGTAGGTTATTATCATGAAGGGATATGATATCTTGGAGCCAAATTTTGCTATTCAGCAGAGGCCTGAAACGTGGCTTCAGACCCCAAGATAAAGAGCTGTTAAGAATATTGAGATGCAGGTACCAAAGTAAAATCCAACCTTGGAATCTTGAACAAACTAGGTGAGACTCCAGAGCTACATTAGAGCCTAAAGGTGTTGTGCTATCCGATCTTTAGATTTGTTTAGGAGCCTAGGGTACTTGGGATGGTAACATAGCTTTGGCAACAGTGGATCTGTGTGACTACTTGGTCAGGAAGGGTGACTATTGCTAAGCACTCATGGAAAAGTAGGTACGTCTATTTAATACTGAATTCCTTTCATCTGGAATCTTCCAGGGACCTGATTATTTTGTCCAGAAATGGAGCAAGGAAATGAGAGAGATGTGGGATGCAGAGCTGATAGATCTAGGAGATGTAGGAGAATTATCTTGATTTCTGTTAAAATCTCCAGGGATTTGTTTTTATCTTGGACTGTGAAGTCATATAGTACATTGCAGGTGCTCAGAAGACACTTGCTGAATGACTAAATGAAGATATCCTCGGGCCATTAACACAGCCTAATTTAAGTATGTGGATTATTTCATTTATGTGATTATGGGAATAATAACTTCATTACTTCAGAACTCAAGTATAAAATTTCCAGGTTATATTATCATTGTGGGTAGTAGGTTATATTGTTGTCACTTCTGTTGCTTTTGTACACTGTATACCCCATTCAGTAAATAATTATTGAATATATTTTATTGCTGAATGCTGTTTCATGATTGACTTTATTTTGTGCCTTTTTTACATAGGTGATTTTAAAGGGTCATTATAGGTATGTTCATGTACTAAGCACTGAGAGATCTATAAAAAAGTGTTAAGATATACTCCCTGCCAATAAGGAACTTAGGTTAGGGTGGGTAGCTCCAAAAGGTAGGTAACTATGCCATTCTGTAAATGAAGAGTATAATAAGTGATGTTTGAGAGAAGATATTTATAACTTTACATTCAAAACTGGATGACAGCCTAATTAGTATTTTGAAAACATCTTCTCTAATATTCTCTTATTTTTAACAAGGCACTGTTAAAAGAAAGTATTATTATTTCACATTTTTATTAGGTGGAAGAAAACCAATTAATTTTTTGGTAGAGGTGTTCTGACATAATTCATTAATATTTCCAAAACAAAATTTATAGAACTCTAAGCTGCACTGGGAAAGAAAGACATGTTCTGTTAATAATTATTTACCATATTTAAGATTTGATTGGTTTAATGCGTTAATTAATAGAAATACTCAGGATATTGTTTTATATTTCTGGTAAAAGCTCATTAGTGTTCTTGGTGAAGCTTATTTGCTCTGTTTCTTGCAATGATGTTTCAAGTCAGAATATGTTTCATTTTGATTTAATGATAACAATGGTGTCTACTGAGTCACCAACATGATATTATAACAATTATTATTTCCAGGGAAAAAAGAGGGGGAAATATGTGTTTATAAAGTTATTTTTAATTTATTTTTAAGTCTATTTGTTTATTTAGTCTCTAAAGAAATATTAATGAAATATTATGAATAAACAGGTGCTTTGATTCTAAAAAATTGCTTGGCTGGAAAAGTAATTGAATTTGAACTTTAGATACATTATCTTTCAAGGACATTTAACAAATTGAACACTATCAAAAGCCCACTTACAGTACTTACAGGATATCATTATATGATGCTTTCCTACTTTAATATTCTTCATTTCATAGTGTATCTTTCCTGCTTCCTAAGTTAAAAAAATGTTGTTACTAATGGGATGCATTCTTATCTTTTTGACTCAGAGATATAATTTAGTGAATTTTGGAAAATTATTTAGACTTCCTGTCAATAGATAATCTTATAGCATGTTTATAAAAATATGGTTATGTTTGGGCTTGAAAAGATATTCTAGGAAATATTTGTTTTCAAGAATATAAAAACAGAGAGAATCCAAGATAGTGGAGGAGTAGGAGACCTTAATTTTGTCTGATCCCAGGAATTCAGCTTGATAGCTATTAAATCATTCTGAACACCTGTGAACTCAACTGGAGATCTAAGAAAAAAAATAATTGAAACTCTATGAATACAAAAGCGACCACTTTCTGTAAGAATGAGAAGATGGAAAACTCACTTCAAAAAAGGGATCAAGAGGCAGGACTGACTGCCAGGGACCTAATGAGTATGTACATAAATAAGATGTTGGAACTAAAGTTCAGAGTAATGATATAAAGATGCTAGCTGGGTTTGAAAAAAGCATAGAAGACACTAGAGAATCCTTTTCTGGAGAAAGAAAACAACTAAAATCTAACCAAGTCAAAATAAAAAAGGCTATTAACAAGATGCAATAAAAAATGGAGGCTCTAACTGCTAGGATAAATGAGGCAGAAGAGAGAATTAGTGATATAGAGGAACAAATGATGGAGAATAAAGAAATGGAGAAAGATACAAACAACTACTGGATCACAAGGGGAGAATTTGAGAGATAAGTGATACCATAAAGCAAAACAATATTAGAATAATTGGGATCCCAAAAGAAGTGGAAAGAGAGAGAGGGAGGCAGAAGGTATATTGGAGCAAATTACAGCAGAGAACTTCCCTAATCTGGGGAAATAAACAGGCATCAAAATTCAGAAAGCACAGAGAATTCCCCCACAGAGTCAATAAAAATAGATCAACACCCCAACATATAATATTGAAACTTAACAAATCTCAGAGACAAAGAAAATCCTGAAAGCAGCTCAGGACAAAAGGTCTGGAACCTACAAAGTTAGAAATATTAGAGTGGCAGCAGACTTATCCACAGAGACCTGGCAGGCCAGAAAGAACTGGCATGATATATTCAGAGCATGAAATGAGAAAAATATGCAGCCAAGAATACTATGTCCAGCTACGCTGTCATTGAAAATAGAAGGAGAGATGAAAAGATTCCAGGACAAACAAAAACTAAAAGCATCTGCAAACACCAAACCAGCTCTACGGGAAATATTGAAAGGGGTCCTCTAAGCAAAGAGAGAGCCTAAAAGTAGTAGACCAGAAATGAACGGAGACAATATACAGTAATAGTCTCCTTACAGGCAATACAATGGCACTAAATTCATATCTCTCAATACTTACCCTGAATGTAAATGGGCTAAATGCCCCAATCAAAAGACACAGGGTATCAGAATGGATAAATCAAACAAACAAACAAACAAAAAAAAACAAGACCCATCAATATGTTGTCTACAAGAAACTCATTTTAGACCCAAAGACACCTTCTCAAGAAACAAGAAAATTCTCAAATATGCAACCTAACCCTGTACCTAAAGGAGCTGGAGGAAGAAGAGCAAATAAAGCCTAAGCCCAGCAGGAGAAGAGAAACAATAAAGATAAGAGCAGAAATCAATGAAATGGAAACAGGAAGAACAGTAGAACAGATCAATGAAACTGGGAGCCCTTTCTTTGAAAGAATTAATAAATAGATAAACACCTGGCCAGACTAATCAAAGAGAAAAGAAAAAGGACCCAAACAAATAAATTCATGAATGAAAGAGGACAGATCAAAACCAACACCAAAGAAATTAAAACAATTATAAGGACATAGTATGTGCAACTATATGCCAACAAGTGAAGCAATCTGGAAGAAATGGGTGCATCCCTAGAGACTTATAAACTACCAAAACGGAACCAAGAAGAAATAGAAAACCTGAACTGACTCATAACCAGCAAGGAAATTGAAGCATTAATTAAAAAAACTCCCAAAAAGCAAGAGCCCAGGGCCAGGTGGCTTCCCAGGGGACTTCTACCAAACATTTAAAGAAGAATTAATACCTATTCTTCTGAAAGTGTTTCAGGAAATTGAAATGGGAGGAAAACTTCCAAACTCTTTCTATGAGGCCAACATTACCTTGATCCCAAAACCAGACAAAGACCCGACCAAGAAGAATTACAGACCAATATCCCTGATGAACATGGATGCAAAAATTATCACCAAGATATGAACCAGTAGGTTCTAACAGTACATTAAAAAGATTATTTACCACGACCAAGGCAGATTTATTCTTGGGCTGTAAGGTTTGCTCAATATCTGGAATCAGTCAGTGAGATACAGTACATAAATAAAAGGACAAGAGCCGTATGCTCCTCTCAGTAGATGCTGAAAAAGCATTTGACAAAGTATGGCATGTTTTCTTGATTAAAACTCTTCACAGTGTTGGGATAGAGGGCACATACCTCAATATAAAAGCCACCTATGAAAAGCCCACAAGAAATCTTAATGGAGAAAAACTGAGAGCTTTTCTCTTAAGGTCAGAAACACAGCAGGGGTATCCACTATCACCACTGCTGTTCAGTGGTGAAGGCTAGTGGTGAAGGCTAGAGGTGGTGAAGGCTAGAAGTCCTAGCCTCAGCAATCAGACAACAAAAAGAAATAAAAGACATCCATTTGGCAAGGAAGAAGTCAAACTCCCACTCTTTGCAGATGACATGATACTCTATTTGGAAAACCCAAAAGACTCCATCCCAAAATCACTAGAACTCATACAGGAATTCAGTAAAATGGCAAGATGTAAAATCAGTGCACAGAAGTGAGTTGCATTTCTACTAACGATGAGAGAGAAAAAAGAGAAATTAAGGAGTTGATCCCACTTACAGTTACACCCCAAACCGTAAGATACCTAGGAATAAACCTAGCCAAAGAGGCAAAGGATCTGTACTCAGAAAACTGTAGAACACTCAGGAAAGAAATTGGGGAAGACACAAAAAAAGGGAAAAAAGTTCTATGCTCATGAATTGGAAAAACAAATATTTTTAAAATTTTTATGGTACCTAGAGCAATCTACACATTCAATGCAGTCCCTATCAAAATACCATCAAGGTTTTTCACAGAACTGGAACAAATAATGAAACAATTTGTATGGAACCAGAAAAGACCCCAAATAGTCAAAGGAATGTTGAAAAAGAAAAGCAAAGCTGGTGGTATCACAATCCTGGACTTTAAGATCTATTACAAAGCTGTAGTCATCAAGACAGTATGGTACTGGCACAAAAACAGACCCATGGATCAGTGGAACAGAGTAGAGAACCCAGGAAAGAGTATCTAATGGAAAAAAGATAATCTTTTCAACAAATGGTGTGGGGAAAATTGGGCAGTGGGCAGCCACATGCAGAAGAGTGAAACTGGACCATTCCTTACACCATTCATAAAAATAGGCTCAAAATGTTTGAAAGGCCTAAATGTGAGATAGGAATCCATCAAAATTCTAGAGGAGAACACAGGCAGCAACCCCTTTGACCTTGGTCTCAGCAACTTCTGGCCATACATGTCTCCAAAGGCAAGGGAAACAAAGGCAAAAATGAACTATTGGGACTTCATCAGGATAAAAAGCTTTTTCACAGCAAAATAAGAAATAAATAAGAGATATGAAGTCAATCAGGGAAGGTCCATTATCATATGATCTCACTGATATGTGGAATTTAACATACGAGGCAGGGATCATAGGTTAAGAAAGGAAAAATAAACAAGACAAAACCAGAGAGGGAGCCAAACCATAAGAAACTCTTAATCATAGGAAAGGGGGGGTGGTGGAAGGATGGGATAACTGGGTGATGGACAGTGGGGAGGGTATGTGTTGCAGTTAGCACTGGGTATCATATAAGACTGATGAATCACTGACTTGTACACCTGAAGTAAAAAACACATAATTTGTTAATTCATTTAATTTAAATTCAAAAAGCAAAAACATTTTGGAAAATATGTTGTGCTGTATATTGTATCTAAATTCAAATCATTTTGATCACATGAAATAGTATATGATATATATTTGTATTTGTTATTCTTAATTTATTATTACTGAGTGCTGGCCTCTGTTTAAACACCTCTGCTCATAGTCATACCCCTTGACTGTTGAAAAGGATATTCTCCTCAGGAACTAACCAAACTTGTTCCTATGCAACAATAAATCTGTTGGTATCCTAGGGAACAAGTTATACAAAACTCTGAGGGAAAACTGTAACAATTTTTTAAAAAATTGAATTAAAATAGTAATTATACATATTATTTTCCTTTTTCCAGCATACTTTTACCATTTCTGTTAACAGACCTCTTTTTCCTCAACAGATACACAATTATATTTTTGATGGGTTTACCAAGCATAATTGTCTATCTTTGGTTATTCGGATAGAGACTTAACACAGATATAGCCAATCATTATGCCCCATTCCAGGGCTGTAGTAAAACAGGAGTTGCAAACTGTCAAAGTTCATGACCCCCTTCCATCTTCCATACCTTTTAGCTTATGTTTAGCTGAAGAGAAAGAGATCCCACTCAGATAGCAGAACCCAGAGAGCTGGAAAGGCAAAGATATGCCTGATGGTGTTATTGACTCCTAGTTCTCCATGTCCCTGAAATGGTTCTGAATCTGGCCTGTTTTTTAATACACTCTGAAAAAAGCTTAATATAAAAATCCTATTCTACTCTTATTTTTACAACTTAAGTAAAACTTAAGGAACTTAAGTAAACTTAAATAAAATCATATTCCACTATTGTTTTTAAAACTTAAGCTTTAGGAAACTGAGTCCCTGCCCAAAAGAGACAGCACAGTGATGAAGATGGAGAGTTATGTATAGACACAGCAGTTTGAAGAACACCAGAGGCACATGAGTGGGAGGGAGTGTTATGTAGAGATAACAGTGTGTATCCCAGAGGGAGACTCCTCCAGGAACAAAGTTGCTGACAGCCACCATCTCCCTTCCTCGGCCATCAGTATAAACACAGGTCTAACTGTGGGAGCCAGCAAAACACTGGCATTCACTACCTTGGTGACCCCAAGACCCTCCCCCTTCCCTGCAGCACTATGGGGAATTTGCCCTTCAGAGTCAACTTTGCCTTGGTTGTGTGCTGTGTGTCCCCCCTGTGAGAAAATCACTGCAAAACCTGTAAACATTGATCTCGCAACCCTTCCATTTTGTGTGGCTTCAGTCCTAGAGGCAGTGATTGTGGTGCTGGGCCCTGTAGAAACATGAGGTGCACCTCGTTAAAATTCCCTGACACACCAATGCAGCCCTCATCCTACGTCATTGGTTGTAAGTGTCATTTTGCAAGCCATCCAGCATGTACTTTGTTAAATGGTGCCCAACTCTGGCCAGGACCAACGCTGCCAAGTACGGGCAAAGAGACCCTCCAGAGATGACTGGATTGAAGCAAGATGTGTCCAGGACATGACCACTGAGTACACACAGCACACATAGGACATCCCTGAACCATCAGCTTTTGGTGAAAAAGAAACCTTGCAGGGCACTGTAGGACTTCTTCATTAGGCCATTTCTTTTAATATGAGGAGAAGTAGCTGACCTCCTGAAAAAACAGAAGCAGACACAGAGACAAAATGAGGAGACAGAGGAATATATCCCAAATGAAAGAACGGGACCAGTCTACAGCAAGAAATGTAAAAGAAACAGCTATAAGTAATATGTCCGGTAGATAATTTAAAGTTATGATCATAAAGATACTCACTGGACTTGAGAGAAGAGTGGTGTACATCAGTGAGGTCCTTAACAAAGATAAAAAAGAACCAATCAGATGCAGAACACAATAAAGGAAACTAAGAATACACTGAATGGAAAAAATAGCAGGCTGGAAGAAGCAGAAGAATGAATTAATGAACTAGAAGGCAGAGTATTAGAAAATAATTAAGCTGAACAAGTGAGGGAGAAAAATAAACAAGACAGAATAGGCTTAGGGAACTCAGTAACTCCATCAAATGTACTAACATTCACTTGACAGGGATCCCAGAAGAAGTAGAAGAGAGAAAAGGGGACAGAATATTTACTTGAAAAAAATGATAGCTGAACTTCCCTAATCTGGAGAAGGAAACAGATATTCAAATGCAAGAAGCACAGAGATCGTCCAGCAAAATCAACCCAAGGAGGTCCACGCCAAGACACACAGTAATCAGAATGGTAAAAAGTAGTGCTAAAGAAAGAATTTTTATATCAGTAAGACAAAAGAAGAAAGTTACATGTAAGGGAAACTCCATAAGGCTAACAGCAGATTTTTCAGCAAAAACTTTTTAAGCCAGAAGGGGATGGCATGAGATACTCAGACCAATGAAAGGGAAAAATCTACTGCCAAGAATATTCTGTCCAGCAATGCTGTTATTCAGAATAAAGGAAGGGAAAAAGAGTTTCTCAGACAAACAAAATTTAAAGGTGTTCGTGACCACTAAGCCACCCCTACAAAAAAATTTAAAGGGGATTGCTTGAGTGGAAAAGGAAGACCGTCATAAGAGTACAAAAATGAAAAAGAAAAGAAAAGAAAACAAAACAAAATAAGAACACAAAAGTATTAAGAATATGTATTTCCGTAAAAGACTGGTCAAGGGATTCCTTCCCGCCCTCCTCCCCCAAAAGGATGTAAAATATGACACCATAGACCTAAAACGTTGCAGGGGAGAGGAGTAAAGAAAGAATTTGAATTTAAATGACTATCAACTTAATACAGACTGCCATATGCAGATGATGGTGTATACAAACCTAATGGTAACTACAAATCAAACAACACTAATGGGTATGAAAAGCATGAAGAGAAAGGAATGCAAGTATATCACTAAGGCAAACCAGTAAACCACGAAAGAGAAGAAAGAATCAGAGGGAAAAAAAAAAAACAAAACCCAGGAGGAGTCAAGATGGCGGAGAAGTAGCAGGCTGAGACTACTTCACGTAGCGGGAGATCAGCTAAATAGCTTATCTAAAGATTGCAAACACCTACAAATCCAACGGGAGATTGAAGAGAAGAAGAACAGCAATTCTAGAAACAGAAAATCAACCAATATCTGAAAGGCAGGACTGGTGGAGAAGTGAATCCAAAGCGACGGGAAGATAGACCGTGGAGGGAGGGGCCGGCTCCCGGCGAGCGGCGGAGCAACGGAGCACAAAATCAGGACTTTTAAAAGTCTGTTCCGCTGAGGGACATCGCTCCAGAGGCTTAACTGGGGTGAAGCCGAGGAGGGGTCAGCGTGGCCTCAGGTCCCACAGGGTCACAGAAGGATCGGGGGTTCTGAGTGTCGCAGAACTTACCAGTATTAGAACAGGGAAGCCGGCTACAGAGACCCGAGGAGTAACTCTAAACTCGGGGTTACCTTGAACTGGTCGCAGGCTCGGTCAGCTCGGAGCGCGGCCGGAGGCCAGGTGACGGGAGTCATTGGGTGCTGTTCTCTGAGGGCGCACTGAGGAGTGGGGCCCTGGGCTCTCGGCTCCTCCGGGCCGGAGACCGGGAGGCCGCCATCTTCATCCCGTCTTCCAGAACTCTACAGAAAGCGCTCAGGGAACAAAAGCTCCCGAAAGCAAACCCAGCAAACCGGAGCGGATTACTCAGCCCGGCCCTGGGTAAGGGCGGTGCAACTCCGCCTGGGGCAAAGACGCTTGAGAATCCCTACAACAGGCCCCTTCCCCCAGAAGATCAACGGGAAACCCAGCCAGGACCAAGTTCACCTACCAAGGAGTGCAGTTTCTATACCAAGGAGAGCGGCGGAATTCCAGAGGAGAAGAAAGCAAAGCATGGAACTCATGGCTTTCTCCCCATGATTCTTTAGCCTTGCAGTTAATTTAATTTTTTTTTCTTTTTCAATTTTTTTTCTCTTCTTCTGCTAAATTTTTTTAACTTTTACCGTTTTCTTTTTTAACGTTTTTTAAATAGTTTATCTAATATATATATATATCTATTTTTTTTCCTTTTTATATTTTTTATCAGCTTTCTTTTTTTAATAGTTTCTTTTTTTTTTTTTCTTTCTGAACCCCTTTTTATCCCCTTTCTCCCCCCTCACGATTTGGGATCTCTTCTGATTTGGCTAAAGCATATTTTCCTGGGGTTGTTGCCACCCTTTTAGTATTTTACTTGCTCCTTCATATACTCTTATCTGGACAAAATGACAAGGCGGAAAAATTCACAACAAAAAAAAGAACAAGAAGCAGTACCAAAGGCTAGGGACCTAATCAATACAGACATTGGTAATATGTCAGATATAGAGTTCAGAATGACGATTCAAGCCGGGCTTGAAAAAGGCATGGAAGATATTAAAGCAACCCTCTCGGGAGACATAAAAGCCCTTTCTGGAGAAATAAAAGAACTAAAATCGAACCAAGTTGAAATAAAAAAAGCTATTAATGAGGTGCAGTAAAAAATGGAGGCTCTCACTGCTAGGATAAATGAGGCAGAAGAAAGAATTAGCGATATAGAAGACCAAATGACAGAGAATAAAGAAGCTGAGCAAAAGAGGGACAAACAGCTACTGGACCACGAGGGGAGAATTCGAGAGATAAGTGACACCATAAGACGAAACAACATTAGAATAATTGGGATTCCAGAAGAAGAGGAAACAGAGAGGGGAGCAGAAGGTATGTTGGAGAGAATTCTTAGAGAGAATTTCCCCAATATGGCAAAGGGAACAAGCATCAAAATCCAGGAGGTTCAGAGAACCCCCCTCAAAATCAATAAGAATAGGTCCACACCCCGTCACCTAATAGTAAAATTGACAAGTCTTAGTGACAAAGAAAAGATCCTGAAAGCAGCCCGGGAAAAGAAGTCTGTAACGTACAATGGTAAAAATATTAGATTGGCAGCAGACTTATCCAAAGAGACCTGGCAGGCCAGAAAGAGCTGACATGATATATTCAGAGTACTAAACGAGAAAAACATGCAGCCAAGAATACTATATCCAGCTAGGTTATCATTGAAAATAGAAGGAGAGATTAAAAGCTTCCAGGACAAACAAAAACAGAAAGAATTTGCAATTACCAAACCAGCTCTACAGGAAATATTGAAAGGGGTCCTCTAAGCAAAGAGAGACCCTAAAAGAAGTAGATCAGAAGGAAACAGAGTCAATATACAATAACAGTCACCTTACAGGCAATACAATGGCACTAAATTCATATCTCTCAATACTTACCCTGAATGTTAATGGGCTAAATGCCCCAATCAAAAGACACAGGGTATCAGAATGGATAAAAAAACAAAACCCATCTATATGTTGCCTACAAGAAACTCATCTTAAACCCGAAGACACCTCCAGGTTTAAAGTGAGGGGGTGGAAAAGAATTTACCATGCTAGTGGACATCAGAAGAAAGCAGGAGTGGCAATCCTTATATCAGATCAATTAGATTTTAAGCCAAAGACTATAATAAGAGATGAGGAAGGACACTATATCATACTCAAAGGAACTGTCCAACAAAAACATGTAACAATTTTATTTTTTTTTTAGATTTTATTTATTTATTTGACAGATCACAAGTAGGCAGAGAGGCAGACAGATAGAGAGAGGTGAAAGTAGGCTCCCTGCAGAGCACAGAGCCCGACGTGGGGCTCGATCCCAGGACATTGGGACCATGACCTGAGTCGAAGGCAGAGGCTTTAACCCACTGAGCCACCCAGGCGCCCCAAGATGTAACAATTTTAAATATCTATGCCCCTAACGTGGGAGCAGCCAACTATATAAACCAATTAATAACAAAATCAAAGAAACACATCGACAATAATACAATTCAGTAAAGTGTCAGCATATAAAATCAATGCACAGAAATCAGTTGCATTTCTCTACACCAACAACAAGACAGAAGAAAGAGAAATTAAGGAGTCCATCCCATTTACAATTGCACCCAAAACTATAAGATATCTAGGAATAAACCTAACCAAAGCAACTAAGAATCTATACACAGAAAATTATAAAGTACTCATGAAAGAAATTGAGGAAGACACAAAGAAATGGAAAAATGTTCCATGCTCCTGGATTGGAAGAATAAATATTGTGAAAATGTCTATGCTACCTAAAGCAATCTACACATTTAATGCAATTTCTATCAAAGTACCATCCATTTTTTTCAAAGAAATGGAACAAATAATCCTAAAATTTATATGGAACCAGAAAAGACCTCGAATAGCCAAAGGAATATTGAAAAAGAAAGCCAAAGTTGGTGGCATCACAATCCCGGACTTCAAGCTCTATTACAAAGCTGTCATCATCAAGACAGCATGGTACTGGCACAAAAACAGACACATAGATCAATGGAACAGAATAGAGAGCCCAGAAATAGACCCTCAACTCTATGGTCAACTCATCTTAGACAAAACAGGAAAGAATGTCCAATGGAAAAACGACAGCCTCTTCAATAAATGGTGTTGGGAAAATTGGACAGCCACATGCAGAAAAATGAAATTGGATCATTTCCTTACACCACACATGAAAATAGACTCAAAATGGATGAAGGATCTCAGTGTGAGAAAGGAATCCATCAAAATCCTTGAGGAGAACACAGGCAGCAACCTCTTCGACCTCAGCCACAGCAACATCTTCTTAGGAACATCGCCAAAGGCAAGGGAAGCAAGGGCAAAAATGAACTATTGGGATTTTATCAAGATCAAAAGCTTTTGCACAGCAGAGGAAACAGTTAACAAAACCAAAAGACAACTGTCAGAATGGGAGAAGATATTTGCAAACGACATATCAGATAAAGGGCTAGTGTCCAAAATCTATAAAGAACTTAGCAAACTCAACACCCAAAGAACAAATAATCCGATCAGGAAATGGGCAGAAGACATGAACAGACATTTCTGCAAAGAAGACATCCAGATGGCCAACAGACACATGAAAAAGTGCTCCATATCACTCGGCATCAGGGAAATACAAATCAAAACCACAATGAGATATCACCTCACACCAGTCAGAATGGCTAAAATGAACAAGTCAGGAAATGACAGATGCTGGCGAGGATGCGGAGAAAGGGGAACCCTCCTACACTGTTGGTGGGAATGCAAGCTGGTGCAACCACTCTGGAAAACAGCATGGAGGTTCCTCAAAATGTTGAAAATAGAACTACCCTATGACCCAGCAATTGCTCTACTCGGTATTTACCCTAAAGATACAAACGTAGTGATCTGAAGGGGCACGTGCACCCGAATGTTTATAGCAGCAATGTCTACAATAGCCAAACTATGGAAAGAACCTAGATGTCCATCAACAGACGAATGGATAAAGAAGATGTGTATATATACACAATGGAATACTATGCAGCCATCAAAAGAAATGAGATCTTGCCATTTGCGACGACGTGGATGGAACTAGAGGGTATCATGCTTAGCGAAATAAGTCAATCGGAGAAAGACAACTATCATATGATCTCCCTGATATGAGAAAGAGGAGATGCAACATGGAGGGTTAAGTGGGTAGGAGAAGAATAAATGTAACAAGATGGGATTGGGAGGGAGACAAACCATAAGTGACTCTTAATCTCACAAAACAAACTGAGGTTGATGGGGGGAGGGGGGTTGGGAGAGGGGGGTGGGGTTATGGATATTGGGGAGGGTATGTGCTATGGTGAGTGCTGTGAAGTGTGTAAACCTGGCGATTCGCAGACCTGTACCCCTGGGGATAAAAATATATGTTTATAATTTTGAAAACAAAACAAACAAAAAGAAACCCTACCAAAAACCAAACCAAACCATAACAAAACCACAAGGGAACAAGTAACAAATGGAACAAGTAACAAATAAACACATATTTGTCAATAATTACTTTAAATGTAAATGGACTAAACTCTCGAATCAAAAGACACAGGATGGTGGAACGAATTCAAAAAACAA
This sequence comes from Lutra lutra, assembly GCF_902655055.1. Lineage (NCBI taxonomy): Eukaryota > Metazoa > Chordata > Mammalia > Carnivora > Mustelidae > Lutra > Lutra lutra. The sequence continues at coordinate 113,053,954 of NC_062284.1, forward strand.
AATCAAAACCAAAAACGCACCATCCATCTAGATGCTGCGTACAAGGGATTCACTTCAGACCTAAAGATACCTGCAGGTTGAAAGTGAGGGGATGGAGAAACATTTATCACACAAATGGATGTGAAAAGAAAGCCAAGGTAGCAGTTCTTATATGGGACAAAATGGACTTTAAAACAAACACTGTAACAAGAGACAAAGAAGGAACCTATATAATAATAAAGAGAGGAGTCCAACAAGAAGATATAACAACTGGAAACATTTCTGCACCCAAAATGGGAGCGCCAAAATATATAAAACAGTTAATAACAAAACAATGAATTAACTGATAGTAACACAATAATAGTAGGGGACTTTAACAACCCACTTACATCCATGGACAGATCGTCCAAAGAGAAAACCAATAGGGGAACAGTGGCTTTGAATGACACCCTGGACGAGATGGATTTAACAGATATATTTGGAACATTCCATCCTAAAAACAGATTACACTTTCTCTTCATGTGCACATGAAACATTCTCCAGAACAGATCACATCTTAGGCCACAAAACAATCTTCAACAAATTCGAAAAGACTGAAGTCATACCTTGCATATTTTCTGACTACAATTCTATGAAACTAGAAATCCACAAGAAAAACTCTGGAAAGAGCACAGATACATGGAGGTTAAATACCTCGCTACTAAACAGTAAATGGGTCAACCAAGAAATTAAAGAGGAAATCAAAGAGTACACGGAAACAAACAAAAGTGAAAACACAATGGTCCAAAACCTTTGAGATGCAGCCAAAGCAGTGGTGAGAGGGAAGTTTATAGCAATACTGGCGTACTTCAGGAAACAAGAAAAATCTCAAGTAAACAACCTAACCTAGCACCTAAAGGAGCTAGAAAAAGAAGAACAAACAAAACCCCAAACCAAGGGGCACCTGGGTGGCTCAGTGGGTTAAGCCTCTGCCTTCAGCTCAGGTCATGATCCCAGGGTCCTGGGATCGAGTCCCGCATCAGGCTCTCTGCTCGGCAGGGAGCCTGCTTCCCCCTCTCTCTCTGCCTGCCTCTCTGCCTACTTGTGATCTCTGTCTGTCATATAAATAAATAAAATCTAAAAAAAAAAAAACAAAAACCCAAACCAATAGAAGGAAGGAAATAATAAAGATAAGTGCAGAAATGAATGCTATTGAAACTAAAAAAAAAACCTAATAGAACAGATCATGATACCCGAAGCTAGTTCTTTGAAAACATCAACAAAATTGGTAAACCTCCAGCCAGATTCATCAAGAAAAAAGAGAGAGACAGAGAGAGAGGGCTCAAATAAACAAAATCACAAGTGAAAGAGGAGCAATTAATGACTGACACCACAGATAAACAAAAGATTGTAGGAGAATATTATGAAAAACTGTATGTTAACAAATTGGGCAACCTAGAAGAAAGGGATAAATTCCTAGAAACCTATGGCCTACCAAAATTGGAGCAGGAAGAAATAGAAAATTTGAACAGGCTGATTAGCAGTAATGAATTGAATCAGTAGTCAAAAAACTCCCAAACAAAAGTCCAGGACTAGATGGCTTCACAGGCCAATTCTACAAAACCTTTAAAGAAGAGTTAAAAAAAAAAACAAAAAACAAGAGTTAATACCTGTTCTTTTCAAACTTCTCCAAAAACCAGAAGACGAAGAAAACTTCCGAATTCATTCTATGAGGCCAGTGTTTTTCTGATACCAAAACCAGATAAAGCATCACAAACAAAAAAGAGAACCAAAGGCCAATATCTCTGATGAACATAGATGCAGAAATCCTCAACAAATATTAGTGAACTGAATCCAATCCAACAATCCATTAAAAAAAAAAGAATCAGGGACGCCTGGGTGGCTCAGTTGGTTAAACAGCTGCCTTCGGCTCAGGTCATGATCCCAGCGTCCTGGGATCGAGTCCGACATTGGGCTCCTTGCTCATCAGGGAGCCTGCTTCTCCCTCTGCCTCTGCCTGCCATTCTGTCTGCCTGTGCTTGCTCTCTCTCCCTCTCTCTCTCTGACAAATAAATAAATAAAATCTTTAAAAAAAAATCATCCACCACAATCAAATGGGATTTATTTCTGCGATGGAAGCATGGTTCAATATTCACAAATGAATTGATACATCACTTCAGTAAGAGAAAGAATTAAAACCATATGATCATTTCAATAGATGCAGAGAAAGCATCTGACAATGTACAACATCCAGTCATGATAAAAACCCTCAACAAAGTAGGTTTAGAGGGAACATACCTCAACATAATAAAGGCCTAATATGAAAACCCCACAGTTAGCATCATACTCAGTGGAAAAAAACGGAGGCCTTTTCCCCTAAGGTCAGTAATAAGACAAGGATGTCTATCCTCACCCCTTTTATTCAACACAGTATGGAAGTCCTGGCCACGGCTGTCAGACAACGTGAAGAAATAAAAGGCATCCAAACTAGTAAGGAAGAAGTAAAGCTTTTCACTGTTTGCAGATGACATGATACTATATGTAGAAAACCCCTTGGACTTCACAAGAATACTACTAAAATCGATACATGAATTCAGTAAAGTCCTGGGATAGAAAACCAACATACAGAAATCTGTTGCATTTCTAAACACTGATCATGAAGCCGCAGAAAGAGAAATTAAGCAATTAATCCCATTTACAATTGCACCAAAAATAATAAGATATGTAGGAACAAACCTAACCAAAAAGGTGAAAGACCTATACTCTGAAAATTGTAACAAAACACTGATGGAAGGAATCGAAGATGACCCCAAAAAATGGAAAGACATTCCATGCTCATGGGTTGGGAGAATTAATATTGTTTGAATGTCTATAACACACAAAGCAATCTATACATTTAATGCAATCCCTATTAAAATGCCAGCAGCATTATTCACAGAACTAGAGTAATACTACAATTTATCTGGAACCATGAAAGACCCCAGATAGCCATGATAATCTTGAAAAAGTAAATAAAACTGGAGCGATCAAGATTCTAGTCTTAAGGATATACTATGAAGGTATAATAAGAATATTGTGGTACGGGCACAAAAATAGACACACATATTAATGTAATGGAAGAGAAGGTCTGTAAATAAACCTACAGTTATATTACCAATTAATCTTTGATGAAACTAGCTACAAAATGCAGTGTGAGAAAGACAGTCTTGTCAGTAGCTTGAGTTGTTAAGACTCACCACTTTTATGCCATATGCAAAAATAAATTAAAAAATGTTTAAAGACCTAAATGTGAGAGTTGAAACCATAAAAACCATAGAAGGGAGGACGGCAATAATTTCTGACATTGGCTGTAGTATCATCTTTCTAGATACATGTCCTGAGGAAAGGGAAACAGGAATAAAAATAAACCTTTGGGAGTACATATAAATAAAAGCCTTTTGCACAGCAAAGGAAACAACCAACAAACTAAAAGATGCCCTACTGAATGGGAGAAGATATTTTCAAATGACATAGCTGACAAAGGGTTATAACCCAAAATATGTAAAAAAAGTTTTGTCAACATCAGAATACCAAGTAATTCAATAAAAAAAATGGACAGAAGGCCTGAGCAGTCATTTGTCCAAAGAAAGCACCCAGTTGGACAACGGACATATGAGAAGATGCTCAACATGACTTGCTACTCGTCTTCAGGGAAATGTAAATGAAAATCACAATATCACTTCACCCTTGTATAGTGGTATAATTAAAATCTCAAGAAACAATAAATTTTGGTGAGAATGTGGAGAAAAAGGAATCCTAGTGTTCTATTGGTGGGAGTGGAAATTGGTAGAGCTACTGTAAAAGATAGTATAGAGGTTCCTCAAAAAATTTCAAGTACATGTACCCTACGATCTCGCAATCACAGTAGTGGATATTTGCCCAAAGAATACGAAAACAGTAATTTGAAAGATGTACCCCAATGTTTTATTATGTACCCCTATGTAGTATTTTTTACATGTCATAGCTATGAAAGCATCCCAAGTGTCCATCAATAGATGAGTGGATAAAGAAAATGTGGTGTATGTGTATATATATATCTATCTATCTATATATATATTATTCACCCAATCGAGATAATGAAATATTTCCACTTGCAACAGCTTTGATAGATCTAGAGAGTATAATTGTCAGCCAATCAATGTAAGCTAAGTTCCATCTTATTTTAGTGACATGTAGAATTTAAGAAACAAAACAGTGATCAAAGAAAAAATGAGAGACAAACCCCCGAATAGTTAACTATTGCGAAGAAACTGATGGTTAGCAGAGATGCATTGGGTGGGGGATGGATGAAAGAGATGAGGGGCATTCAGTGTACACTTATTATGATAAGTACTGTGTAATATATGGAACTGCTGAATTGCCGTATTGTACACCTGATACCAATATGTCTCTGTATTTTGAAGTAAAACAAAAACCAACCAGCAGTAAGAAAATCAAGCCATTTGTATAAAATATTTGATTTTAATAAAAATTCAGTGAATTAAATTGGATAATGTATTTTTTAAGTTGTGCTTTATTTTTTTGAAGATTTATTTACTTTTAGAGAAAGAGTGCCTGTATGTGTGTGGGGTGAAAAGCAGAGGGAGAGGGAGAGAAGCAGACTTCCTGCTGTGAACAGAATCTGACATAGGTTCAATCCCTGTACTTCAATTGTATGACCTGAGCTGAAACCAGTAGTCAGTCACTCAACTGAATGAGTCACCCAGATGCACCCAAATTGTGTTATAGTTTACAAAATTGATAAAAGAATAAAAATTCTTAAAATTAACAAATCTTAACATTATTTGCAAACTAAATAACTTTTGATTTTTCATACATAGTAGTGTTACCAGTTCATTATTTAAAGCTCATTTGCTGTTGAAGCTACCTCTACTTTAGTCCTCACATTTAAATCTTTTTTCAATGGGCAGAAGCCTTAAATTTTATTAAGTAAGGGATTTGCAGGTAAAATTTTTAGGTCTACTGTTACTTGTGTTTTGCATTTTTATTGCCATTCTTCTTACATTCTTGGCCAGATGCTTCTAGTGAGTTCATGCGTGAAGGTGGAGACTTGAGAGGAAACCATTAGAGTCAAAAATGTTTGAAATTCCAGTCTTGGGATGATTCTTGTAGTGATAAGTTTAGAAAATTCTCACTAAGGGAGATTGCAGACACAGACGTCTTCCTAAGAAGATCTTCTGACTTTTTTTACCCTTTCCCCCGTAGAATCTTAAAAATGGAGGTAGAGTTCTGGCTGGGTATCTTTGCTAGCTTGATTTCTCCTTCTACTTCCTGTGGAACATTTTTGGGCACTTTATATCTCTGAATATATATATCCCTTCCCTTTTTCTCCTTTCCAATCTAATATCCTTCTGATCTTAAATAAAATGTTACCAGGTTTCATTTGCCTTAAGCAATTCCTTTAATATCTGCCTTCATAGAGCTCTCAGATTCAGAACTAAGACATCTCACTATCCCTAAAAACAAGTCTGAATATTAGGCTAGTTGCTTAATGTCTTTAGTCCTTAATGTTCATATCCTTTAATGAGTATGCTAAAGTAGTAGGTGATCTCTTGGGTCTTCAGCTCTAAGAATACAACAATTCTCAATAAACTGCCTGGTTTAATTACATTGCTTATTCAATTTATTTAAACATGTCATGAATACCTGCCTAATGTATACCAGTTATAGGACCAAGTGCTCTTGAGAATTAAATATAAGATTCATTTTCTGTTGATAGAATTTTAAGCTATTGTGGGGATTACTAAAAAATTTCAGTTAAGACGCAGCATGGTGGGGCACTTGGCTGGCTCAGTGGAGTGTGGGAATCTTGATCTTGAGATAACGAGTTTGAGCCCCATGCTGGTTGTAGAGATCACATATACACACACATACTACATACATACCAACATGGTGAGGTAGTGTTTTTCAAAGTGTGTCATATTCAGATACTTGCTATGATGTTAGAGATGTTATGGAGAAGGCATTAAGGAACATCTAATATCTGGTAAAATGTTTTTCCCTTTTTAACTGTGTTTCATTTGTTTTCCTTGTTTCTATAAACATAAGCTTTTAACTCCTTGAGCACTTATTATTCTTTCTTTTCAACAAAGAGGGGCTCAGGTTCAGAACATTCTATGGGTAACATTCTCTAGTAGAATTTAATGAAATAATGTATTTACTGTCATTTTTTTCTTTTTTGCTAGTCATACTTTTTTCTCATTGTGGTAATGACAAAGGTTTTATTTGGAATTTTTTGTTTAAAAAGTAAGTTGATTAAAAATGCTAACATTGGAAAGCTGATACACTGTTTTAAGAATTGCCAAAATTAGTGATGTCTTCCTTCTCTTGCAGGGTCTGTTTTAATTTATATTTATTTTCAATAAAATAGAAACTTCAGGAGAGATGGGTCAAAAATACTAGTCAGTCTTTATTCTTTATTGATGTAGTATTTTAACAACATGTTCATGTTCTGTTTTCACTCCTCAGTCTGAAAATGGGACTGTTCACTTGTTCAAAGGGTATTGGTTCTGGACACGATATTGTTCCTTTTGTGTTTAGGGAAGTACAGAAGAATTGTATGTAACCTTTACTGGGACAGATATTGTAAGTCCTATGGTGAAATTTAGTCATACTTCTGTGCATAGTGAAATCTTCCTAGACCTGTGGAGACAGGCCAAATCCCACTAGTTTTTTCTCTTGATTTCTTTGGTAATATGGACAAGTCTCTCTGTCAAATATCTTAGAATGAGATTGGTCAGAAATCAAGGAGCAGAATTTCTGAATACCAGAGCAAGATTTGTATTTATTATTCATTTTTCTTTAGTGTAGATATACAGATTTGTTTAGACTTTGATTGGCAAATCTTGCTGTAATTTAATAATACTCTGGGTTACTTGATGGTGCACTTGGATGGCTTAGTCTGTTGGGTGTCTGACTCTTGAATTTGGCTTGGGTCATGATCCTGGGGTTATGGGATCAAGGCCTGAGTTGGGCTCCATGCTTAGCGGGGAGTCTTCTTGAGATTCTCCCTCTCCCTTTTCAGCTCACGAGTGCATGTGCTCTCTCTCTCTCCCTCTTTCTGTCAAATAATAAATAAATAAATCTTTAAAAGGAAAATAATACTCCGGGATACTTGAAAAAGGAACAATTGTATCATGGCACATTCTAGGGATTTCTAGGTTCTCTATATTGATTTACATGAGGATGCTCCGTAATTATACACGCATAAAGTATGAGAAGCACTGGTGTGATGGAAAATTTATAGAATCTATAGTTAATATAAGTTGAAATTTCTCTTGCTCTACTACTATCTAATATAGTGACCTTGTCCAAGACCCTTAAATCTGTTTTACCATCCTCATTTTTAAAGCAGAAGGATAGGAGCTCCTGGGTGGCTCAGTCAGTTAGTGTCTGCCTTTAGCTTTGGAGGTGATCTCGGGGTCCTAGAATCGAGCTCCACAGCAGGCTTCCTTTCCCTCTGCCTACCCCTCCCCCTGCTGTACTCTTTTTCTCTCTCCCTCTTTCAAGTAAATAAGTAAAATCTAAAAATAAAGCAGAAGGATATATTTGTTTTTGGATGGATTATAAATTTTGTAAGGTGCCTTTAACTCTAATTTTGTAATAACCTAGTATATACCCTGTTTTAGTCATTTGCTACTTTATGTTTGGTCTGTGCACTATAAAACAGCATCATCTGAGAGTTTGTTAGAAATGTAGTCTCATACCTCAACCCTAGACCTACTGAATCAGAGTCCTGGGTGATTACATGGAAATGAAACTTTGAGAAGCACTTCTTTATTTCACTAGAATGTTCAGTTGTTCATCAGAACAAAGATGAAAGTATATTAGAAGGCATAGGAATTGGTTTGAGAAAAGGGAAATGTGATGATTCAAGTCTCAGGATTAGCATAACTGAAGAACAATTAAATCTAACAATGCTATTTCAAATTATGAATTATTTAAATGGTTAGAATTCATTTTTAGAAAATAGGGATTTTAAAACAGTATCTCATTAAGGAGTTTAACAGAAGAGAAAGATGATAACTAGCATTTGTTAAGAATGTGTTAAGTGGGGGCATCTGGATGGCTCAGTGGGTTAAAGCCTCTGCCTTCAGCTCAGGTCATGATCCCAGGGTCCTGGGATCAAGTCCCGCATCGGGCTCTCTGCTCAGCGGGGAGCCTGCTTCCCACTCTCTCTCTGCCTGCTGCTCTGCCTGGTTGTGATCTCTGTCTGTCAAATAAATAAATAAAATCTTTAAAAATTAAAAAAAAAAAGAATGTGTTAAGTATTGGGGCTCTGGGGTGGCTCAGTTGGTTAAGCATATAACTCTTGATTTTGGCTCAGGTCATGATATCAAGGTTCTGGGATTGAGCCCCTCATCAGGCTCCCCTCTGAGCAGAGAGTCTATTTGAGGAGAGTCTTCTCTCTCTCCCTCTTCCTGTGCCCCTCCCCCACCTTGCATATGCACACTCTCTCTCCCTAATAAATACATCTTTAAAATAAGATAATATACTAATCTTAATTTCATCAGTATATTCTGTTGAGAACACTAAGAGATTGACATGAGGTTATTTTAGCTCTTTCTGTTATTTCCAACAATAATTTCCACTGCCACCAGTCCTCCAAATAAACTTAGGTTGTATACAGTATGCTTGCCATGGAAATTTAAGATAAATCTTTTAGACTTCTATTCTTGCAGGCAGATTGCTATCCTGAAGCCCTTCTTATGTACATATCGCTGGTATCATTATACACATTTTCAAGATAGGAAAATAGGTTGCAGAGAGGGTTAGTAAATTGACTTAAGTTTCTCAGTTATTAACTGACTGAGCCATGATTAATATCTTAGAATGACTGAGTTCAGTTCTCCCTCCATTATACCATACTGTTTCTCTCTTGAAAAAGAGAAATTCAGATTTATTATAAAATAGGTAAACCTGAACATTTCCTATACAAAAGAATTATGCTTCCCTTAGAGAAAGGGTTTCATAACCCTTTATAAAACAAAAATGAAAGGGGTGCCTGGGTGGCTCAGTGGGTTAAAGCCTCTGCCTTTGGCTCTGGTCATGATCCCAGTGTCCTGGGATCGAGCCCCACATCAGGCTCTCTGCTTGGCAGGAAGCCTGCTTCCCCCTTTCTCTGCCTGCCTTTCTGCCTACTTGTGATCTCTGTCTGTCAAATAAACACAAGTCTTAAAAAAACATAAAAAGGACTTGCAAAATTTTAATTTATTTGTAACTTTTAGAGACATAGGTAATGGGATAAGTGAAGTATGCTTGTGTTAACAGAGTTCAGTCAAGGAAGTCGAACCACTATGAGTGTTAATGAAATCAAGGATTTATTATGGCCCTATAAAACCTTGCACAGTATGGGAGCAACTGGGAAGTAAGAGACCCAAAGGAGGAGTTGGAAGTGCAGAGAAAAGTCACTAATCACTTCTGCAGATGCACTATTGTGGGTTGGCTCTCTGGAGCTTACTAGGGAGTATGTGAAGCCAGGCATTTCAAATCATTGTAGTGGGATCAGGAGGAATAGCTAGGGGATAAATCTGTGGAAGGTTGTTGCCTCTTCTGTGTTTTCACAACGTGTAACCATGATGATCTTCACAAACTCATGGTTGCTGCTTCCCTTCCACCTTCCAAACCTTATGCACATTTCTGTGGATTAGCCTGGGCCTAATCAGAGAATAGGATTCTGAGGAACATGGTTCTGGCTTATCCAAGTGGTCGTTATAAAACCACCAGAATATGTCTGATGACCTAAGACTGAAAAAAGATGCTAAGCAATTTGCTGATGTACTTGTATACTATTAGTAAGGAATATATTGACAAACTTTTTTTTTTTTAAAGATTTTATTTATTTGAGAGAGAGAGAGATCAAAAGTAGGCAGAGAGGCAGGAAGACAGAGAGTGGGGGAAGCAGGCTCCCCACCAAGCAGAGAGCCTAATGCGGGGCTTGATCCCAGGACCCTGAGATCATGACCTGAGCTGAAGGCAGAGGCTTAACCCACTGAGCCACCCAGGTGCCCCTATATTGACAAACTTTTAATAAACATTCAGTGTAAGATTTTGGGTAAAATAGCAGTACTTTGGGAACTTTGTATGCTAATCATATATGGGATTTATGGCCAATTGCTTAATTGTAGTCATGTTCTTTTGTTTATAAAGAAAGAACCGCTTTATTTGGTAAATATTAGGGAAAAAATAAATGGAAATTCCTATAATTTCCCCCCAACATTTTTATATAAAAATGTTATGACATAGCAAAGATGATAGAATTTTGCATTGACTATCCACATAGCAACCACCTAGATTATGCCGTTAATATTTTACTATTCTTGCTTCATCATATATTATCTAACCATCTGTGTAACCCACATTCCATCTATTAGTCCATTGTATTTTTGGTGCAGAGTAAATTTCAGACATTGGTGCACTTTTCCCCAAATACTTCAGCGTGCATATTAATAGCTAGAGTTTGGTATTGACTTACAGGCTCTTTTTTCTTTTGATGTAAAATTTACATACAGTAAAGTAAAAAGTCTACATTTCCTGAGTTTTGACAAATACATGTATCTGTGTAATTAAAATTTATATTGCTATAGATTGAATGTGTTCCCCCAAAACTCCTATGTTGAAACCTAATCCTTAATGTGATGGTATTTGGAGGTGGGATCTTCAGGAGGTGATTAGGTCATGAGGGTAGGGCCCTCATGATTGGGATTTGTGCCCTAATAAGATTCCAGAGAGCTCTTTTGTGCCTTCCTCCACGTGAGGACACAGCACGAAAATGGCACACTGTGAGCCAAGAAGTGGGTTTTGCCAGACACCAAATCTGGTAGTGCCTTCATCTTGGATTTCCCAGCCTCTAGAATTGTGAGCGATAAATTTCTGCTTTTTATAAGTCACCCAGTCTGTCGTATTTTTGTTACATTGTCCAGCCTAAATCAGATCATGCCATTTTACCATGCCATTTTACCATGTCAAGAAGTTTATTCATGCTCCTTCCCACTCAACACTAACTGCTACACTGAAAAGGCAACCACTATTCTTTCTACTGTAGATTAGCTTTGTATTAGAATTTAATTAACATGGAATCATGCAAAATAGTCTCACAAAGCTTCTCTCACTCAGCCTAATGTTTTGAGATTCTTCCATATTGTTGTATATATCAGTAATTTTGGTTCTTTTTATTCCTGAATATTAGGATTCCATTGTATGAGATATTGGTTTTTCTGTTCTATTAGTGGATGCCTGCTATGTTTCCAGATTATAGTTATAAGAACTTTCTTGTACAGTTCTTTTTGTGAAGATAATTTTTCATTTCTTTTGGGTAGTTAGAAGTGGAATTCCTGGAACATAATGATTGTATCATTCCCAGCAATGATGTATAAAGGTTTATGTTTACTTTATAATCTTGCCAACATTTCAGAATGTCAGTTTTTATAATTTTCACTGCAGTAGTGGATGTATAGTAGGAATTCATTGTAATTTTAACTCGTATTTTTTTTATGACTAATGAAATTGAGTAGCTTTTTATCTGTTTACTAGTCATTTATCTTTTATTCTGCTTAATAATTTTCAAAATATTGCAAACTGGATTCAGTAACACATTAAAAGGATTATACACTATGACCAAGGGAGATTTATCCCTAGGATGAAAAAAATGGTTTAACATATGCAAATCAATAAAAGCGGTAGACCACTTTAATAGAATGAAAGACTAAAATTTAAAAAAGAAAGATAAAAATCATATGATTTCAGCACATGCAGAAAAACCATTTGACAAAGTTCAACATCTTTTCACTATTAAAACCCCTCAGTAAATTGGGTATAGAAGCAATGCACCTCAACATAATAAAGACCAATATATAGCAAACCCACAGCTAACCATCATACTCAACCAAGAAAGATGGAGAGCTTTTCCTCTAAGATGAGGCACAAAACACGGGTGCCCACTCTCATTACTCTTAGTGTAGTACTATGTTGTACCTAGATCATTTAGGCAAAAACATACCAGATCAGAAAGGAAGAATTAAAGTAGTAATTTCAGGTAATATGATCTTATATAGAGAAAATCCTTAATACTTAACCAAAAAGCTGCTGAAAATAATCAACAAATTCAGTAAAGTTTAAGTATATGAAATCAACATAAAGAAATTAGAGGCATGGGGCACCTGGGTGGTTCAGTTGATTAAGCATCTGTCTTTTGCTCAGAGTCCTGAAATAGAGCCCCACGTTGGACTCCCTGCTCAGTGGGGAGCCTCTTCTCCTTCTTCTTCTGCCCCTACTTGTGTGCTTTCTCTCTTGCTTACTCTCTCTCTTAAATAAAATAAATGTTAAAAAAATCTAAAAAAAAAAAAAGAGAGGCATTTCAATACACAAACAAAAGATACCTAAAAAGGAAATAAAGAAGACTATTCCATTGATGACAGCATCAAAAACAATAAAATACATAGTTATAAATTTAACCAAGAAAGTGAAAGATCCATACAATGAAAACTGCAAGACTTAGATGAAAGAAATTGAAGACACAAATGGAAGAATATCCTGTGTTCATGGATCAGAATAATATTGTTAAAATGTCCATACTACCCAAAGCATAGATTCAGTGTATTCCCTATCGAAATTCCAATGGCATTTTTCACAGAAATAGAAAAAAAAATCCTAAAATTTGTATAGAACCCCAGAGGACTCCAGATGGCCAAAGCAATTCTGAGAAAGAATAGAAAGCTAAAGGCATTACATTTTTTTATTTCAAACTATATTACAAAGTTATAGTAATTATATGTGGTCCTGACATAAAAATAGATATATAAACTAAGGGGATAGAATATAGAGCCCAGAACTAACTGTTCACATATATAGTCAACTGATATTTCACAGGGGAGCCAAGAACCCTCCCTGGGAAAGGATAGTTTCTTCAACAAATGATGTTGGGAAAACTGAGTTACCACATGCAGAAAAATAAAACTGGACCCCTTTCTTATACCACTCACAAAAATTAACTTGTAGTGGATTAAAGACTTAAACATGAGACCTGGTATACTGTGAAACTTATAGAAGAAAGAATAGAGGGGCTCCTGTGTGGCTCAGTGGGTTAAACCTCTGCGTTCAGCTCAGGTCATGATCTCAGGGTCCTGGGATCCTGGGATCGGGCTCTCTGCTCAGCAGGGAGTATGCTTCCCCTCCTGTCTCTGCCTGCTGCTCTGCCTACTTGTGATCTCTCTCCCTCTGTCAAATAAATAAATAAAATCTTAAAAAAAAAAAGCCTAGAGAAGAAGCTCTTTGGCATTGATTTTGACAATGATTTTTTGGAGAAGATACTCAAAGTACAAATTTCAACGAAACAAGAAACAAGTGGCACTACATCATACTCAAAAGTTTCTGCATAGCAAAATAATAAACAAAATGAAAAGTCCAAGTACAGAATGGGGTAAAATATTTGCAAACCATTTATCAAATAAGGACTTAGTATCCAAAATATATGAAAAACCCACATAATTTAATAACAAAAATATTATCTGATTAAAAAATGGGCAGAGAAACTGAACAGATATTTCTCCAAAGACAACATCCAAATGGCCAACAGGTATATGAAAAGGTGGTCAATATCACTAATGAACAAGGAAAAGCAAATCAAAATCACAACAAGATAACATCTCATATCTGATAGAAAGGCTGTCATTAAGTAGATAAGAGATGAGTGTTCACCAGGATGTGAAGAAAAGGGCACTGTTGGTGAGAAAGTTAACTGGTTCAGCCACTTTGAAAAACAGTATGGAGCTTGCCCCCAAAATTAAAAATAGAACTGCTATATGATCCAGTAATCTCACTTCTGAGTATATATCCCTCCCACCAAATGAAAATAGGATGTTAAAGACATACCTGCACTTGCACCTGCACTGCAATGTTTACAGCATTATTCACAATAGCTAAGATATGGAAACAACCTAAGTGTCCATCAGTAGATGAATAGATAAAAAAGATACCTCTCTTTCTTTTACACACACACGCGCGCATGCACGCGAATATTATTTAACCATGATAAAAAAGGTAATCCTGCCATTTCTGATACCATGGATGGATCTGAGGGCATTATGCCAAGTGCAATAAGCCAGATGGAGAAAGAAAAGAATGGCATGATATTACTTACATGTGGAAGCTAAGAAAGCTGAACTCATTAAAACAGAGAGTAGAATGATTACCAGAGGCAGAGATAAGGTAATGGGGGAGATGTTGTTTAAGCGTAAAAACTTTCAACTAGCAGATAAAAGTCCTGGAGTCTAATGCATAGCATAGTGATTATAGTCAACAGTACTGTATCATAAATTTCAAAGTTGCAGAAACTAGATCTTAATTGTTCTCACTGTTAAAAAAAGAAATAATTATGTGATATGTTGGTGGTGTTAGGTAACATTAAGGTGATATTCATGTTGTAATATTTAATCAACATGCTGTACACCTTAAACTTATACAATGTTGCGTGTTAATTATATCTCAATAAAAATTAAATTTAATGAAATGCGTAAATATTTGGTCATTTAAACTAAATTGAGCTGTTGGTTTATAGCTGAGTTGTAGGAGTTCTGTATATATCCTGGGATATAAATCCTTTGCTGAAACAGTTTGCAAATCTTTTCTCACAGTGTCTGCCTTGCTAATTCATTTTTTTAATGGTGTCTTTTGATAAAATGAAGTTTTTAATTTTGATTAAGTCTAACCATTTCTCTTTTGCTTATTGCTTTTTATGACCTATGCAAGAAATATTATCTGCAAGACACATATGTTTTCTTGTAAAAGCTTTATAGTTTTTATGCCTATTTATCTCAAATTTTTTTGTGTATGATATTAGGTAGAAAAAACCCCCATACTTTTGTTGAAAGGAACATAACATACTATTCCAATAAATGAAATCACTATGTATTATATTTTACCCAAAGACAGCAGGTTTTATTTTTCCAAATATGACAACATGGGTACTTGTTCAGTTACTTGTTCAGTGTGTTTCTAGACTTAAAAAGTAGATTTGAGAGTGAAAGTGATCACAAATTATATGATAGTGTCTTTATAGCGGTTTCTAAGGTGACATTAGAAAATCTGACC